>NW_024080658.1:477492-717934 GCF_003009895.1 Hyaena hyaena
TTATTTCGCTCAGCATAACACCCTCAAGGTCCATCCATGTTGCTACACATGGCCAGATTTCATTGTTTCTCATTGCCATGTAGTATTCCATGGTATAGATAAACCACATCTTCTTGATCCATTCGTCTGTTGATGGACACTTAGGCTCTTTCCATAAGACTTCCAAATTCTTGATGAACTAAACATTGCTACAGCCTCTCCCCAGGTACAGTGGCAATACCAGTAAATGTCTTAAATTCACATGTCCACTTTGAGGACTTTGTCCCACAGGTATGTTCTGAATAACACACAAGAAAATGCCTTTCTTCACTGATTTACTTATTTACAAAAATGATCGGATATTTTCTTTATTTCAGACACTAATTTAGGTGCCAGAGATATAGGAGTAAACAAAAAGAAAAACAAATAAAGTCCTTGTCCTTAAGGAGATCATAGGTTAGTGGGGAGAAAAAGTATAAATAAAATGCCTGTTAATGTGGTCTTGTTGAAAATACTAGGGTACAGCTAGGTAAATACTGTTTATTATATAGCTGTTAAAAAATGAGGTAAGGCTTTTTGCATATGCTAATGAGGTAGTACCTCCAACACAGAGTAAAAAAACCTGATGAGGTAATATCTCCAACACAGAGGGAAACATTGAAGATATTACATCAGCATATGCAAAAAGCCTTACTTCATTTTTTAACAGCTAATGTACACATTGTATGTTACGGTAATATGAATCATTTAAAGTAATCAAAAGAACATATACGCATATGAGTGTATGTATACACACACACACGTGCACCTGTGTTTGTATATCTGCATGAAAATTTCTAGCCAACTAGAGCAGGAAGAGGTAACAGTGGCCACATGGAGTAGGAAGTCCACTATTTGTTAAATTAGTTCTGTTCTAACTTTTTACCATGTGTATTCATTATTTTTCAAACAAATGGTTGTTTGAAAGGTCCAGACAGGGCTGAAAAGGAAGTGATGTCATGTAGACTGGGGGTAGTGGAATTCCAACCAGAGCATGCTCTATGGCTGGGAAAAATAAAGGGTTCCTTCTGGGTGAGGGAAATGTGAATGAGGGAGAGGAAGATCTAGGTGGCTGATGTAGATGAAACTCCAGTGAATGCATTCCCTGAGACACATGTAAAGAGGGGAGAAGCAGCTGAACTTGTTTTGAAATGAGTATTTGCTGCAGCCTCTGACTGAGAATAAATTAAAATCATCTGAGGTTCCAGGTTGGGAAGCAGGATCATGGCAATGAGAGATTACGGTTTGATGAGAACAATGTTTGATGGATTCAAGAGCTGTGACACTGTCTTCTCAACAAGCTGTGAACCTGGGACGTAAGACATAGAGGTTCTGGTTCCAAGGTGCTGGCCTTCAGCTGGGGGAAACACCAGTAGAGAGAAGGTGCTTGGGACAGGGAGCATCTAGAGTCAAGAATCCCGCTACAGGTAGCATCCAAAGGCAAGGCTGCGGAGGAAGCTGAGATGCTCTTTCTGAAGATACAAGGAGCCGGGGGCTAGGTGGAGAGCATGAGATGTCAGGACAGAGCGCCACATTCAGAATGGAGTCTGGACGGCAGATCTGGAGAGGTGACCAGGGCTTGGGAGCCGAGACCTTTGCTCTGGGCCTTCTGCAGGTACAGACAAGAGCATGGGTTAGGAGGCTGAGATTCAACACCAGCACAGGAGCCCACGGTACCTTGCACTTCCTGCAAAATCAGAGTTGTGTCACTTTCTCATCCTGGCCTTCAGGCTCAAGTCAAAAGCGGACCAGCTATTGGGTACCACTTTATAGAATTTGTTGCACCTATACCAGGAGGAAATGTGGTATGAGATAAAGCACTCTGACGTCAGACTTCTAGGGGTCAATCACCGCTTCCTAGTTTGAGACCTTGGGCAAGCTATTTAACTTCTCTAAACCTCATTTTCTTCATCTGCGAAATGGAATAATAATATTATCGCCCTCATAGGGTATTGTTGTGAGCATTAAAAGAGATAGTGTACACATAACACTTGGCATGTGGTAAGTGCTCAATATGTGATAATTGATGATGATGGTGATGATATAGCAGCATCAGGCAATGTATGCATGACAATACTGCATTCCACAACAGCTTCGAGGTGACACTTATTTGTTTCTATCCCTCAGTGGTCTGGCAGGGGCAGAAAGTGCTAGAAGTATGGATGAGGGTCGAGAAGAGGAAACATCTGTTATAGAATCATTCTCACAAATATGGGAATTTATCTATAGTTTCATGCATTGTGTCCTTATCATCCACAGCTATACAGAGTCCCAAACTAGCTGTGGGTCTTATCGTAGCTAATCTTACTAATTAGGTTTTCTGCTTCCTTTGTTTCCTGCTTCCCATTCCTTCAGAACTGATACTTGGAATTTTATACTAGAAAGTTGCAGCTGTGTTCATATGCCATGAAGCTCTGATTACAGAAGAGATTTCCATAGCTCCACGAGTTCCGTAATCTAACTTCCATGTATATTAATCCTTACTTTGTACTGGAGGTAATTCAAATTTTCTGCCCGTTTGAGTGTTCGGTGAATGCTTTCTTGCCTGATGTGGTGTGAAAATACTGGGGTGGGGTATTTTCTCATAGTACTCGATAGTTAGGACGCACATACTAGAGAGTATCTATTAATTGTACATTCATTTTCTATTGATCTTGTGAGAAATTGCCAAGTACTTAGAGCCTTAAAACAATACAAATTTATTATTTCAGTTTCTGCAAGTCAAATTTTGGGCAAAGTAAGGGTCAGCTAGTTCTCTGCTTTGAGCTTCAACAAGACTGATACCAAGGTATCAGCAGGGCTGTGCTACTTTCTGGAAGGTCTGTAGGTAAATCCACTTCAAACTGATTCAGGTTGTTGGAAGAATTCAGTTTCGTGTGGGTGTAGGATTGAAGTCCCCATTTTTTTGCTGATTGCCAGCTGGGAGTCCATTCTCATCTTCAAGAAGCTACATACATTCTTTGGCTCCTGGCCCCTTTATCTCCATCTTCAAAGCCAACACTGGTGAATCAAGTCAAGCATCAAATTTCTCCAACCTCTTTTTCTGCCGCATCTCTCTGTCTGGCATTCAGTTTCACAGCTCAAAACTTTTATTTTTTCCAGTTCTCAGTATATTCAGGGTCCGACAAACAAACAAGACCAATATAGGTGCATAAGTAGGTTTCAATGCCGATTCAATGCTGGCGGCGGTCACTTATGCTGTGTAGAGAAGGATGCTGAAGTCTGTTCCAAAGTTGAGCAAGACCTAAGCTGTAACAATTGCTCGTCTGTATGTACTTGTGTGGATCTAGAGGTGGTGGATGGAGAAAGTCTCAGCATGTATGTCATGTGCAGTGCAGTAACTAAAAGAGACTTCAGTGTTTGTTCTCCGAGTTCTTTTCTAATATTAAAACTCCTTAGAAGATTTGGTCACAATAGGAAAGTTGCTTTGGTGATGTTGGTCAACTCTCACGGTTCTTCTGTGTCTACTGTTAGACTGTTTGCTTTGACACATTCTGTATTACTGTTGATGCTATGGTGCTAGGATGCTGATACAACCAGCTGAGCAAAGCTATATTTTGATGCCTTGACTGAAACTTTGGTAATTCCCAGGCCCCGTTCTTGGAGTCACACCTGCATTGTAGTCTCTCATCTTGATTTCTCCCATTTTTCCACTGTTGTATGCTCTTCTCCAAAAGAGCACTCCCTGGTCCCAGTTCTTTTGAGTTCTCTGGGTCTTCAGATAAGTTTTTCAGTCATCTGTAATGCTCTTCACTCACATTTACATTTGTTATAACTCCTTTAAGGACGAATCTCAAATGTTGTCTCTTCCAGAAAACTTGATACAAATCATAATAGTAACAATTAATATATCTTAGATAAAAAACTAGTCAGACACTAGTACCTTTACATGGGCCACAGAAATAAATTCTTCTAATAAGTGTATAAAGTGAATATTATTATATCCATGTTTAAGATGAAGAAACAGAGTCAAAATGATTAGCTCACTTCCTAAAGTAAATCCAGTTACTAAGAGCAGAGCCAGGTTGCAATCCCATCCGGGTTCAAATATGAATCCCTTGTTCTTAATTTGTGTTCTGATGCTAAAATGCTCTATGTTCAAATTTTTTTAAGTTTATTTATTTATTTCAAAAAATTAAACAATTCATTTTTGAGAGAGAGATAGACTGCGAGTGGGAGAGGGGCAGAGAGAGAGGGAGATACAGAATCCGAAGCAGGCTCCAGGCTCTGATCTGTCAGCACAGAGCCTGACACGGGGCTTGAACCCATGAGCGGTGAGATCATGACCTGAGCTGAAGTCGGACACTTAACCGACTAAGCTACCCAGGCGTCCCTTTATTTATGTCTTTTGAGAGACAGCACCCGAGCTAGGGGCAGAGACAGAGGGAGGGAGATTTCCAAGTAGGCCCTGAGATGACACAGTGCAGAGCCCAACATCGGGCTTGGACTCACGAACTGTGAGATCTCAACCTGAGTTGGAATCAAGTGTCAGATGCTTAACCACTGAGCCATCCAGGTGCCCCTGTGACTCCTTAGGTTTAAATTAAACCTTTCCTTCATGACCCATCTCAAGATCACTGCCTGCACAATCATTTCTTCATTTCCCCAAGTAGATCATCCCTAGATTTGAAATGTTCTCTTATTTACTACACTCCTGAGACCCTTGACACTTCTCTTCTTGTATTATCTTGTGCAATCTTCCTTTATTCTCTACATTTCTGGTGGGCTCCTTGTGACCTCCCTGAGGGCTAGGGCCAGGTCTTATTATCTCTGTCTTATTTAAAGGACCCAGCATTCTGCCTAATAAATGTCTAATAAGTAACCAAAGAATTGATGAACACTCCTCTGAGTGGATTTTTAGAGAGCCTGGCATAAGAAATTACTCTGTTTGTATTAGGAGAGTGTAAGGAAAGATGACTTAAATAAGGCATGTGTTAGTTACCTTTAATCCCCCTAATTGAGGCTTTAGCTTAAAGTTAAATTCCAAAATGATTAAAAGTGCAGTACTGATCTCACACACCATTCTGGATGTACGTCAATGCTCACCCACTGGGAGTATCAACCTTCCGAAGGTTAAAGCTAATGTTTGAGGGAGGAGCACCACTAGTTAGTGGTGCCAGAAGATTTAGGCCTTGGGGATCTGCATAAAACAACCCGCCCCTTTCTTCACACAGCGATGTTACCACTTGCTAATCAGTCAACAACTGGCTTCTGTGATAGAATTTCTCTTCTGGATTCACATAGTTCATAAAGGCAGAGCTGTCAGTGGACTTTTCCTTTACGAAACACCATCTATTTCCAAGAAAGTGTTTATTTAGCATTGGGGACAGGAAATTACTGCACTACCAAAGACAGGGAGATAGGGTGACATCGCAATTTCCTTGTCATTTGAGGCAAGATTGCGAAAATAACATACCTCCATGTGTTATTTCAAAACATTTATATATCTATAAACGTCTATATTTCTGTAATTCTTCCTATGTAGGTATAGTAATTTATGAGATGTTCCCAAACTCTATCTAAATAAGAGAAGACTCGGCTGAAAGTGACTCAAATGTTGAAGAAATTCTGATCTCACACAGCCACATGGTCTTTATATAGAGGTCAGTTAATTCAGCCGTTCAGTAGAAGCATCAAGGACCCACGTTGCTAATACCTCTTTGCTTTGTCATTCTCCTCATGGTAGGCTTTGTCCTTAGCTTTCCCGCTGAAGATCTCAAAATGAGTGCCACAGCTCTTAACTTCATATTATCAAACCGCCAGTTCAGAAAGGCAGAAGTGAAGGAGAGAGTAGTGCTGCCCTGCTGCTAGTTGGAGGAGTGATTGGTTAATTTCAATGAAGAAGGCAACTCCGGCATGCTAACTAGTTGTACAACACGAGAGCAGTAGGCATTCTCGATTTTTTTAGAGGGCTTGGTGGCATTCCACCGCCGTGATTGAGTAACAGCAAGTTTGTGATGTTCTTAGCTGTGCAGGGTCACACACAACATTGCCTGGCTCAGCATATGCCGACCCTATCCCAGCAAGCACAGGTAAGCCATTGAATCCCATTTGTGATGCGCATCCCAGATTGACCAAAGGAATATAAAATATTGCTAAAATTTGTTTACTAGCTTTGAATATACTACAAGTAATACCAATTCAGTCATGCTTAGAAGGGAAGAAGTCTCTGGTTTAAAATGTTTACTTGAGGGCAGATCAATACTTTCAGCCCACTGATGGAGAGTGTGTTTATCTAGTCATGGCTCCAATGTATTAGAAAACAGTAACTAGTCAAAAACAGTTACTATATTTCTAAATATTTTAATTCTAGATAGAAGTCTTAACTCATAAGCAGGCTGTTTTGATAAGTACTTTTTAAGATCTTAGTATTCATTGTAATAATATTTTGCTAGGTTAATTTATAAAAACGAGTACACATTTAATTTGCCTTAAGTTTATAATATATTAAAGTTGAATAAATGCTATGTCCCTTTAAATAAATATTGTAAACTTATTTTATTTAAAAAAACATGTTTTTTTAAATGTTTTTTTTAATGTCTATTTATTTCGAGAGAGAGAGAGAGACAGAAAGACAGAGCGTGAGCAGGAGGGGCAGAGAGAGAGAGAGGGAGACACAGAATCCAAAGCAGGCTCCAGGCTCTGAGCTGTCATTACAGAGCCTGATGTGGGGCTCGAACCCATGAACCATGAGATCATGACCTGAGCCGAAGTCAGAGGCTTAACTGACTGAGTCATCCAGGCGCCCCAACCATGTTGTTTTTTAACCATGGATATTTTCTAGCAATCTTCAGTAAGAGTCTCTCAGTACTTATTAGCCAAGACAAAGAATTACTATGATTGCAAGGTTGGTCAAGATTCCCCTCCACTTCCAGGAGCAAGAGAGGATTTCTGTCTCCCCTAAAGTAAATATCTGCTGCATACCTACTAAGTCCTGCTTCTTTTAACATATATCTGCCATACATACATTATTCTCTGTCTCTGTCTCTCTCTCTCTCTATTTTTTTTTTTTTTAATTAAGTAATCTCTATCTCCAGTGTGGAGCTTGAACTCACAACCCTGAGATCAAGAATCACATACTCTACTGACTAAGCCAGCCAGGCACCAGATACATCATTCATTTTTATCCCTCACAATGGCCTGATATGGAAGCTCTGTGTGGTATGCCTTGATAATGTCCACCGACAAGTGCGATTCTCCTCCATTTAGCCCCAAACAGGCATGAAATTCCATGCACACTGAGACCAGGTCATGTGCCTTATTTTGCACAGGGAAATTTAGGTGACATTACTTCTGAGCAAAAAGTGTCTAATTACTACACTAATTGTCAGTGCTCTCTTAGCCTTTCTTGGCAATGTGTGGTAGCTGCTGTGGAATAGCGGCACAGGAACCGGAACCATCCCGTGGAAGACAGCTACCTTGGGGAACCTTAGAGATATATAAAATATGATCAGTGAGGTATAAACCTTCAATGTTTTAGGCTACTGAGGTTGTATTTTTTTTTTTTTTAACAGCATATCAGCTTAATTCGATTGCTAAAACTGGTCAAGTGGAGCTATTCCCGTGTATTTTTCTGAGTGCTAACCACAAAAATTATGGAACTTACTCAGTTCTACCATCTAGTCCATCCCTACTTCAACTTAGACCTTCTTATCTTTCTTTTCAGTAGTTGGAGTGGAAATAATTTTATTTATTTAAGGGGAAAGTGGCATCTAAATAGTGTGCTCTGAAGACATCACATTCCACAAGTAGTTATGAAACACCCCTCATGTTGCAAAGACATATGTCTTGTCCATATAGGTTGTTACATTTTGACCTCACAAAAATAAAATCTCTGGAGAGGGAAATATTGATATAACCATTGTATGGAAGACTCTAATGTTAATAAATCCTTCAAGACCACCCACCTAGTAAATGGTAAAAATAAAACACAAATCCAGCTTGTTTGGCTCTAATTCGGTATACTTCTCACAATGCTATTCTATGGGTTTAGAAAATCAGTTCAAAGAAGAGGGGCACCTGGGTGGCTCAGTTGGTTAAGCATTGAACTCTTGATTTCAGCTCAGATCATGATCTCATTGTCATGAGATGGAGCCCCATGTTGGAGTTAAAGATTCTCTCTCTGCCTCTCCCTCATGCTCTCTCTCTTAAATAAATAAACAAACAAATAAATAAAGGAAAATCAATTCAAAGAAGGAAACTAGGCCCAAATGATATAATACTTTAAAAGAGTATTTAAAAGACATCATCGGTAAGAGTAAATCATATTAAAGAGTTTAGGCAAATATGTTTAAAGCTGGAATACACGTACTAGTGGTACTTGAAGTACTTTTGGGTGTTATCCAATAAGGTGTTCACTAGCATTGAATTGGACCTCTGCTTCATCTCACTAAGTATAACTAAAATCCTTGGACATTATATAAAAACAGACACAAGAAGATTCTGAAAGGTAGAGAGATGATGACAACCTGACTAGTAATTTGATATCCAAGGAATGACATAATTGTGAGTTCCCTGGGTCTTCTTTTTGCCTCATTATCCTACATTTGGAACCAAAGAAGCTGGCACTATAGACAATGTTTGGATCCTCCAAAAATTGTATGTCGAAATCCTAACTCCCAATGTGATGATATCGGGAGGTGAGGTCTTTGGAAAATGACAACGTTGTCAGAATGGAACCCCATGAATGCCATTAGAGCCTCTATAAAAGAGACCCCAGAGAGATCCCCCATCCCTACTAGCAGGTGAGGACATATGAGAAGGTAGCCATCTATGAACCAGAAAGGGGACTCTCATCAGACGCCTTTTCTGCTAGTACTTTGATCTCGGATTTCCCAGCCTCTGGAATGGTGAGAAGTAAGTTTGTGTTATTTATAAGCCACCTAGTCTATGGTAGTCTTTCATGATATCCTAACCAGACTAAGACAACTGTAACCTGGGAATGCTGATGGATACAGACACAAAAAGATCTCCCTGAAAGGTTTGCTGTTTTTAGTCAAAGAACCCAGAGAGAGACAGATGAGCAGGACAGAAAAAATTTTAGATAATATTCATTTTACTCCAGCCAAATACTACAGAAAAATATCTCAGGTTCTTCCTCCACCCACACCAGCAAAGACAAAATGAAGAATGTAGACTTTTACCCTTGTGAGGCTGTACTGAGACATCCCAACCCTTCCCCATGTGTGGTGGTAGAGATGCTGAGTAGATAGTGTCAGTGATTACTGGGGAACCTGAAGTTTCTTCACCCTCATCCATACTAATTATGTACCTCTCCACTTATCCATCAAGATGGTATCAAATGAAGTCTAGTAAAAGGTCAGGACTTTCACTATCACCCAGTGTTAGTGAGGCACCCACTGTGGTGTCAGCGGAGCCCATGGGGGTATCTAGAACTAACATTCCCAACCAACAGCAATAAAGAATCCTCCTTCTTGTGTGTGAGGCAGAGTCAGGACTCTGGATTTCTGTCTCCACCAGGAAGTAACAATGTGGCATCCTCTCCACCTTCTGCAGTTGGGGCCATATCATGAAATCCCTGGTAAAACAAAGTTTGAAGAGATCTAGAGGGTTATAATATAATGTAAAAATTTCTGGAATTTAGCAAAGTTACTTAGCATATTAATCACCAGGAGGATCTCAAGCCAAATGAGAAGACAACTGGTAGATGCCAATTTAGAGATGACACAGATGTTAGAACTACGTGACAAAGACTTGAAAGCAGCCATCAAAGTGCTTTAACAAGGAATTATAAATATGCTGGAGACAAATTTTCAAAATTGAAATCTCAGCAAAGGAATACATTAAATAAAAAAGAACCAAATGAAAATCTTAGAACCAAAATATACAATAACCAAAATAAAAATATCAGTGGATGGGGTCCACAATGAAATAGAGTGGACAGAGGAAAAGAATTGGGGAGCTAGATGGTAGAACAATAGAAATCACTCGATCTGAACAATAGGGAGAAAATAGAGTGAGAAGAAAACAAAAGCCTTGGGGACTCCTGGGACTATAAAAAAAAGATACAGCATTTGTGTCTCTGTGGTCTTACAAGGAAAGGCTACAAGAACATAGCTGAAAAAGTACTCAAAGAAATAATGGCTGAAAGTTTCTCTGGTTAGTTTCTCCAAACTAACATGCACTAAAGGTAAATCAAAATGAAATTCTAGAAAATATGCAAGTGACCTACAGGAAGACAGGGCAAAAGAAAACAGAGACAAAACCAAACCAAACCAAACCAGAAAGAACAAACTCAGAACAAAGGTAGTGGTGAATTACATAATGAGAAAAAATTTCAATTTCTCTCAAACTTCTGATCCAATCAGGCAGAAGGGCCAGTCTGATGACAGGAGTCTTTAGCACTTCTCTGATACTGCTAACCTGTCCTTTTCTAACCTGGAGAGAGCAGATCTCAGACTCAGAGACGTGACTGATGACAGTATTTGGTGATAATATTTGGTCATAACTGTATTACACTGCATTTCACTGCATTTATTTGTAAGGTAAGATTCCTTTATGGCAAAAAATTAAAGTTTCTATATGTGAGTCTCATAAAATGTTCCTTTTTCAATAAGAGTAATCTATGGAAAAATAATAAATACATAATAGTAATATATTCAAGAAGAGCAAATATCATGAGGACGGTATTCAAATGAATGAAGTTTATGAACTCATTTCGGTAAAGTGGCAAGTGGCAAATCCATTTCCTATAATATATAGAGTAATCAAATATTTCTGTACTAAATATTCATTATTTGTGTGTGTGTATATATATATATTTGTGTGTATGTGTATATATGTATGTATATATATATACATATATAGATATTCACATATACCCACACTGAAGTCCTCTTTATTTTTTATTGAAGTATAGTTGACATGCTGTTTACATATTTTTTTTGTTTACATATTTTTAAGCCCCTTATAATGTGGGTTCTTTATTTATTTATTTTTATATATTTTTAAATTTTATTTCTAGGAGAGAGAGAGAGAGAGAGACAGCGTGAGCAGGGGAGGGTCAGAGAGAGAGAGAGTCACAGACTCTGAAATAGGCTTCAGGCTTTGAGCTGGCAGTCAGCACAGAGCCCGACGCAGGGCTCGAACCCACGAACTGCGAGATCATGACCTAAGCGAAAGTCGGACGCTTAACCGACTAAGCCACCCAGGAGCCCCAATGTGGGTTCTTTTAAATCAGAAAATATGTCAATTTTGTTTCCTTAGCACTCTGCATTATATTTGCTGCATAATGTTCTCAGTAAATGTCTGGTGAATATTTAATTGAATAGCTCCAAAGGGAAGTATAGAAATATAAGAATGAACTCTGTGCTTTTGCTACACTTTGCCTATGGTGGACCAGGAACATAAATGTTGTAAATAACTGACATGCTTGAATTTTTTCTAAGCATAGGTTTATATACGCATTGGGATAGTGGGTCTAAAACTAAGGAATGGAAATGGGTGGTATGATGGCATTTCACCAGCATCAATAAGAGCAAAAATATGAGTGCTTCCTGATTTTTCAAATCCAGCTTTTATTAAACTCCATTTAGTTTTCAGAAAGATTAAATATTTAGCATAGACATATGTCCATTTAAGTTATAATTTTAATCAAGTACTATATACCAAGATCTTACTCATTTTAAATTTCGGGGGTTTTAAGTGTGGGGTCTATTCTTGAAGAACATGGTTATATTTTATGAAAATTATTATTAGCTAGGTTGATGAAAAATATTCTGCATGTTTGTATATATTTCTGTATATGTCTTTGTGAATCTATTGTGTATTTAAAACTTTAAAGCTCTTGTTTTAATCATGGCTTTTCTACTTACCTAATGAACTTAAAAAGTGGAAAAAAATTTCTCAAAAGCTGAGCTCCCATTATTTCTGGAAATAACACATTTTATCTTGTAATATAAAATTATCTGAGGATATGAACAGTCACATTTCACAAAGAAAAAAAATCACTTTGTGTGTGTGTGTTAGTGCAGGTGTGTGTGTGCATGAGTGTGTGTATACCAGCAAAGTTGAATTTATTGCTTAGATTGTATGGCAGTACTTTCTTACTTAAGCAAGTTTGTTAATATTCTCAGATGCAAACAATATTAGAGATCAATGACTAAATTTTCCAGATGTGGCCTGAAGAGATTTGCACTGGAAATATGTAAATATCTTGAAAGTTAGCATATTATCGTGCTGTACATATTGCTATTAATTGTGTGAAATCAGTTGTTTTTCAAAACCTCCTGTTTGAAATAATCTTGGCAGTACTACATTCTTAGCAAACTCCTTTTCCATAGATAAATACAATGGAAAATTTTGACCTGTTCTTGTGCAGATGATCACAGATTTGGAATATGGTATCTCTTACTGAAATTTATTGTATTGCTCTAAGATTTGTGACGCCTTAGGGAAACAAAATGAATAATTTACTTTTGAAGAATAAGAGTTCTATTTTTCAAGAATAAAGCAAAAAGTTAACAACTTTTACATTTTATTTATTTGAACTTATAAAAAAACAATTCCAATGGTTAATTTTTAAGGAGTGAAATTTTGTGATATACTATGTATATCATGGAAAAAGCATTTTACACAACGTCCTTCATGGCACATTCTGATAATTTCATCTTTCCCTACTTCTAAGAATAATGGTTTGTTTCATGTTTTACTCTAATGACTATTTCAGAAGAATGAAAGACTACATTTGTGGGAAATGACATTTCAAAACTGGGAAAAGGGAAGAGCATATTCATGAGAAAACAATGATTCATTTTAGAGGATAATTCTTTCTGATGCCCTATAAATCAGACTTAAATATATAGTTTATTTCTTCATTCAATCAATAATTATTGAAGGCCTACTAATGTTCAAAGCTCTGTTTTATCAACATTATTTTGGTGAGCAACACAGAAAAAATTCCTCGTCTATACAGGACCTTTTTATGGAGGAGTCTGATTATAAGCAGGGAAAACTATAAGGTCATGTAAGGTAATAACTATAAGGTAATAAGGTAAATCATGAGAAGTACTATCAAGAAGATAAAAGAGGGTGATGAAATAGCAAGCAATTAGTAGAGAGATGAAGTTGCAATTATACTGGAAGTCAAGGAAGGTACTACATGTGGTCTGACTGTAGGAATTTAGATTAAGACTTGGTAGTTTAAGGGTACTGCATATCACAACACACACCCACACCCACACATGCATACACATAAATTTGTTTAAAACATGCACACAAATACTTGGGTGCATTTGTCACGTTGCGTCCATTATTGCAAGCACAATGTTGGCTTTGACTTTAAATACTTACCTTTATGACTAGTGGCATTCAGGTCCCTGGTAAAGACTTCAACTATCTTTGCCTTATGTTCTCTAAAAACTACAGTGGAGGTTTCGCATTGTCTACCATTGATGTTGAAGTGGACACTGTTTTGGAGTTTATGGAAGATTTGAGCATACTGAGGTAAGAAATCTTACTGAGGTAAGCACTTTAATATATTCATATAAAATATGAATACTGAGGTAAGTAAATACAAATTCCGCACAGTTTAATGCATAGATTCTCTTATAGAAGGAGTCATTTCTTAGTATAACAGTTGGTCTATTTTTCTGCTATGTGTTTTCTAATTTTTGTTTCTGGATATTGCAAATCAGGATAGTATTTGCAATATATGCATATACACATGCATACATCTGTATGTGTATCAATATACATCTATATCATCTATATATGAATACCTATGCATAGAAGATCTAATGTAATATGTATATGTCTTATACCAATTTTTTACATATAGATGTTCTATAAACACTAGAATTGAAAAAGTTGTTGGGGCATCTGGGTGGCTTAGTCAGTTGGGTGGCTGCCTTCAGTTCAGGTCATGATCTCACGGTTTGTGAGTTGGATCCCCGTGTCGGGCTCCATGCTGACAGCTGAGAACCTGGAGCCTGCTTAGGATTCTGCATCTTTCTCTTTCTGCCCCTCCCCTGCTCATGCTTTGTCTCTCTGTCTCTCAAAAATAAACAAAGAAAAACATTAAAAAATTTTAAAAAGAAAATTTTGTGATTTTATTATATACTACTTATTTAAATATATGAATTTAATCTATACTTAAAACATACAAATTTATTTAAATAAAAAATGTTTATATGAATATATTAAAGTGCTATATATTTTTAATTTTAAATTGATAGCCATAAGTTATTACCTGCCTTCTGTCTTTCTAATTTTAATAATATTATTTAAAAATTAACTATTTAAAAACATGACAAGTAATATTACTGACATTTATACTTAAATGTTTACAATATTAACAAAAGCATATTCCAATATTATGTATTTTAAGTAGGTTAAAAAATGGCATACTTAGACACTATTATGTTAATGAACTCGACTTTAAATAAATAAGGTATGTACTCTAAACAAAATCAATTAAATATTAATTTTTATTCTTTTAATCATTATTGTGAATTTGTTCCAAATTGTACAAACACACTGAGAACAACAACTCAATGAATTATATTGCTAAAATGAAGGCAAGGAAATTAAATTCATGGAATCATTTTGTTTATAAAATATGCATCTCTTTATTCTATTACTAATCTAAACATCACCAGTCCTTCAACCAGAACACTGAGACATGCAATAATAATTACATTAAATTCAATTATCTGATATTTTGCCCACCTGCAATCACATAAACCCTATTGCTCTACATAAGGACATATTTGGAGGATGTAACAAAACACAACATACTCTTGTTAGCTTGTTAGCTGGCCATTTAGACATGAGGTCTGTGAGTTACCCCAAGCCCAGCAAATGTTGGGATAGACCTGTCTGTAAGGCAGTATGTCAGCTATGCACAACTCTGAGAGCAACGAGAGAAAGATGCTTGGTGTGTAAGAAAAACAGCAGAAAGCAGTGTGACTAATGCCCAGATTGCTGGGGAGAATAGAAGAGAGATCAGATGGGAAGCAGGTATCCAGAGCAGATATGGTAGTGGTTGACACCAGATTGGTAACCTCGTAAGTGGAGGAAGATGGAATTTGCATACGCTTTGGAAACATTGTTGACAGGACTGACGACAGATTCCATACAGGATAGGGATGAAAGAATCGAGATGATTCTTAAGTTGTGTTTCTTGAGCAAATAGAAGATAAATTCAGGTAATGCATCCACTTACTGATATGCAATCAATAATTACTCCAAAGATTGTTTTACTATACATATGCATGAGGGTAGATGGCCAGCAATGGAAAAGTGATAGCAGTAACAAAAACAATGGTGCCTAATGTCTGAATATTCCTTTGTACTTATAAAGGATTCACTGCACTGTTTCATTTGATGCCATCACAATTCTGGGGAGCTATTTATTTTCTAAGTGTTGCAGATAAAATTATTGAAATGATATATTGCTTAAGTGCCTTATCCAAGATCTCAAAGGTTCAGATCTAAGTAAAGAGTGGGGAAAAAGTAGAGTCCTGTCTCAGAATCTCCTACTAATGCCTACTTGAGCACTGTGTCCAGCACTTCTGAATTCAAGTACTAGTCTTTCTACTCTATCACAGCCTGTATTGCAGTGCATGAGGAGTTGGCTATCTAGGCTTTTGGCTCTAAATGTCTATGGTTTGTTTGCTTTAACTTGGATCCTAAAGGTAGCAATAAAAACCTATCTATAGAAATAGCAGAGACTCACTTTCCTCCCTACCTATAGTGAGGAGGCTTCTCCATTCACCTTAACTTTATAGCACCCTGAGCATTCTATTACTCTTTCACTTTATCTGCAAACCACATTATAGGTTTCTGTAGTAACCTTTAAAAATTTCTTTTTTTAAATTTTGGCTCTCAAAAATCTTAGAACCTTCAACCATTAGCTTAAGCAGTACTAACCTTGCTGCCCACAGTTCCCTGGGGCTGCAGCATCCTTGTCTTCAAATGAACTTCAGTATATAGAATAACAGGTGACTGTGTTCCTTTGTATTTCGTGAAGATTGAGTTTTAATGAATCATTAGTTTTGCAGTATAGGAAACTGGGTCCACTTTTCAAAAGGTCAGCAGAGTGTTGTCATTCTTTGTATGGGTCT
Source organism: Hyaena hyaena (assembly GCF_003009895.1). Taxonomy (NCBI): domain Eukaryota; kingdom Metazoa; phylum Chordata; class Mammalia; order Carnivora; family Hyaenidae; genus Hyaena; species Hyaena hyaena. The sequence continues at coordinate 493,596 of NW_024080658.1, forward strand.
TCAATCTCTAAGTAAATGATGCTGTACTTAAATACGTATGGTATTTGATATTAGGTTTTGCACTAATAAAAATTGGAGGGGTACTCACTGGCAAAATCTGATCAGGTAGTGGCTAAAGTAGAAATTTGTAATGGTACTAAGTGTATCAACTAAACCTTAAAAGACAAGTTTTTAAAAAAAATTTTAATGTTTTATTTATTTATGAGAGAGAGAGAGAGAGAGAGAGAGCATGATCGGGGAGGGTCAGAGAGAGAGGGAGATACAGAATCTGTAGCAGGCTCCAGGCTCTGAGCTAGCTGTAAGCACAGAGCCCAACGTCGGGCTCGAACCCACAAGCTGTGAGATAATGACCTGAGCCAAAGTCGGATGCTTAACCAATTGAGCCACCCAGGCACCCCTTAAAAGACAAGTTTTGACTGAACACAGACAAAATGGAAGGTAACTTTATTTCTGTTCATCTTTATATTTTCAGAAATGATAGCTTACATAATATTTTAGCAAAGTCTGAACCCGTCATCTTGATGTGAAATACAAAATTTGTACTATATAAATATATTGTAACTTAAAAGCAATGTAGCTATTTGAAAATATTGCTGATTTAACGTAGCAGTCTCTTTAAACCAGAAGTTTGACTATAGAAGGATAAGTTGAATTATAAATTATAAGATTTCTAACTCTTATCTCATTATTAATGTTGATCTTTACCAGTAACATTCTACCATAAACAATGACTCTCTTTTGGTGATGCTCTTGCCCTTAAACAGAACTTTTTAATCTTTTTTTGGTGTTTGTAGATACTTCTGAATTGAATAAAGTTATGGACACTCTTTTTAGAAAAAGTCTTGTGTATAGCAGTAAATGAATTTTGCTCAGGTTCACAGAAATTCATCTCTTAGAGAAGAATCTTCATTCTAATTAATTACTTCCACTGGCGACTTAAAATGTATTGTTCCTTATGTATATAAAATAGAAACTTTTATTACTTATTACTGTCCATATAATACTATATGCAAAGTTTTGGGGGGTTTTGTTTGGTTTTTAAATTTTAAATGTTTTATTTATTTATGTATTTATTTATTTATTTATTTATTTTTGAGAAAGAGAGAGAGTGCACAAAAAGGAGGAAGCTGACTCTAGGTTCTGAGCTGTCAGCACAGAGCCTAACAGGGGGCTCGAACCCATGAACTCTGAGGTCAGGACTTGAGTTGAAGTCAGATGTTCAACAGACTGAGCCACCCAGGAACCTCAGGTTTCTTTTCTTTCCTTTCTTTCTTTTTTCTTTTTTTAACATATCAAGTCGTAGTATACCATAGACGGAAGTAAGAAATTGTACTTGAGAGTATCAGTGCATAAGCAACTAAATTCTTTGTGTTGGAGCACTGCCATTTTTGTCTCTAATGCCTGTCACCAAATGTTCTACTAGCAAAACTCCAAGCTGACTCTCTTAAGATTATAAGTGTATAAGCTAAATAAATGGGTTAGTTGCTGATGTATAGGGAATGCACTGGGGGTGCCTAGGTGGCTCAGTCGGTTAAGCTTCAGACTCCTGGTTTCAGATGAGGTCATGATCACAGTTTGTTGAGTTCAAGTCCTGGATAGGGCTCTGTGCTGACAGTATGGAGCCTTTTTGGGATTCTCTCTCTCCCTCTCTCTCTGCCCCCATGAAATTAAACAAACAAACAAACAAATGAATGAATGAATGAAATGCATTGGCCTTTTCGTGCTGCTTCAGGCATATGTTTTTCTTCTTTTTCATCGAGGTACATATTACCTAGAGTTAAATGCATAAACCATCGGTCTACAAATTAGTTTGACAAATATGATCATTGGTGTAACTAATTCACTAATCAGGATTTCCTTCAGCTCATCATGTTCTTTTTGTCCTTTTCTATTCTATTCAAAATTCCTGTGGGCAACTCTTGTTCTTATGTCTCTAAATGAAATAAAATATAGTACATTTTTTGGACTGGCTACTTTCATTCAACATAAAGGTTTTGAGGTTCATATATGTTATGAAGTGCACCAGTAGTTCATTTTTTACTGCTGAATGATACTTTAGTTTATGATTACCTTCCAGTTGGTTCATCCTTTCTCCTAATAGCGGACATACCAGCACATGTTTCATTTCTCAACAATGGCATTACTGGGTCATAGGATTAGTGTAATGAACTGTCAAAAAAAGTTTTGCAAATGACTGTACACTTCAACCTCTGCACTCGTTTCTTCACATCCTCACTGAAGTTCAATATTACCAGGGTTGTTGCTTTTAGCTATTCTGCTTATCTAGAATCCTTTATCATTGTTGTTTTATTATACATTTTCTAGATTATTAACAATGTTGAGTACCTTTTTGTGTACTTAAGGGTCATCCATTTTTACTCTTTTCAGAAGTCATTTTTTCAGCCTTTGCACATTTTGTTTTAAATTGAGATGTCATTCTTTCCATTATTGATTTGTGAGTACTTTGCACATTTTGGATACAATACTTTGTGAGATATTTGCCTCGTATTTGTGCTTTTTGTAAGTCAATGGTATGTTTTCTCACTTTGTTAAGAGTGCTTTGGGGGGGCCTGGGTGGCTTAGTTGGTTAGCATCCAACTCTCGATTTTGGTTCGGCCATGATCTCACAGTTCATGAGATCAAACCCTGTGTTATGCTCCTTGCAGATAGCACAGAGCCTGCTTGGGATTCTCTCTCTCCCTCTCTCTCTAACCCTCCACTGTTCATGAGCACATACTCTCTCTCAAAATAAATAAACTTTTAAAAAAAGAGTGTTTTGGATGAGCAAAAGTTTTTTAATTTTGAAGAATTCCAATTTATCATTTCCTTTTATGCTATGTGCCTTCTGCATCTTATCAATATTTGCCTACCCCTGTTTTGCAATCATTTTGTCCTTTTTTGTTGTTGTTAGAAATTTTACAGCTTTTGTTTCTACATTTTGGTCTGCATTTACTTCAAGTTAATTTTTATATATTTTGCATACTGAGAATTGGGATATCTTATTTTCCCAAATGGATATACTCCTATACTTTTATAAAGGTAAATTAACTATATATGTTAAGGTCTATTTCTAAACTCTGTTTTGTTTCATTAAGCTAAAATTCCATACTGTCTTGATAACTGTAGTTTCATATGGATTTTTGAAATCAAGTAGTGTAAGATCTCCAACTTTATTCTTTATTTTTCTCCCTTCCTTCCTTCCTTCCTTCCTTCCTTCCTTCCTTCCTTCCTTCCTTCCTTCCTTCTTTCCTCCCTGTCCCCTTCCTTCCTTCCTTCCTTCCCTCCCTCCCTCCCTCCCTCCCTCCCTCCCTCCTTTCTTTCTTTCTTTCTTTCTTTCTTTCTTTCTTTCTTTCTTTCTTTCTTTCTTTCTTTCTTTCTTTCTTTCTTTCTTTCTGTTATTATAGAGCCTATCTTTTCCATATGAATTTTTTGATCAGCTTGTCAATTATTGCAAAAATTTCACAGGATTTTTATTGTTACTGAATCGAATCTGGGAAGATCAATTTGAGAAGAAATGATCTCTTTATAATATTTAGTCTCACAATTCACAAGCGTGGTATATTTCTTCATTTACTTAGGTCTTTGTACATTTCTCTCAACATTTTTTTATAGTTTCCAGGATACTGGTCTTGCACAAATCCTTGCAAATTTTATCTCTAAATATTTCATACTTTCTGATGCAATCATGAACAGCATTTAAAAAAATTTGTTTTCCAATTGACCACTGCTATTATATTTGACATACATTTGACTTTTTGGTGTCTTTACCTTGAAATCTATGATACTGATAAATTTGCCTGTTTGTTAGCCTTTTTTTAGTTTATATTGAAGAATTTTCTTCACACAAAGTTCATTTCATCAATGAACAAAGACAGTTGTAATTCTGTCTTTCCAATCCCTATGCCTTTTATTTCTTTTCTTACCTTATTATACTGGCTAGGACCTACAGTATAGTTGAATACAAGTAATGCAAATAGACACCTTTTCCCTCCTCCTAAATCTTGTAGGGGAAAATACTCCATCTCTTCCTGGTTAAGTATGATGTTAAGATTTTTAAAAATAGATCTTCTTTATAAAATTGATAAAGTTTGTTTTTATTGGTCTTTGCTCAGCTATTTTATAACATGTAGAGGAAGAGCTTTAAAAGTGCTTTTCCTCAGGGCGTCTGGGTGGCTCAGTTGGTTAAGCGTCGGCTTCAGTTCAGGTCATGATCTGAAGTCATGAGTCACAAACTCAGGTCATGAGTTCAAGCACCCCATTGGGCTCTCTGCTGTTAGTGCAGAGCCCACTTTGGATCCTCTATCTCTCAATCTCTCTGCTTTTCCCCAAAGGATGCTCTCTCTCCCTCTCTCAAAATATAAATAAGGATTAAAAAAATGTTTTTCCTTCAGCCATTGGGATGGTCATCTGAAATCTTTAAGGGCTTTTCCCTGTTACTTGGCAGATTTCTTTAATTGAACTTTGAATATTTAACAAACTTTGCATCCCTGGAATAATTCCAATGTAATTGTGATATAGTATATTTTAAATTTATTGCTGCATTTTATATTTTCAAATACTTAGTTAAAAACGTTTTCATCTATATTCACAAGACATATTGTTCTTAGTTCTCCTTGTTTGTAATATACTTGTCAGATTTGGCTATCCAAATTCTTCTGGACTCTTAAAATTAGCTCAGAAATGTTCTCTAATGCTCTATTTTCTGAAATAATTTATTTAGAATTGGTGCTAATTTTCCTTAGGTGTTTGATATAAAAATAGCAATACTCCCTGGGACTAAAGTTTTCCTTGAGGAGGAGGTTTTATTTAAAAATTCTATTTAAAAAATCAGATAAAGGAGTGTTTAGATTTCCTATTGTTGTTTCAGTTTTGATAAGTTGCATTTTTCAAAGAATTTGTCTTGTTAAATATGTCACCATAAAGTTTATTACACAATTCTCTTATCTTTTAATATCTATAGGATCTGTGGTGATGTCTTCTCTTTCATTGCTAACAAAAGAAATGTGTTGCTTCTCAATGTTTTTTAATGTCTTATTTATTAGAATTTTAAAAAAATTATTAATATTTTCAAAAAAGTAACTTACATTTCAAAATTTTCTCTATTTTTTACTTTCTATTTTATCAATTTCTATTGTTTTTTTAATTAATTTTAAAAATATTTTTTAAAGATTTACTTATGTTTGAGAGAGAGGGAGACAGATCACAAATGGGGGAAGGGCAGAGAGAGAGGGAGACACAGAATCTGAAGCAGGCTCCAGGTTCTCAGTTGTCAGCACAGAGCCTTATGTGGGGCTCAAACCCATGAACCGTGAGATCATGACTTGAGCCGAAGTTGAACACTTAACTGGCTGAACCATCCAGGCGCACCTCTGCTCCTTTTTAAATTCATATTTCTCTATTCTTTAGTTTGTATAATCCTGTTGATGGGTCTTTAAATTCAGTGGGCTTTCTTCTACAGTGTCCAATCTGCTCTAAGCTCATCCAGTGAATTATTCATTACTGACATTTTGCATTTTTTCACTAGATTGTTTTTTATACAATCCTCTTATTTTACCAACTACATCATAGCTGAATCTAGAGTATATTGTATGCTTTGTCCAAAAGAGCTGATACATAGCTCACATTTATATAAGTCAGAGGTAGAAATTCTGCCTGATCTCATCAATGTATATTAGACATAAAACAAACCATAGCTCTTTTTTACTACCATATCTTATACTCTGCTAAGGAAAGAGGTGGGGTCAATAACATTTTACCATATTCATGTATTTTTAGTGTTGAATATATACCAAAATACACTAAAAAGTGAAAAGCTGAATCAATTTTTAAAAAATAATCCAAAAGAAATGAAAGGATCATGCAAGGTGGTAAAATGTCCTTAAGCAGTGGCTTTTTTTTTCTTTTTACAAACATCTGTTTCCAATATGAGACATAGTTTAGGAAATCAGTCACTTAGATCTAAGAAAATTTTTTAAAGCCTTTTGTTAAAAATTCATATATGACCCAAACACATTAACAAACACTGCAATCCAGTCAGGCCTCAACATAAAGGGTGAGTATTCTCTAAGGAGGAGATGATTGCTTTTGATGCTTTTGGATTTAGATTGTAGATTTAGATGAATAATGAAATAGAAATCTATTTAGCTTGTACTTAGTGAGTGTATCTCAAACTTTAATCCTTTTAGGAGCCATTTAGAGAATTAATCATGCAGCTTCCTAGGTGTAATTGAGTGGTTCTAGAGTAACATCCAGTAACATTAACTTTTAATTAGCTTCCAGGTTATTGTGTCTTCAATCACATGTCCTCAAACTATTGAGTAGGAGGCAATTAATATTAGATCCCATTTCATAGTTAGAAAAGTCCCATGAGATCACCAACACCATCTTGAATTTAAAATAGACCAAACTGATGAAAAGGTCATTAAAAGGTATAAAAAAGATGTGAGCTCAATATTTTTTAAGTTTATTTATTAATTTTGAGAGAGAGAAAGAGAGAGAGAGAGAGCATGAATAGGGGAAGAGCATGGAGAGACAGAGAGAGAATCCCAAGCAGGGATCAATGCAGGGGTTGAACTCACACTCACTAACCATGAGATCATGACCTGAGCCAAAATCAAGAGTCAGATACTTAACTGACTGAGCCACTCATGCACCTGAAACTAAGTCTTTTTTGCCTCTTATGACCATGGTCTTTTAGTGAACCACATACTTTGCTTTCTAGCAAGGTATAGAGTGTAGCTACATCTTCTTAATTTCCAAAGTCTTAACCCTCAAACCAATTCAGTCCTCTTACAAACTCTTCTTTCTTTCTTTCTTTAAAAAAAATTTTTTTTTGTTTTATTTATTTTTGAGACAGAGAGAGACAGAGCACAAGTGGGGGAGGGGCAGAGAGAGAGAGGGAGACACAGAATCTGAAACAGGCTCCATTCTCTGAGCTGTCAGCACAGAACCTAATGAGGGGCTCAAACTCATGAACCCCAGATCATGACCTGAGCTGAAGTCAGACACTTAACTGATTGAGCCACCCAGGGGTCCTTCAAACTCTTATTTCTTTAAAATGCAATATTAAGAGTAAGTCAACCTTGATAATTCCTTCTCCCTTAGTGCCTCCATCCTCTTTCATTATCAAGTGGAAATTTTGACTTTACATCCTAAATATGCCTTGAGTCTCTGCATTTCTTTCCATCTGCAGCACCATTGTCTTGATGCAAGCTACCATTTCTTTCCATCTGCAGCACCATTGTCCTGATGCAAGCTACCATCCTTTCTCTGAACAGCACTTCACTAACATCCACTCGTGTGCACTTTCAGTCTATTGTCCACATTGTAGCTGAAGCGATCATTTCAAAATGCACATCTGATCATGCTTAAAATATGTCAATGGTTTCCCATTATTTGATGGATAAAGAACAGAATTCTTAATATGGCCAACATAGCTCTACACAGTTTGTTCTCTATCTGTTTCTGTAGCCTCATATGTACCAGGATTTCTCTGTTTCTCTACTATAGATACTTTGGACTTTTACAACTTTAATATATGCCATATTCCCTTCCTCCACAGGGCCTTTGTGCATACCACAAGCTGAAATGCTCATCACCTCATCTTTATCTAACAATCTTTCATTTTGTACATCTGAACTAAATTATTACCTTCTCTTGGAGATCTTGTGGATCTCCCTGAATAAGTCAAATTACCAAATTATAAGTTTACAACTCACCCTGTACCTATTCTTATAAATGTTTTCATTATTTATTTCTATCTGTTATTGTGAATACTATCTTCCAATAAGGTTGTTGACTTTATAAAAGCAGACTAAACTTAATTTTGCTCTCCATTTTCAACATTTATCCCAGTCCCTAGAACACATGAGGAACTCAAATATTTTATGAATGATCAAACAAATTAATTAATTAGCTTAACAGTGAGTTTCTTGGCAAGAAAGACAATGTAGTTAAAGAAATATGGATTTGAGAGGCACCTAGGTGGCTCAGTCAGTTAAGCATCTGACTTTAGTTTAGGTCACGATCTCATGATCTGAGTTCCAGCCCCACATCAGGCTCTATGCTGACAGCTCAGAGCCTGGAGACTATTTCAGATTCTGTGTCTCCCTCTCTCTGCTCCTCTCCCACTTATGTTCTTTCTATCCCTCTCTCTGTGTCTCTGTCTGTCTCTCTGTGTCTCTGTCTCTCAAAAAGGAATAATGAAAATCTCTATTTCCCTAAGAAATTTAAGGATTACCTATAAAAGGAATATTATAAGATACCTTACTTAATTTTTTCCATAGGAAACTATAATTAAGTCAGAATAATAGAACAACAATTGTAAACTATAAAATATTTGTGCTAACAACATTGAGAATTAAAATGCAATCTAATTTAAAATGTATTTAAAAGATGCTAACACTATTTCCAAGAATAAAATTTCCAGGGGTGCCTGGGTGGCTCAGTAGGTTAAGCGTCCAACTTCGGCTCAGGTCATGATCTCACGGTTCAAGGGTTTGAGCCCTGCATCGGGCTCTGTGCTGACAGCTAGCTCAGAGCTTGGAGCCTGCTTCAGATTCTGTGTTTCCCTCTTTCTCTGACCCTACCCTACTCACGCTTTCTCCCTCTATCTCTCTCTCTCCCTCAGAAATAAATAAAACATTTACAAATTTTTTTAAAAAAGAATAAAATTCCTATTATTTCCTAGAAACTATCATGTTGACTCAGGGGAATTAGATGGAAACCCAACAAAATCATCTTTTTGTGATTCAGTATTGGATGGGTTATTGGAATCTGTGACCAAAATATATCTGTGGATGCAAATACAAGCTCAGCCTTATTCTTTTCCTTAAGCCAGCCAAGCACTGCTTATAAATCACCCAGAAGCAGCAATAATGGGGTATGTCTTTTCTGAGGACCCACTGTTCATAATGAATTTTCCCCAGTTAGCCCTTAAAATATCTATGAAGCAGATTCCTGAATTTTTCTATTTTAAAAATAAAGTAACTGCCATTTTAGTTATTCTGAAATTGACACACAGAATGCCAAATAAGGTATGTATGAAAAGTACCATTTACCAAAATATCTTCCTCAGAACATGAGTGATAGGTAAAGATGTTAACTGTTATTCTTTATTAAAAAATTAACTTTTGATCTCTGATAAAATAAGTTGAAAAAGTTAACTCAGTTTCTTTATTGTGGGACTTCTTAGAAGTGAGTTTGATGTTTTAATATACATTGTGATCCTCCAAAAAAGAGTTAAATAGAACACAGAATTTCCATATTCATTTGGCCTCTTAAAATATTAATATAGTTCAAGAAATATTTCAAGAAACTCTCATGGCTTGTGGAGCACAGTTTGGGAAATTGTGATATTATAATGTATGTGGTTGAAAACCATATAAACAAACTCACCTCAAGTCTCAGCTCCTTTTGGCATGTTTGGGAAAGGCGTTGGAGGGGAGGGGATTATTTAAATATTGAGTTTTTAAGTTGACTGTGAATATGCTGAGTTCTATAATTTTCTAAATAATTTTTGGACTTGTTTTCCTTGTCTGAAACTCAGGGAGATTAAAAAAAACCTAAGCTCATTGTCTAGAAGCCAATGGGCATAGAGTTTCAGTTAGGCAAGGTAAATAAATTCTGGAGGTGTGCTGTTCAATACTGTTCTTATAGTCAACAATACTGTATTGTACACCTAAAATGTTATGAGGGTAGATCCCATGTTGTGGTTCCTACTGTGAGAAAATAATAAAATAAAATAATAAAAAAAATTTGTGAGCTCAAGGTGCGCATAATTTGGAACAAAACAAGATTTATTGGGAGTGTTTGGGTGGTTCAGTCGCTTAAGCATCTGACTCTTGATTTTGGCTCGGGTCATGATCTTATGGTTCATGAGATCAAGACCTGCATGAGACTCTGTGTGGGCCTGCTTGGTATTCTCTCTCTCTCTCTCTCTCTCTCTCTCTCTCTCTTTCTTTGACACTCCCCCACTTACTCTTTCTCTTTCAAAATAAATAAATACACACTTAAAAAACCTAAATTTATCTGACTCCACATACTGTGTTTTTTTTCTACTAAAGTTTAGATCTATTCATGTTACTGTTTTCCACTGGGATGCAATTCCACAGGATGGTTAAGAGCATGGGCTTTGGGCTCAGACTGTTCAAGAATACCAACACCAACAAGAGATGTACACTTGTGATTTACATGCACTAGTGATTTACATGCACTAAAAATCCAATAGTTTGGGGGCGACTGGTTGACTTAGTCAGCTAAATGTCTAACTTTGGCTCAGGTCATGATCTCACAATTTGTGAGTTTGAGCCCCGCATCAGGCTCTGTGCTGATGGCTCAGAGCCTGGAGCCTGCTTCAGATTTTGTGTCTCCCTCTCTTCCCTTCCCCCACTCACACTCTGTCTCTCTCTCAATAATAAACATTAAAAAATTCAAAATTCAGTATTTTCATCTATACAAAGAGAGAAATAATAGGATCACCATAAGTATTAAACAAAATAACGAATATAAAAAGGCACAGTGAGTGTCCCCAAATAGTCATTACTACTATCATGCATACTACCTGGGTTGGAGAAACGGTCTTATAAAGACAGCTTGTATACATAAACAAAATATGGAGAATTGAGATATTTATTCCAAAAGGTCAAACAACAAATATTTAGAAAAAAAACATGTTAAAGTATTTTATTTGCAGTTTATTTTGACCATTGTCTCTCATTATTTGTTATCAGGGTTTTTTTTGTAACCTGGTTTAAGGAAGTTTATGACCAGATTAGTCCGTGACTACTAAATCATAAGCAAATTTTTATCTGTACATAGCTACAGGTTGTCCCTCTGATAGAAGTTTTAAGACTTTTTCCAGATTCTTTACTCTTAGAATTTAATCATCTCTTACTTTTATTTCCATCCACATGATTTGTTTTGATATAAGTTACACGGCAAGATCTTTTGTCCTGTATAAATGAAATCATTCTTTGGAGATTTTCAGCAGTGTTGAAGTTCCCAGGTCTCTTTGTACAGCCACAGGAACTTGCAGGTACTACCTTTCAATAATTATTGGGTATACAGAAAAACTTAGGTGGCATTTTGCAAGTACTTAAATATCAGATTGATGATCAAATATGCTGCACATGTACACACACTTGTACGCAAAAGAGTGATTTGATAATATCACCATCTAGTCTTCCCTGCTAAAAAAAAAAAAACCGTCAAAACTACAACTTATAATGTGTAAATATAAGAAAGGGCTTAAGGGGAATAGTTTTTATTAAATAGTAATATAGTAAGAGTGCTTACTCTTATTGTCCATCTTCAAGTGCACTAGCATAGTACGTTAAGGGAAAAAGGTGTGATATTCATTTCAAACTCTGATATCATACCAGATATTGATTGTTGTTGTTTAGAAATATCTTACACACTTTCTTGTACCTCATGGTAAGACTCTCAGAAATAGTATGTAACAGACTTATTGGCCAGCAGTGTTCTATTAGGTTGACCAAAGGGAGGCATTCATTCAAGTTCGAATAGCAGAAGAGAAATAAGTTATTATTTTATGGAAGCATACATCAGTGATCAATGCATCCATGACAGACAGTGAATGTGGAGTATGTTTCCTGGCTCCCTGATCCCTTTGAGAGTCTGCTACCCCAGTGTTAGAGGAAACAGAGATGGTCATTTTGACGCTGCCCTTTGATTTGCAGAATTCCTGAAAGTTCTCTAACCATCCCTGCTCCAGACTATTCACAGAAATATGAGTCTGATACCATATACTGAGTTACATTTTGTAAAGATATCTAGAAGGGCTTCTATCATCTAGAACAAATTTTGATTATTATAGACAGTATAATAAAAATAGCAACTGAAATAAGAAGGAGAGTGAACATAGCACCATATTGGAAGCCTAGGAACCTGGGCTTCTGTTTAATTTTCCTGTTAAAACTTGCTACATGACACATGATTTTACCTTCCAGGGCTCAGCTTTTCCGTCCATGGTTTCAGATGATTTTAAGGGTGAATTTTTCCAAACATTTCAGGAAAAGATAATATTATCTTACACACCTGTACCAGATAATTTAACAAAAAAAAAGAAAGAATGTTTTCCACTGAATCTTAAAAGAACATTGCAAGAGATGAAAACTATAAGCTAATATCTCTCTCCTAAACATAGGCGTAAAACCCTAAGCAAAATATTAGAGAATCAAATCCAGTGATATACAAATGGCTAGTACATCACAACACAATCAGCTTCAATACATGAAAGTGATAGTGATTTAATATTAGAAAATAAATCAAGATGATTTATTATATTACAGAAAAAAGGAGGAAAAAAAACTTACAACCGTCTTAATGAATGCAAAAAATTGACAAAAGTTATAACCCGCATGGGATACAAACTCATAGAAAGTAACATCCTTAGTCTGTTAAAATGTCAGTCAAGTAAAAACAAACTGATGTTATATTTTATAGCTAAATTTTAATGATTTCTTATGGAGCTTGTGAACAAGCCAGGAATTGTTATCAGCAGTTGCATGCAACTTTGTGCTAGGAAGGCAGAATCGATGTAATGGCGCCCAGCATAGCCCTTCTATGCAGTCGGTTCTCAACCAATACCGAGAAGGTGCTGAGTACTGCTATTCATATCACAAATGAGGGAAAATAATGAGAAATAACTGATTTAATCCAGCTGCTGCAGGAACATATGTTACGGTTGCAAGATGAGAAAACTGCCTTCCCTGACCACTTTTACTACTGAAAATAGAATCCATTGTCTTTATTGCACAGATTGAATTTTAAGTCAAAATGCTCTTTATTTTACTGTTTTAAATAAAAACTCCAAAATTGTTTTTTTAAAGAGACTGCTGTAAATCACATGAGAGAAGGCAAGAATGAAAATCTGTACAATAAGATATAGACAATAGTCTGGGAAAAAGGCCGTCCATATAACATTATCACTTAGCTGACATTGTCATCCAATTAACACTATCACTCCAAAGCAGGAGCTCAAGATGGCGTGGGGGTGGGAATTTTAGGCTGTGTTGGGGATTTGATTTATCAGAGCAGGACAAAGTTCAGAGGAGAGGTAGGTAAAGGAAGCCTCAACTGTTGGAAATCTGTTGGTCATACCTTTGCTTTAAAGAAGTGTGCATTTCAGGTGACCAGTGTCCAGCCAAAAATAATACAGGAAAAACCTTGATAGTGACACTGTTTACAAACACTAGGAATTTTAAAGATTGAAATAGATAAACCTTTGGTTAAAAAAAGTATGTTTATTTGAAAAATATAGGAACAAACTAAAGAAGAGAAAATTCAACTAATAAATCTATTCTCTCTGATAACTATTGTTATTGCCATGTCCTTGTGATATTTTTCAACATATTCAGGATTACTGTGAGTTCTTATTAGCGAGTAAAAAAAGGAAATACATTTGGATGTGACTTCTTCCTTTTACTATGAGTTCACAAAGTGAAGAAAGAGGTGCTCACTGGTGTAAACAAAGAAAAATCTATAGGATCAGACATCAAAGTGAAGACAATCTTAAAATTTTTTTACCAATCTTAAAATTTTTTTAATGTTTGTCCATTTTTTTGAGAGAGACAGAGCATCAGTGGGGGAGGAGCAGAGAGAGAGGGAGACACAGAATCTGAAGCAGGCTCCAGGCTCCGAGCTGTCAGCGAAGAGCCAGATATGGGGCTCGAACTCAGTTCGCGAGATCATGACCTGAGCTGAAGTTGGATGGATGCTTAACCAACTGAGTCACCCAGAAACTCCCAAAGTGGAGACAATCTTAAGTGCAGTGAAGGAGAATGCACTTGTTGAATGTAAGTCTATATTATTTTCTGATGAGATTGAATATGCTTTTATTCAGTTCTTTCAGTGTTTCAATATTCAGCTTCAATATAACCTCTTTAGGCAAGCTCCATACCTCTCTTCTTCTCCCAGGTAGAATTCCCCTTCCTTTGCACCTTTATGTTCTCCTAAACCGACTTCTCTCATAAATTCTGTGAGACTTCATTGTACTTTCTTACCCGTTTTTAAAAAAAATTTTTAATGTTTTATTTATTTCTGAGAGAGACACACACAGTGTGAGCAGGGGAGGGTCAGAGAGAGAAGGAGACACAGAATATGAAGCAGTCTCCAGGATCTGAGCTAACTGTCAGCACAAAGCCCGATGTGTGGCTCGAACCCACAAACCATGGGATCATGACCCGAGCCAAAGTCGGATGCTTAACCGACTGAGCCACTCAGGTGCCCCTGTACTTTCTCACCCTTAATGTATCAGCTTAAATACCATTCCTCAAGGAAAATGGCTAGACACCCATGATGAGGTTAACTCTTTAGCATACTCTCCTATAGCCCCCTAGACTTTGCTTACCAGCAATTATACTGGTGTATTTATGTACATAATTATGTATTTTATACCCTTTCTCAACCAGCTTATAAACTACAAGGGAAGAAACAATGTCATTACTTTGATGGCTTTGTTCTTTTGAACTGAGCCTACCTGCCATATAACACACAATCAAAAAATATTGAAAAGGAGAAGAGGGAGAAAAGGAAAGAAGGAAGGGAGGGAAGGAGGGAGGCTCTAAGTGGAGTTTTCCATCAAAGAAGATAGGGTGAGTGACCTGACGGATGGGGGAGAGTATGGAGAAAAGGGGACAAATTCTTGCAAACTATCTCTAGATGGATAAAATAAGCCAACAGATAGGAAAATAAGTGATGAACTTATCAAAGGTATGGTATAATCCTGCGTTCCTCTCCCATTAAAAAAAATCCATTGTAGCTACCTCTTAAGTCATTTACAGTGCATACATCACATCCATCCATCCCCTGCTGACCTTGGTAGTTTTGCCCCCTACACATCTCCATCTGTCTTTGTGCAAAATGCTTGCTTTTTCCTTTCAGAATAGGTCATTCATGTTTACAAAAGCTGTCCGTGCTTTTTATTTTTTAATTTTAATGTCTGGGATCTAATCTGCTTACTTGCACATCACTGAGGCTAGGTTGTGGGCAGGCTAAGCAGAACAATAGCTGTTGAGATTTTTACGCCCCACATGCAAAAAGGCGAGACAGTCTGGGAAAGGAAGAAGTATGGATTTCATTTACCTAGAGGAAACAACACCGATCTTAGTGTTTCTTTTTGCTTGTAAAAGGGAGGATATAAAGGTGGTGAAAAATAGTTTTGCCAGTCTATCTTCAAATGGGTAATTGGGAGGCTGGTAGGAATTTTCAAACATAATATAACAAAATCAAGGAACAAAAACGTTCCTTTTCATCTGCACAGAGGCTCTGTTGAAGCTGGAAATACTTGTGGGATATTAGGAATGAAAAATGTCAGCATGCACACTGCCCAGGCTTGCCTGGTTTATGGCTCCCACCTCGTGGCCGTCATTGCTGTCCAGTAAAAGAACCTCTTTGTCCCTGGAGCATTGCTTTTCAAAGACAAGAGCCATCCCCAAGTACCCTCTCAATTTCACATATAGGTCATGGCATTCAGAGAATAATGCGAGGGATGGCCCAAGAGCCAGTTCTTTCAATCACTGGGACATGAAGTTATTTAGTACTGGTTCAGCTAAGCCTTTTTGCTCCTCTGAATTTCCTTTCTGAATGGAAAGTCACTTTCCAACCAAAAAGACCTGAGTTCTTCAGTGGCTTGACATGCAAGGCTTGTAAACAAATACGAAGCCAAATGGGGGAGGGGCAGTGGGAAGGACATACAGGAGATGGAGAAAGAGGGACATGTCATTTAAAAGGCTTAACCTAAAGCCTGTATTAGTGGTATGTATGTGTGTGTGTGTGGGCGGGGGTCCGTGTGGGTGTGTGTTTTGAAATCCACAAGAGGAGTGCCAATCCCATAATTTGGAGCTGAAATGATCCAGATCTTGAGATGAGCACATTTCCTGATGTTTTGGTAGATTGAGAAACTTGGTTTATGGAGAAAGACAAGATTGACATGGGTATTCTGCCCTCTGCCAGAAATCCCCCTACATCTCTAGCCTCAAGTCGGATCCTAGAGAGGAAGGATGAGCTTCTGGCCCCACCCTGGAATGCAGTGGTTTGTTTCTTAGAGGTAAGAACGCTGAACTCTGGCTCTCTCAAAGCAAATCATTTTCCAGTCCAACTTAGTGGTTCACGTTTGTTAAAACTGTGGCACTGAAGGGGGACAATCTCTTCTCTTTCTGGATGTCTACTGTGAATACCAGCCATGTCATGTAGCTGAAGTCAGATCTAACCAGTCTTCCTGGGCATACTGTGCCTAAAACCCACTGAAAATAAGAAGGGTAGGTGACCTTTGCATGAGATCAGTCATGATTGACATGACTGAGGTGGCATGAACATGTGACATGTAACAGGGGATAGAGTCAAATGCAAAAACTTTAAAAAAATAAATTAAAGAACCAATAAAGAGACAGTGTCAGAGCAAAAAATACCCCCTAAACACCAGCACTGCACAGCACTGAGCTTCGTTTTCATTCTAGCACCTTTACACAGATCCTAAATGACTCTGACTGAACTTATATGCCTTACCTTTCCAAATACAGTAAAACCTTGCTTTGTGAGCATAATTTGTTAAGGAAACGTGCTTGTAATCTAAGGCACTTGTACATCAAAGCAAATTTCAAGAAACATTGGCTCAGTTGTGATCATGTGACATTGGGCATCATGTACGACTCTATTGCAAGACATCGTTCATTTATCCAGTTAAACTTTATTAGAAGTGTTTGCACATCATGCAGAATACTCACTGAACAAGTTACTCACAATCCAAGGTTTTACCATATTACAATCTAGGCAATCTGTCTTCACAGCTTGCTCTAACAAATAGGCCGTAATAAAACTCTCTATTTTCTTGTCCTTTATTTTCCCTTACTTATTTCATTATGATCACTCTTGAAACTACAATGTACCTTCATATGTGTAGGCAAAGGATATAGATGTTGAAATAACTTAAGTCACCTTTTTTACCTCTTGCCCTAACTTTGAAAACAATTCTTTCATTCATGAATACATGAATGCATGCATTGATTGATTGGTGGATAGATATTGTTTTGTGAAGGAAGTGTGACGTATGCGTTTTTCAAGGTCAGGTGTCCTACATTTGGGAAATGGGGAAAACATAGGGTTATGTTAAAATGAAAACAGTGTTAAATAGATCCTGTCCTCTGGAGGAGAGAACTAGATTGGTAGATCTAAGAAAATGTAAGACATTCTGGGTTTAGATGAATAGACCTGCTCTCTCTAATACTGATGACTTTCCCAAATAGAAGCTTGAGTAGACCCACTGAGGGTGGAAGAAAGCAGATTATGGTTGGAGAAATGACACTATTCTTACTTTCCTTAGACCCACAGGTAGGGAGAGGGTGGTATTTTGCTCTCAGAAATATTCTCCTCCATCAAAGCACTAAGGAGTTTAACTGTGTGTGTCTGGTCTGGTTTGTTGTGATTGGAAGTTATTCCATTGCTTGGAAGACTATGGAGGGGCACCTGGGTGACTCAGTCAATTAAGTATCTGACATAGGCTCATGATCTCACAGTTCGTGGGTTCGAGCCCTGCGTCGGGCTCTGTGCTGATTGGAGCCTGTGTCTCCCTCTCTCTCTCTGCCCCTCTCCCACTCACTCTCTGTCTCTCAAAAATAAATAAGACATTAAAAAAAAGAAGAAGTATGGTGAGGCCACTTTTGGGCGACAGCCTTGAATAATGACAACTTGAGCAGGGGAGAAGACCCATAGCGACTACGGTGCTAACACAAACAAGCTCATTAAGCAGCCCACCTCCAAATAGCCATAGGTCCTAACTGACCAGTGGGCTACTCACAATCAGGCACAGTCCCTAAGATTAACAAAAAGTGAAAATTCCATACATTTTCATACTTCCTTACTCCACACTATAACTGTAGCTCTTTGCCCCTGCCTCATGGCTGACAGTCTCTCTTTTGCTGTCCTGCGGCTGTCCCCAGCCTTATATCTTTGTTCTGCCTTGGGTGAATTCTTTCACTGCCTATGCCACCAGCCCCCATCCAATCAGAATGAGCCACAAAGTAGACACGTTCACGTAAAATGAATGGCACACTGCATGGTCAGTATGCATAGGTTTGAACTGCAATACTAATTAATAAGTTTTCATACCACATTGCCTTCTGACATTACAGGCTATTTCTTTCCAGATACTGTGTCATCTCTTCCTCTTTTGTCTCTTTGCCTTCCAAACCCAACCATCTTCTTATAGGGCTTTCTTTTTTTCTTTCTCGGCTCTGCATTTTCACCAGTGACTCGCTGGGCAGTACCCCTCCTGGCTGAGTCTAATCCATGATGTCTCCTCCTTGACCATGTAATATTTCCATCCAAATTCTTGATTTACAAGTGGCACCCAGGGAGTAAAAATCTGGGTAAATGTAGTAAATGTAGAGTAAATGAGAGTAAATGTAGACCAAAATATGCTCTGTATTTATAAATGTCTAAGTTTCTTGAAGATGAATAATGAAGACAGTACCCTTTTACACATGCACTCATTGAAAATATACAACAAATATTGTGTCACTACCATGTTCCAGGTACTATGCAAGGCCCTAGGAAAAAACTATGGGACAGGTAGATGTGGTTCCAGTTGATGGGAAACTTAAAGACTAATGTGTTTGATCACATTTGGTTACTAGCAACACTTTTCTTTTTTTTCACTAGCAACACTTTTATTTTATTTTTATTTGTTCTTATTTTTTTAAGTAGGCTTTACATCCAGTGCAGACCCCTTGAACTCAGGACAGACTGAGATCAAGGTCTGAGCTAAGATCAAGAGTCGGAAGCTTAACTGACTGAGACACCCAGGAGCCTTACTTCTAACACTTTTAAACAGTTTTGTTAAAAGGCCTTGACCAAGGAGTACTGCTATGTGAATGGCAACAAACTCAACAGCATAAAACTTATGGTAGCTTTTGTTTCTTCTGGTCATTGTAGAAAAATATTATAAAACTCTTGAAAGTCTTTAGAATCTCAGACCAACACATGACTTTCTTCTCCCCTCAGCCTATTAATGACTTATATTAAAATACTCTTAAAATGCCTAACAAAAATATTCTTATTTACAGATGGCTTAGTAAGGTTTAATTTCAACCCAATCTAATTTTGTTAACCAAACTGAACTCTAGTTATTTTCGGTTAATAAATATATTTCTAACGTCACAGCATAGCTATATTATTTACTAAACTTGCATAAAAAAATAGAAACCTACCTAGATTTATGCTGTAAGCTATATTTTTTTACTTTGGATAATTTGTTGACAAGAAACAAATGAACAAAATGTAGGTCATGAGGTGTAAAATGTTTAATTCCTTAACTTCAGAGGTATTCTCCAATCTTGAAAAATCTATAGTTATCCTGTAGGTTTAATGGGTTTAGTCTAAGATTTCTTAGATATTATCAGTAAATCTCTGTTTTTTTTGTTAGCAAGAGGTATGGGACACCCGATGTGAATCGATTTTTTTTATTGCTTTATCTCAAACATGGAACAGGGTGCCATGCATGCCATGCATGTAGTGGACAGATAGTAGGTGCTAGCTCCCTCATGTCTCTTTTGGATAAAATAGAAATTGGTGATGTTATAGCTGCATATATCACAACAGTATATTCAACAAATTTCATTAATATTGATACTTAAAACTTTTTTATTGATTTACTTTATTCTCTTTTTACTTTTGCTGCTATTTTTATTTTGAAAATGCCAATGATGAGTATTACAAGGAACCCTGTTCCATTGGCCTAGAATAAAAAATTGGAATGTGGGCATAGTCAGAAAAGAAGGACAAAAAAATCATTAAAAAGATAGGTATTCAGTCACCTCCGCATCCATCTCCTCTGCGTCCTGCAGGAGAAAATGACAGCTTTCCTTTGACATGGGGGAACAAACTAATCTCCAAAACCATCCTGGGATGTTTACAGTTTCAGTTATGGACCGGATTTTCTATTCTTTGACTTCTTCCAAACTTTCCTTCCATATCTCTACTTTGGTTCTTCTGTTCCTTCCTAAATTTCACCCTGGAGGGGTGCCTGGGTGCCTCTGTCGGTTAAGTGTCTGACTTTAGCTCAGGTCATGATCTCACTGGTTGTGGGTTCGAGTCCCAGGTTGGTCTCTGTGCTGACAGCTCAGAGCCTGTCAGCTTGCTTAGGACTCTGTCTCCATCTCTCTCTGCCTCTGCCCTGCTCATGCACTGTCTGTCTGTCTGTCTCTCTCAAATATAAGTAAACATTAAAAGAATTTAAATTTCACACTGTAATTTACTTCCCATTACACTGAAAGATCTTCTCACTCAATGCGATTTTATAGCAATGCTAAAAGGTCAGTCATGTCCTTTCCAGAATTTGATGCTCTGTAACTATAAAATCCAATTTATCTCTCAAGAATTATGGTTCCTTAGGAAAAATCATACTACGCCTCTTAGTTTCTCACTTCTACATTTTTTGGAATGAATATGTCCTATAGGAGAGATAAAAGAGGAAGACTGAATTCAAATTTTGTTCTGTCTGGAGTTAATAGGACAAAGGTTAGATAAGTTACCTAACAGTTTCTTGCATAATTTTCTAAGAAATGCTGAGTTTTTGTCTCCCAAGTTAGATTATAAAGATTTAAGGTAGTATATGGCAGTGGTATTTAAAATGTGGTCTGGGAGTGCCTGGGTAGCTCAGTCGGTTAAGCGTCTAACTTTTGATTTCAGCTCAGGTCATGATCTCACAGTTCGTGAGTTTGAAACCCTCATTATCAGGCTTCGCATTGATAGCGTGGAGCCTGCTTAAGATTCTGTCTCTCCCTCGGTCTCTGCCCCTCCCTTGCTCGCCCTCTCTCTGTCTCTCAAATAAATAAATAAGCGTTAAAAATATGGTCTGGGAATGCATATGTACCTTAGGACACTTTCATGACATCCACAAGGACAAAACTATTTTTATAGCTTGTTAAGACCTGAAATCTCTTTTACCCTCTCATTGTCTTGTAAGTATACCCAGTACAAATAGTTCCTTAATCTGGTTTTAGATTACACATTGCAATTAGTTGCTAAGGAAATAACACCTGTAGAATTTTGATGTAGTATCAAAGAAGAACATCCACAATTATCTAAATGAGCTATGAAAATACTCTTTCCTTTTCTAACTATGTATCTGTGTGGGGCCAGATCTTTTTCGTGTTATAAATAACATATTGTAGAAGCAGATATAAGAATCCAGTTCTCTTCTCTTAAACTATGATTAAATAAATCTGGAAAAATGTAAAACAGTGTTACCCTTTTCACTGAACCTTTTTTGTTGTTTATTTTAGAAAAAATATTAATTATGAATTAAAATAGATTATGTTCACATATAATGGGTTTATTGTTATTAAAATAAATTAATAAAATATTCTTTAAAATTTATTTAAATTTTTGAATATAGTAGATATCAATAATTATAACACACACAAACAAAATATCTTTGGTGTCTTCAGTTTTTTTTAAGAATGTAAAAGAGTTCACGGTGACTCAGTTGGTTGAGTGTCCGAGTTCAGCTCAGGTCATGATCTCATGGTCCATGAGTTCGAGCCCCGTGTCAGGCTCTGCTGACAGCTCAGAGAGTAGAGCCTGCTTCAGATTCTGTGTCTCCTCTCTCTGCCCCTTCCCTGCTCAAGCTCTGTCTCACTCTGTCTCTCAAAAATAAATAAATGTAAAAAAATTTTTAAAAAAGAATGTAAAAGAGTCTTGAGCAAAAACTTGAGAACTACTGACATAGAGAATTATGCCATATAATTTATATCACACCCATACTTATTAAACAAATATGGGAAACCTGAGCTCATATTTTGCCTTGAAAAGCAAGAGGAAAATTATTTTCTTTCCTTCCTTCCTCCCTTCCTCTACTTCTTTCTTTCTTTTCTTTTCTTTCTAAGTCTTTCTTTTCTTTGTTTCTAAATCTTTCTAATGTCTTTATTATCAAAGATCTTTTTATTCACTCTAATATCTTTTTAAAGATCTGCTTCCTTAAGAAAGTGTAAAAATGTAAACAAAGATAATAAGAATTTGCTTTATTTAAATCTTATGGTTAAAAAAATCCAGTATAAGAATCCATATTTAATGACAATAGGTCACTCATTTATGTTTAGGATGAAATTAGAGACAAATCAGGACACTATATATTTATCAATCTGATACATGGTATATGATAATAATGAGATGAAATTGCAGGACATCTGGAGGAGGGGGAAAATGACTTACCTTCACTGTTTAAAGGGAAAACGTTTACATTTAAATTTGGCCAATTTGCTGGGAGGAATGACCCAGAAGGCATAAGCTTAAGGCATATTCTATTTGCTTCTCTGCTATGAGTGCTAACCAAGTTCTGAAACAATACTGTACGTTGGCAGAAGCAGAGCTCAGAAAAGAGGGCCTCAGGGCCTTGGAGGAGGGAGATTTAAAAGTACTGGAATTACAGTAGAAGACACATCCAGGACTGTCAAGCCAGTCACTACAGCTTGCTGAGAAGTCCTCTTTGTCATATGAACTCAGTGAAATGTAGTGAGGAATCCAGTGACATTCAGAAATCATGAATATATTCTAGTAGTATAAGTTTCACTTACACATAAACATATCTGAAAATTCCTCCATCTTTACTGTTTATTTACTTATTTATTTAGGATTTACTTATACTCTCTCCCTCTAAATAGACATAATGAACCCGATAAGTTAAATATAGTGCAAAATAAGAAAATAAAACAGGGACCCCTTTGTGTCAAAGGGCCCAGAAGTTACCAGGATTCTATGACTCATGTTGTTGGCCTATGTTATTACAATATTGACAACAGTTAACATTGGGCCAATCAATATATGTGTCAGTTATTTTACATATGTTGTCCTGTTTTGTTCTCACTGCTGACTTAAACATCACATTCAATTATTGCCATTTCACAGAGGAGGAAGCTGAAGAATAGAGAGCTCATACAGCATGTTCAAGGTTGCATAGCTAGTGAGTGGTGGTCTTGAGCTCTTAGTCTCTGTAGGATGCTGCTTCTAATGATCATATATCTGTAGCAGCAGCTGGGATGCAGTAGCATGTGATACCAGAGCCCTGACCTCATGCAGCTTATGGTCTCCCGTACTAGCCAATTAACCAAACAACTAATTCAATTCAGACTGTTATCTATCTCATACTCAAATTATAAATAAAAGAGAGTAAATAACTCTTTAAAGTAGCCTCCATGTAGCTCTAGTATCCAGCATCAACACTGACTGGATAACAAGGCTGTTGGAGAGTACTCAGAAATTGACATCTGAATGAATCAGTGCCATTTCTCCAGAGATGACACCTGAATGAATCAGTGCCATTTCTCCAGAGAGGAAATGAGAGAGACCATTTCATGTGGACACCAGGTAGTATAATAAAAAAATGCACGTCTCTGCAATGAAAAAACAAAAGTAGCATTCACTGAGACTTGCTCTACGTCTAGTGGTGTACTAAGCACTTCATTTGTGTTTTCTCATCTAATACTCAAGATGAGATAGATAAATACTATCATCACCCTTCTTTGCAACCACGCAATTTATCACAGCTAGTAATCATTCACAGCCCAGGCTGTCTGAATCTGCCATCCATGTCTTTAGCCTCAGTGGTACACATTATTTTAAGAGATCCATTTTTTTCCTATGGTCTCCTTCACACCCATCTACCTCCAGCCCTCAACTCCCAGATCTGGCCATCAGGTCAATACAATCTCCAGACACGCGCACCCGACAAGCACCCGTTCCCTTTCCTGTTCGCTGTACTTGATTCACACATGGTGGTTGTAGTTCATCTTGGCTCCCTGCAACCCTGCAACTGCAGGAGCTAGAATGGAAGCAAAGATAGGGGAGCCCCGGTGGCAGCAGGAGCAGAGCTATTTGTAACCGGAAGCCAAACGAGCCACTTTAGCTTTGAAGGCACAAGAAAGCCTTCATTTAGATACTAGGCAAAAAGATCAAAGCTGAGAAGGACAAACATGTCTGTTGTCTGCGGCAGGCAGGCAGCAAGTTACCAGAAGGGAGCCCCACATCCTTTACTGCAAAGCAGATGCAGCACATCTGAGAGGTTACCATAAAGCAAATAAATACTGCAGCGGAACCTTCCCTTGAAGTCCCGTGGAAACAAAAGCATGGGGCTTTCACCTGAACAGACGGGGGCTTGCTCTCTCGGCAGCTGGCGCATGGCCTTCGGCCCCATACAGCTTATAATGTCTTAGATGAACGCCGAACATCTACTCATAAAATCACCAAAAAGCACAAAACCATTTTATGTATGTCTGAGAGACCCAACACATGATTTTAGTTGAAGTATTCTCTGGGAAGTGACAAACGATGACTTCTTTGCAAACTGCAAAGGTTTCAGGTGGATGGTGGGCAATTAAGAGAAACACTTGCTCTGCTGACGCACAACCATGGTTCTCATAAATGAACATATGAAAAGAGGGTATTTTCACTCTTCCAGCTGAGGAACCTCCTAATTGAAGGGGGAAATGTAATTGCATTGGGCATCTACTCTATGGCAAATACTATTTTAGATTTTTTGAGTATTATTTCAATCCCAGTATAGTTAACATACAGTGTTATATTAGTTTCAGGTGTGTGATATAGTGATTCAACAATTCTGTATACTACTTAGTGCTCATCACAATAAGTGTACTCTTAATTCCCTTCACCTACTTCAATCATTCCCCTCAGTCACCTCCCCTCTGGTAACCATCAGTCAAATACATGATGGTATCTGATTGCTATCATAACCCTGTGAATTTGGAATTATTACAGATGGACTATATAGATGGAAGAACATAATGAGTTCTTCCTGAAGGTCATACAAGTAAATGGTAGAGCTGGGGAATAAACCTCTCCTTCAAAAACACTGGATTTTATTTTCAAAGTTACTTTGTAATAAATTACACCAGCTAGGA
Organism: Hyaena hyaena; assembly: GCF_003009895.1. Classification (NCBI taxonomy): domain Eukaryota; kingdom Metazoa; phylum Chordata; class Mammalia; order Carnivora; family Hyaenidae; genus Hyaena; species Hyaena hyaena. Next base: position 518,528 of record NW_024080658.1, read on the forward strand.
AACCGAAAATCTGGTTGGGGAAATTTAAAAACGACACAAAAGCAATCAACTTTGGGAATAAAATATTTCATCTGTTAATTTGAAGGAAAAAAAGACAGATTTAAGATCTATTTTTTTGAGAGAGAGAGTGCACAAGTGAGCAAGGAGCAGAGAGAGAGGGAGAAAGAGAGAATTCCCATGAAAGGCAGAGGGAGAGGAGAGAGAGAGAGAGAGAGACAGAGAGAGGGAGAGAGAGAGAAAGAGAGAAGCAAGGCTCACCTGGGGCTCTTGTTCACCCAAAGCGGGACTCGTGCTCACCAGGCCTTGAGCTCACACCATGTCGGTCTCAAACTCATAGACCATGAAATCATGATCTGAGCTGAGGTCAGATGCTTAATCAACTGAGCCACCCAGGTGCCCTAAAATCTTAATAATTAGGGATTTGTAACAAACAGTACATTGAACAAAAGGACTTTAGTCCTCAAACTTCATTTAAAAAAAAATTTAATGTTTTTTATTTATTTTTGAGAGTCAGAGAGAGACAGTGCGAGCTGGGGAGGGTCAGAGAGAGAGGGAGACACAGAATCTGAAACAGGCTCCAGGCTCTGAGCTAGCTGTCGGCACAGAGCCCGACATGGGGCTCGAACCCACGAACCGACAGATCATGACCTGAGCTGAAGTCGGACGCTTAACCAACTGAGCCACCCAGGTGCCCCTTCATTTTTAAACACAATTTTGAGTTCCCACTAGAGAAACCAACTCATCCTGACTCGTCCAGAATTGTCCCATTGAGACCTTTTGTTTCGTGCTGCATTTTCATGGTAAGTAGGAATAGTCTAATTGGTAGTCTATAATCACTACAAGCAACAGAAATTAATGAAATGAAATCCAGTGGCGATCAGAGTTACTAAGGTAGTTAGTTACGTAGTGCAGTGGAGGTGATGTAAATGGTCATGTGAAGGATCAATTGGTGTTAGCCAGATATAAATGGGGCTGGGATGGAGATTCCAGGCCGAGGAAGAAGCATTTTCAGATAAGAGGGAAGGGACCTTGGTACGTAGGAGCAATTAGGAAAAGTAAAGATTACGTGAGGACAGAGCAAGGAAGAACAAAGTGCAGGATTTTTATCCCAAGAATAAAGAGAAGCCTTTATAGGGCCTGGGAGGCGTGGAGGATGGAGTGGAGGTTAGGGCAGACATATTCCCATTCCTACAGCGCCAAGTCCACTGTACCCAGTGGAAGTGAGAGAACATCCAGCAGGTGACGCTGTAAACCAGTGGAGAGGCGACGAGTGGCTGGGGGTTAGGTGGTCGCAGCAGAGGTGGAAAGAAGAGGGTGATTCTGTACATATCTAGATAGAAAGATTGACTGGCCTTGGCAATAAATTTGACTTGAGGTGAAGTAGAGAAAAATGTTAAAGAAGATGCCTATTCTTCTGGCTCTTGAAAATGGATGGATGGTAGAAACCTATGTAAAGTTTAGTTTTAATGTCTAGTAATTTCTGTTGGTGTTGTCATAGAGTGTTCTGTTGGTAATAATATCCGACAATGCCAGGGTCTTTCCCCTGACAGAGGATCTCCAGTCACTTGCTGCCACTTGTTGATGTTGTGCCTTGATGGTGGAGAGATGGCCTAGGAAGTAGAAATATCACATCACACATGGATGATGGCTGATAAGTATAGGGGATAATTCATTTCAAATTCCCCTCAAGCTGAAGAGGAGTCAAAAGGTGTACCAACATGAATTAAATTTTTTTAGAACTAATTCATTTTCACCTGGCTTCATGACTTTATAAGTGATAGGAATTATTCAAAAACAGGTTTTTTAAAAATAATATTACATATCATAATAGTTTTCACAAGAAACAACAAAATGATTCTGCAAATCTCCTTGCTCATTAGATTCTGTTACCATGAGTAAAATTATAATCTTTGTACAGTTTCTAAAAGGATTTGAGAATGGTTGCCCTCTAGATTTTTCTTTCATCAAGAGTATTACTGTTGAAAAATTCAAAGCTACGTAGGGAATAGACCAGTGATGGCCAGGAGGAGTGGGGGATGGGAAAAATAATGAAGGGAATTAAGAGGTGCAAACTTCCAGTGACAAAATGAATAAATCACAAGGATAAAAAGTACAGCATAGGGAATACAGTCCATAATATTGTAATTACATTGCGTGGTGACAAATGATAACTACACTTCCCGTGATGAGCGTTGTGTAACGTATACAATTCTCTAATCGCAATGTTGCACACCTGAATCTAATATAACACTGTGTGTCAACTATATTTCAAAAATAATTTTTTTAAGTGAAAAGCTACTTTAGAATTACTTTTGCCTCATCCCATGGCCAGATTGTCTGAAACACTTAGCTTATGATAACATCAAATAAAAATAAGTAGTAATGCGTGAATAATACATCCTAATATATAACTATATATAGCATATTATATATATATTATGTGCTAATGTAATAAAATACATAATAATATATATTAAAATAATACACATATTAATGCTTAATTTATTAATGTATAGTACATAGTATATAATAATATGTTGTATATACTATGTAACAGAATATATAATTTTATATTATGCTTATATTAAAGTAATAGGTCGTATGCATATGCCATATTTTATAGTTTACAGAGTCATTTTACATATATTTTCTCACTGAGTCTTCACTGTGGTAAAAATATTACTGCGCTTCTAACAGAAAAGAGAAAATTATGGCTGGGCTTAGGTGGTCATAGTGAGTTTGAGAGTACAGGGTGGATGATGTAATAATTTCTATAATGTAAAATACATATTATAAATCATATATGATACAGAACACATCACCTATGATATATTACATAATATACATTCCCACATATTCTCTCACTGAGTCTGCCTTGGTATGGAAGTATCACTGTGCCCTTCTAACAGAGAAGAAAATGAGGTGATTTAATAACGTGCCCTGGTTCACTCAGCTAAGTTACTGGGCAGATTTAGGACTGAACCAGCTTTTTAGAAATACAATTCCAGTATTCTTTCTACCGCATCACGGCTGCCTTTGATAATTGGCTGACTCTTGCTGTACAGTGTTTAACCAGCTCAGCAATGGCAGAGTCACTTATAGGAATATGCATGACATTATCTGATTAAAAATGACTCAACTAATGACATCCAGAAGCAATCAAGAAAACTGAATGTGGCTCGCATGTCAGGTTCTGAATGGGAATATTAACAAGCGCAGTAAGCATTTGTGTGGGGTATGTCCTTGGCAAGAGCCAGACTCTCAGGGCTGAACTGCATCGTGTGCAAGTGGTTTTCGTCATTCTTTCCCTTTCGAGTAATGTGAGGAGCAGCCTAGCACTCCAGACTCACACAACCAGGACTCTCTTTGCAGATGGGAAGTAAGGGAGCCAGTGTCCTGACCTGACAATAAGGCACCGTATACTGTCCTCCGAAAGCAGAGGTCATTAAGGCTTTATGACCTCCCAGGAGCCCACCCACCCAGAAGAACAAAGAGTCTTCTAGGTTCCCTGGACAGATGAGAGCCCAGGCATGGTGTGTGTGCAGGGGGCTGCTGTGTGGGGGGTGGGGCTGACATCATTTTCTGACTTCATGGTTTAAGCGCAGTTAACCCCAAGAAAGCTAAGAGGTAAGTCAAAACGTGCAGGGAACTCACAGGCAGTGTGGGGAGAAAAATAAAAAAATTTACCCCTGCTGCTGCTTCTTCCCTATAAGAGTTTACTTCTTATAGTACCAAAAAAAATACATACATATATATATACACACACATGTATACACATATATGCGTATGTTTATTTGTGTGTTTCTCCATATATTTTCATTACCTCTAAGAATGCAGGTGATGCATTTCTTTGGAGAAAGAACTATAATCTAAAGAACTTTCACTGACAGCAGAGATTAACTTTTTAAAAGTTTTTTGGAGAAATGGAGTAAAAATTATCCATAAAAAAGAGTAATTACATCTAATTATGACCCTACCTCTAGTTCTGCTGACTTCAGTCTATGTTTTCCTCCAGTACATGAGTATACACACACACACACACACACACACACACACACATGCACGCACATGTAAATGAACATACATACACACGCACAGACGTGCACACACACACTAGTTTTATTTAGGTCAAAAAGAGGCGGGGACTTACTATAATCTGCTTGCCTAATTTGTATCTGCATTGAATTTATGTGATCTCATTTATTGCTCCACTAAGTCTGAGAAAACAGGGTTCCTCGTTACATTTTACAGATGAGGAGGTTGATCCTGAGGCAGATTAGGGACCTGCTTAAAGTTTCACATGAACAGATGTTTGTCTGGCTCCCAAGCCATTGTACACACTGCTGCCTCTCATGAGACAGCCCAGGTCTGACATTCCTCCATAGCTACAGAAAGGAGAGCAGAAGATGCTTCACTTTAAAAAACTTGTTTTGAATCACAATATAGTTTTCCTTATTTCCCCTGGTTTTATTTTATTTTTTTCCTGTCTCATAAGAATGCAGATAATGCATTTCTGTGGAAAATGGACTACAACCTAGAGAACATTCACTGATGGTTAATAGCAAAGATTAGTTTTTTTTTTTTTTCCTAAAGATTGAGAAGATTGCTCTTTCTGTAAGAAAGAGACATGGTGGGGTACCTGGGTGGCTCAGCTGGTTTTAAGCGTCTGACTTCAGCTCAGGTCATGGTCTTCTGGTTTGTGGGTTCGAGTCCTGCTTCGGACTCTGTGCTGACAGCTCAGAGCCTGGAGCCTGCTTTGGATTCTGTCCCTCTCTCTCTCTTTCTGCCCCTCCCTCCTCATGCTCTGTCTCTCTCTCCTCAAAAATAAATAAACATTAAAAAAATATAAGAAAGGAAAGAGAGAGAGAGAGAAAGAGAGAGAGAGAGAAACAGAGGGAGAGAAAGAGAGACATGGCATTAATTACAGCCCCTCCTTTGACCCCGCCTGACTCCATCCTGGAGTTCTGGAGGTACTGAGATGTGCAATTTCAGCATCATTTGGGAACTTGTAACAAGTACAGATCATGGGTCCCCCCAAAAGTGTTATATTAGAAACCCTTGAGGTGGGGGTTCAGCAGTTATGTTTTAACCAGCCCTCTAGGTGATTGAGATACCCACTGAAAGTCTGAGAAGAACGGAAGTATTCGATTGTTTGAGTGATCTTTCTAAAATACATATCTATATTACCACCCTGCTCAAAGTTTGTGTTTGGCTATCTAGTGCTTATAGAAAATTCTAAGCTCTTTAAGTGGCTTATCTTCTTTTTTATATATGAAACCCTCACAGTAACCTCTGCGATTACAGAGATACTTACAGTTCCCTATGTCAATAGAAAGTCTAATCCTTCTGTTTGGAATGCCATTCACTCTTGGATCTGTCAGCTAGAAAATGGCTTTGAACTTACATTGGAACATGTACATCACTACCTCTATGAAGATTGCTCTGAATTCACTAAGCAAACAGTGCTGCTAAGTGGTTTTGTCACTAAAAATTATACCAGGGTATTTATGGTTCTGGTGACATGAAATGGCATCTAATATAATTATTGAGGGCTTTATTGCCATCAGGTATACGGATCTTCTCTGCTTTCTTCACCATTCCCAATTCTTTTCTATTCGTACTTAAAAAAAAAAAAAACTCCCTTTTTTAATAATATCTTGGGTTTGTTATTCACAGACAAAGGATTTGGTGACACCCATATAGAGAGCTTATTTCTTTGAAACTCACATATTTTCCCAAATATCAAATCTCTATTTTTTTATGCCCCCATGACCTGCCCCACATGATGTTCTGTTTTCTTGTAATCTATCGCCAAAGTGGAACCATGAGGCTAATTACATGAGGAAAGAGGGAAGGTACTGCTTGGATCAAAGCTTCCTTTATCAGCTTTGAGGTTTTTTTTTTTTAATGTTTTATTTATTTCTAGGAGAGAGAGAGAGACAGCGTGAACAGGGGAGGGTCAGAGAGAGAGGGAGTCACAGACTCTGAAACAGGGTCCAGGCTCTGAGCTGGCAGTCAGCACAGAGCCCGATGTGGGGCTCGAACCCACGAACTGTGAGATCATAACCTAAGCGAAAGTCGGACGCCTAACCGACTAAGCCACCCAGGCACCCCATATCAGCTTTGAGTTTTAAACGCTCTAGACTCTAAGCTACGTGAGAAGAGTAACTTCATTTTTTTGTTTACTGCTCTGTCTTAGTGAGTAGAAGAGTGCTTAAGACATAGTATGTACCTAATAAATATTTACTAAATGAATAAGTGAATGAAGGCTGATACTCTTGATCTCTTTAGCATGACAAAAGTGATAATAACTGGACTTTAATGAATAAGAAAGGATTTCCTAATATTTTAAATTTCTTCTGAATCTAGCAATAGGCAGGCTCACTCACCACATTACAGTGCTAGGTATAGGCAGAAGTAGATTTTGAAAATAGGAAATAGAGAACCCTAAGCCCACCCTTTCTAATCCAAATAAATGGTATGAAGTAGGAAAGGAAGAGAATAAAGGGCTTCAGGTGGTGAGAAGTGACTCCCAGGCTGCCTTGTGCAAGGCAAAATCTGACAGAGGGAAAGCAGGCTAGATAGATTACCATTCATGCCAATGGAGGAAGAGCTCTAGCTCGACTTCTTTTTGGACATTGGAAGCTTAGCTCCTGGCAAGCTATTCTCTCACCAACCTGGTAGCACCTGGTGTGCCAGGTAGGATGATTCACTGTGATTACGTAAGGGGAGAATCTGAGCTTAAATATGCAGAGGCACTCACCAAGGTTGGCTGATTTAGCAAATAAAAATACAGGGCACTGGGTTGCATTGACTTCTGCATCGATGAATGAATTTTTGTTTGTTAGTTTGGGTTTGTTTTGTTTGTTTGTTTGTTTGTTTTGGTATAAATGTCCCGTGCAATGCTCGGGGCAGGCTTGCACTAAAAAAGTTCAAATTCATGTTCTCCATGGCATTCAGTGTCTTAAATGGCAAGTCTGTGGCTGCCAGTTTTTATGTATAATGTATTTAGGGATTCCCTTGGGTCCCCCCACCTGCCACTTCCATGAGGGCATGGAAAAGTTATTTAAGAGCTCTCTGAGGATCTTGCCAGACCATGTCACAGCATACTGAAAGCCAAGGTGTGGCCAAGTTTCTAGGGAAGATTGATAAATCCTGATCAAGGCAGAGAAGAAAAGACCCCAAGTTATGGCAGCCTCATTAGAAGAGAGAGACACACTTGCTAAGAATGGCATCAGCTGCCCCTTGACAGGGTCATAGATCAGGACCAATAAAAACCTCAAAATCCAAATAACTTTTGGTAAGATGGAAGTGTGCCCCTCAGATCTCAGCTCAACACAAAACTCTCTAGTTAGTTGCAGAGCTAGTAGTCAGCTGAAAGCTTCCTTAAGGACTTTGGAATCATCTGCCTTTTGAGCCAAGAGCACTCTCTTCCTGGGTAGCCCCTAGTAATGACTGAAAATAGCAGGGCTCCCGGGGCCCGGCTATTTCTGCCCAGCATCAGACCCCTCTAACAGTGACTTCTCCTCGAAGTTCAGCATCTGCTTCCCAAAGGTTCCAACTAACACAACTGTGTGAAATTACGTGTAAATTACCCTCCTTTCATAGTCTCAGCTGTTTTCTTGGAGAGAAAAGGAGGAAGCCCCAGAACTCTGATATATTGTGTATTACCTAAGCCACCTAGAAGAAAAATAATTTATATTTTTAAATCACAGTGAGAATATCCAACTGAAATAAATCCACCTGGGATAAATTTATCTCTCCAAGTCATCTACTTATTAAGACATGTACTCACAAAGGAGATCAAACTAGCTATAAATAAAGAAGCCACTTTTTCTTTGCATGTTTGATTGCAACATGGAAGAATTTACAACCGTGCCCATCTACTTCAGGTGGAGTCAGACTTTTCTGATTAATGACATAGGAAAGCAGAGATTAGGGAGAGGTGGAGGAAGTGTTACAGGGAGGACAGACAGGTGAACTTCACAAACATTTGAAATTTCAATGTCAGTCTGTCACGGGAGGATGTCTTTGAGTTCCGCCCTCTGACCCTTCATTAACTTCAATGCTAACTTCCTGTCTTGGGAAAACACTGGCCAGGTTAATTTCACAATCTCAGCATTCACTTTGTTCTGGGAAAATGACCAAAAGTTACCTCCTAGCAAGTATCTGAAGAGTGGGAGGAGACAAACTTCCTGCTGGCTCCTGTGGTGTGAAGGCTCATCTTCCTCATTTACTAAATCTCACGGAAGCATGACGGCCTTCCAGGAACACTTGGCTGGAGCCAGGTTTCTATGATCTCAAGAAGTTTTAGGTTGCTTCTCTCCTAGAACGAAAGGTCTTTATTGAAGAAAAATATACCAAAAATACTTTAGAATCTGAGTTCTTTAGCTTGCATTTCAGAGGAATTTGTGAGTTCAATCTAACCCATCTTTGTTCCCAAGGGCTCTTAGAGTAATTTCTTGCTTATATTAAGCCCTGTCTAAATCTTAAGCATATGATAGAACTGCTTCAATACTGATATCTTTCTTGGTCACAATGGTCACAGATTTATCTCTCTCTTTGAATTATTATTGTATTTATTTTCTTATCATGTTTCATTCACTAAATATCTCCTCATATTTTAAAAGTACTTTTCCTACATAAATATCTGACCTCACCAATTAAATATTAAAGTTATTAATGAAAAAGATCATATATTTTTCTTCTAGAGTAAATAGTATCTATTAAATGCTTCAAAAGTAGTTGTCTGCGGATTCTGAAAGTTCGCTTGGAACCAAAACAAGTTATTTCAGGAAAATCACAGGCACAAATGATTAAATCAGGGTCAAAGTTAAATAATGGCATTTGAGGGGGTATATAAATATTTTCCTGTTATGCTTTTATTCTTTGAATCAAAGTAGTTTAAAGCCATAAGAGACCATGGTAAATGGACTTGAGTCAACTTGGTTATGAAGAGCTTCTCGGTCTCTGCTAGTGAGCAACAGTGAGGTTGGAGTTGAGTCAGAGATCCCTACTTCACCTATAGCCTTGCTGCTAAGTTATAATGAAATGAGGTCTCAGTCTAAATTCTGCCATACATACAAACACCACACACACACACACACACACACACACACACACACACCCCAATGCTTAGAAAGCCAAAGCAAAACTATTTATGCAACCTGTTCCATTGGCTTGAGGAAGTCTCAGCTCACTGTCCTTTTAGATACTGTTTGCACAAATTACAATAAAAATTCATTTGAGGAAGACAGAGCAATATTCTAGAAGCAGACATAACAACATTCCTGAGCCAGGATTGTCACCGTTAACAGCTGAATCAAATAACCAGAATCCTCCAGAATCCAAGGCTGGACACAGTAATCTTTGGGGATTTAGATTAGGACATCTTTTCCAAGGGTGTAGGCTACAAACCCTCCCTGAGTTCTTTCTGTTCATGCATGTGTGGAAAGTGTCTCCTAAATATTTTAGCCAATGCACACACATTTAATATTTACATTTCTGTAATAAGGATTCATTTTTGAAATTAATCATTCTTATCAACAATCTGCCATTTTCACCATTAAATGACCCATTTCTGACATCCAGTATATTAATTATCAAAGTGGCAGTGATTGATTCAAATGCAATTAGCAAAACAAAGCCCCCACTTCTGGAAGATAAACTTCCTGAGGTCCAGGATCCAGTTCTAGACTGTTCATCCTCCATTAGTACATTCATTGATAATCTCTGGATTGGGCATTCTTGATTAGGTACTAGAAGTATATGCACTATGGGCCGAACTAAAAGATATATATGTTCTTCCACACAGTATCTGCTGCAGCATTTAATCATAATTTATAAGGTTTATAGTCAAACCTTAGAGAACATTTCTGCTAAGGTTTCTTTTTTTTTTTTTTTTAACTGGGATAAAAGAGTCTTGGTTTCAGCTCCCCATTCCCACCTGCTAGGGAGGCACTGTGTCTTTAAAACAATATTACTTAAAAAAATATTTAACTTTTCTCATCAGGCTTCCACGTAAGATTTCATCTGAAGAAGAGTTGTTGAAAAAACTGTTGGAATGAATTAGTCTGCTACTCCTAGCCTGCTCGTTCTCGATGATAAAACTGCTACCGAAAGGGTGTAGAGATAAAATCTGAGGTCTAATATTTAGTGGCAGATTAGGCCCAGAAAAGCACTTATAGTAGGAAATATGTTATATAAAGACCCAGAAATTATACTACTATTTATTTATCCAAAGGATACAAAATATGCTGATTCAAAGAGGCACATGCACCCCAATGTTTACAGCAGCACCATCAACGGTAGCCAAATTATGGAAAAAGCCCACATGTTCATTGAGTGATGAATGAATAAGGAAGATGTAATATCTCTCTCTCTCTCTCTCTCTCTCTCTCTCTCACACACACACACACACACACAATGGAATACTACTCAGAAATCAAAAAGAATGAAATCTTAGCATTTGCAACAACATGGATGGAACTAGAGTCTATTATGCTAAATGAAATTAAGTCAGTCAGAGAAAGACAAATACCATATGATTTCAGTCATATGTGGAATTTAGGAAACAAAAGAGATGAACATAGGGAAGGGAAGGAAAAATAAGATAAAAACAGAGAGGAAGGCAAACCATAAGAGACCCTTAAATACAGAGAACAAACTGAGGGTTTCTGGAAGGCAGATGGACTAAATGAATGATGGGAATTAAGAGGGGAACTTATTGGGAGGAGCACTGGGTGTTGTATGTAAGTGATGAATCACAGGAATCTAGCCCTAAAGCCAATTGCACACTGTATACACTGTACGTTAGCTAACTTGACAATAAATTATATTAAAAATAATAAAAATGTGAATAAGTAAATAAATAAATAAAATATTTGCAACCTGAAAACAAACAAAAATATATATTCCTCAAAATTATTATAATTGACTCCTTTACAAGGATTATAGTATTTTTGTATGGCTGTATGATGTTGGCACAGAATAGCAACACTTAAATCAGCATATTTTCATGTTGCCAGTTTGAATTTTAAAAAAGTACTTAGTGTAGGTATTTTTGAGACCCCTAACATGTAACTGACTGTATTGTTTTACATTTCCACCTCTGATAAAATGTATGCACAAGGGAGGTAGTGAAAGTAGGAAAGGTCATGGGAATAATGTGGATCCGTCTCATCACCAAATTACATCCATGTCTTAAAGAGCCTTGTTCCAAAGTGGATTGGGTTTCCTCTGAGCCACAAAGAAAGAACAAACAAACAGAAATGCTTTTTTCAAAGAGAAGGAAAATAATTGCCAAGCTGGACACATTTAATTGTAGCATAATAACACAAATTAATTTACCTCAAGTCAAAAGCATATTTTAGTGATTAAAAAAATAAAACCAGGGAAACTGCCCAAAGTTTCCCTCCAATGAAAGTATTCAACCAAAGTCTAAATTGTGCAAACACACCCTGTCATTATCACCAGTTGGGAACCGTGGACAATTCTTAATGCCAAAGTATGAGAAGGCATGTTAACATCACACACCACCTACGTTGTTCCAAACTATCTGACAAATTCAAAAAGGCCAATGTGCAAAAATTGTAATACATTCAGTGCTCATTTTTATTGCCATCTATCCCTTTAGATATTTTTCTGAGCTCAAAGCTGCCATGTTTTTTGGATGTAGCTGAAGAGTTAAGGAACAGACAAGTCACAGCTCACCTCGTCAGGGATAGATCTTTCGCTTCTCAAAGCTTGGTTTACCAAATAATTGTATCCTATAAATACAGTTGATTTGAATGACTTTACCGACTTTAAAAATTTTAATTTAAATTTTTTATTTTTATAATTTTAAATTAAATTTAATTATAATTCCAGAGCTTTCAAAATCTGCATTAGCTAATACTCTATTCTAGTGGGGGAATATCTTATATACCACTTTGCCCTGTTCTTTAAGTTCCATCCCATCATTATGATGGCTAGTCCTTTATAAGAACAAATAAAGATTCTAGCTCTCAATTCCCAGAGGTAAATACATGGGTCATACATCATGAAGCCTGCCTGTAGTTATAAATAAGAACACAAAGTCTACAAAACCCCAAACTCATCTGAATTTACTAAACTGTCCTCATAATTAAACTCAGATATTATTATTATTAATATTTACTAGGTTAGATAAAGTATCCTATCTTTGGCTTCAGGTCATCTTCAGTGGCCTGGAATGAATGAAAAAAACAAAATGTTCTGGTGACACATAAAAATCTGACTTGTTAAATAAGCTTTTTAATTTGTCTAAATCTGGATTTTTTTCTTTGTATGTTCTCTTTCGTGAAAAGATAAAATAATATACTTTCAGGACTTGAGAGTCTCCATCTTTTATAGAAAAAGACTCAGAAGATCAGAAAGGTTAAAAGAATTATCTGAGGTTATTCTCTTAATTGGTGGAACAACCAAGGTCAGGATTTAGGTCTGTTGATTCTCAGGCTGAGTTCTTTCTACACATTCAGATACTAAAGTGTATTTTATATTCCTAATTACTTCAATTTTCTATTTCATAAATACTTTCAAAGATATGACCACATTCAAACACAGTATTACTATACAAAGGAAAAAAATGTGTTCTTGTATACTAAAGATCTTTTATCCCCACAACTGAAATAACTGTCAAGCTAAAAACATGACTACAGCAGAATGGCAGAAGTAAAGATGAACTAAAACCCTACTGTATCAGATTAGGTCTACAAAGGTGAAGAATGAGGTATATGTGCATTTAAAGAATAAAAATGTTTCTCTTAGCCTCAAGTTCCAAGTTAGCATATTCTAATGGCTGGAAGTGTGGGAATCTTGGGTGGGGATGGAACAGTGGAGAGAAACAACAGCTCGTTTCCAAATCACATCCTCCTCTTGCGTGCAAATGGGTGACTCCAGTCAACAAGGAATATCCATCTGCAGTTATTGCTGTGGGCATTAAGTTCCTCCGCCTCCTACAGTGGAAATTGCAATGTCTATTTCAAGCATCTCAACCTTTTGTTTTGCTAAACTCTCCCTCCTATGTTTGTATGATTACTGAATGGATGGTAGGGTCTCTTCCAAGGACACATCCATAACCAGAGACTTTCTATGAAATATTGTTGTCTGCATCTTAATCCTTCTTCTTGGGCCTAACAAAGGAAAGGAGATTAGGCAGGGCCCAGCTTGCTTTTTAAAGTGTGGTTTCATAAAATGGCCTTTCTATAACACTGTGAGCTGTTCATTCAGCCTATAAAAATGCCTCATATTAGACAGATGTTTTGTTTTTGCTGAGCTTTGGAATTGGGGGCATGGTATTTACACTGTGTCCTATTATAAGCTAAATAGGCTCACACCCTGGAAACAGTTACTGCTTAATGAAAATAATATGCTATAACCAAGATTATATTAACATCTGACAAGAAGACCTCCCTTGTACTAAAATGTGTCTGTTCTAATAAAAGTATATGCAGATTTAAAGCTATTTTTCTGGTTTTACTCATGGGCAGTATGTATAACATAACTTTTCTTTATATGTTTTATCTGAATTCAAGAGGAAAGCTTCTGATGATCTTTGAAAATGTTTCCTAGTTTGGTAAGATGCATAGTCCTGAGGCTTTAGTAGCAGACAGACCCAAGAGGATTTGAGCTGTGCCATTAAGTTGCTATATCACCTTGTAAAAAATGCTTAACTTCTATAAGGCTCAATTTTCTCATTTTATAAGTGGAATAAATATACATGGCACATGGTATCCTTATGGAATACCAAGACAATATCAAGTACCTAGTTCTAAACCAGAAAAACAATGCAGATATTCACTCAACATGGAATCATGGTTAACAACATAGGCTTGGGAGTTAGTCTGAGTTCACACTTTTGCGGCTAATTGTGCATAATAATAATAGCCATTGGGATAATTTATTTAGAAAGATGAAATAAGATAATATACATATAGCACTTAGAATAAAACCTGGTACATAATAAGCATTCCATTCATTAATTCACAAGTATTTATTGAGCACCTACTATATGCCAGATATTTTTTTGTAGAGCTGAAGAGTCAACCATGAGACAAATGGCCAAATAATACACAGCCTCTAATTCTCTGCATACCCTATTCTGGAAGATGTAAAAAAATGTCAAGGAGATTTACAAAGAGCAGGGAAATGGGAACAAGGTTGAAATTTTAGATAGTCAGGAAGCAATCACCAAAAAGATATCATTTGAGTAAAGACCTAAATGTTAACAGTTATTGTTACTGTTATTTTTTCCTATCTTTATTACTCGGTAATCTCTGATAGAATTCAGTAAGAAATTAAACCGGAGAAAATGGAAACCAGTCAAAGTGGCCTGTAATTTAGAAAATTAGGTGTTTACAAAACCATTGAAAGATACAAAGAAGTAAAATTTAGGTGAAAAACTACTGTTTTCCTTCAAGAAATTAGGATATTATTGAAATTGCTGGAAGCCACTGCCAAAGAGCTCATCTACCTGTGGCACTAAAATGGTAATTCTTAGAGGTTCTCCTTAAAGTCACTGGCTAAACCTTATTTTTTTTCTACTGCCAAAGCTAATGCACCTCTCTGTCTCTGGGGAAGGAGTTATATTAATTTCTATTTATTTTCTGCCTTCAAAATCTCACATAAATGCATCTCATTAAAGGATTTAAACCAGAATACTGATGGCAATGGATTCTGGGAAATGAAATTCCTAGACTTCTAGCTTGTGATAATAAAGAATGGCATACAATGAGGTCCGGGTAAGTGTCTATCAAAAAGAAAGAAAAAGGAAGCCTGGGTGGCTCAGTTGGTTAAGCATCTACTCTTGATTTTGGCTCAGGTCATTGATCTCGAGTTGTGAGTTAGAGCTCTGCATTAGGCAATGTGGAGCCTGCTTGGGATTCCCTCTCTCCTTCTCTCTCTGCCCCCTCCCTCTCCACTCTCACTCTCTTGCTTTCTCAAAATAAATAAATAAACTTAAAAAAATAAAAAGAAAAAAGATGAAGAAGCAAGGCTATTTACTATTTATCAGGTATGCTAGATTCTTTATATTCATTTACTCCCTACAAACTATTATTAGTGGTATGTCATTTTCCCCATATAAGAGATGAAGAACTGGAACTTGGATTGATTCAGTATTTTCTCCAAAGTCACACACCAATTTAATTGCAGAGCTGTCATTTTTTTCCTCCTAAGATTCCAGAACCTGCCTTCTTAACCACTCTGCTTTTATTTACCTGTGTTCTTTATCCCTGGAGAAGAGGATAGACAGTGAGGCTAATTAATGTAATGATCTAGAGGATATCATAGCTGACTTTATTTGTAACTGACCTTGTCAGAAAGGAGTTCTGACGAGAGATAGTTGTCAGACTACTAAAAGGGACAAGAAGTAGTTCTGAGGCAGAATTCAGTAAGTATTGCTAAGGAGAATGAAGAGATGCACCAGAACATCCCATAGCTCTATTTCCACAAATATTTTCAACCATTCTATTTTCAGGCAAGACCTCTTTTCCAGAGTAAGGTCTGAAGAGAATTAGAATATCAGTTCTAGAAGGACTCTTAGAAAGCAATTTACCCAGAGAGGGAAATGAGACCATCAAGACCATCAAAATCAAGAGATTTGTTCAAATTCACATACAGACTTTGAGTAAAAAACTTTCCCTTCTAGACCATGTTTTACTCTGTTGTTTTAATTATTCAATATCTATGATTTTTTGTGTGTCTGGTGGTTAAAACAGTTAAGCAGAAATCTTGTTTGCTATTCTTGGCTCATCCGCAAACTTGCTGGCAGCTATGTCATGTCTCATTCACTTCATCCAAGGTTTCCAGAAACTCCATGTTACCATATGTGGAATAGGAGTCTCATTAATCTTCATTCAAAATATTAAAAGGATTGGACTGTGAGTTAATTTGTATAAAGTACTTTGAGATTTTTGGATAAAACCCATTGTATAAGCAAAGAAGGGGACTATGTGCCCTTTCTGAATCATCAACCAGTATTTTGAAGAATGACATATTCTGAATTCAATAAGGAATGCAAATGTTCCTTTTTGAAAACTTACAATTTTGGAACGCTTTCAATATCCATGAAATTTCAAAAGTAATCATAAAGTGAGCTTGCCTCCAAAATCTTCCTGTGTAAAAGTAGAAGCATTTTTAAATTACTTCTGGGATATTTCTATCCTGAGGAAACAGCTGGCTATCCTCTCCATTTAATGATATATTCCCACGCCATCTTTGGAAAACTGAATACTGTAATTTACTTCAACCATATTATATTAATATTTGTTATTCAAAGAAGAAGAACAAATAACCACCTAACATTCTTTATTCTTTAAGAAGCATTATGTTCTTTATGATTTATAGGTGAGAATGAATTTATGTTTTGTTTTGTTTATCAATTTTTGTCAATCATCAGTGACTAAATATATTTATTCTGTCAGAGTAAACTGGGTGTTATTCATTCCCCAATTAAATATTTTACTTCAGCTAGAGGACACCACTTATCTCACCTCCAGTAGAAAGAAATAACTATTTATTTCCCTTTCTCTCCTATTCACAGGCCCAGAAACAAATTATTTTATACAATGTGAAATTTAGCAAATTCCCACACTGAGAAGCACAATAAAATTATTAATTAACTAGTCTGTTCCCCTCACTAGGCTGTAGTATGAGAAATAGCCAAAGAATTAAAATGACTTAATTGTTTTTGAGAGAGAGAGATAATGAGCAAGGAAGAAGGGCTGTGGGAGAGAGGGGTAGAGGGAGAAAGACAGACAGAGAGAATCCCAGATAGGCTCCATGCTCAGTGCAGAGCCCAATGTGGGTCTTGATCTCACAACTCTGGGATCATGACCTGAGCTGAAATCAAGAGTTGGATGCTCAACCAACTGAGCCCCAGATGCCCCCAAATGACCTAATTTTTAAAAACAGTAACTGAAAAGAAGACAAGGATACTTTTGTTGTCAAGTACAAACGACATTTGCCACCTTCTCTTCAAACAACTTAGAGTCTTTAGCTTCTCATAATTAAATCTATCCAAAAAATGCACATGAATCAACTGATGGAGATGCTATAGTATATCGGGTTATTTGGTTCTCACCGTCCTGCCATCTGGGTTCTATTTCCATTGTACCACTGAGACCAAGTTTGACAAAACTATCAACAGCCTCTTGAACATTAATGGCTTCTTGAAATGAACTTGTTCTTTTGAGTTTCTCTGGATTCTCTCCTATGCACTCAATTTATACATTCTCCTTGAGTGATTCCATATATTCCATGACTTTAGTCATGTTTATGTTTTGAACCATATGTTTATAGTCCAGATATCTGTGCTGAGCATCAGATCTTTACACTTAATTTCATATTAGGTATCTCCATTTAGATATCTGATCAAAATCTCATACCGATCATTCCCCAAACTGAACTCATATTCCTACCCCCCACAAACTATTTTCATCTGTTCTCTAAATTTCAATGAGTGCCATCCATCAGTCTTTCAGTTGCTTAAGCTATAACACTCATAGTCTTCATGACTGCCTTTTTCTCCTTTCCCCAACACCTACAATCAATTACCAAGTACTCATGATTCTACTTTTAAATACTTTTTAAATTATCCATGATAAATACTACCTCTGTTGTTTAGACCACAATCATCTCTCGCTTGTATTATTACAAAGGAATCTCAAGTGGACTTTCTGTGTTCAATTTTATCTTTCTCCAACTCATTTTTTATACTGGACTAAAATTACATTATAGACATATTATTTTCCTCCCTCTCTCTTATATTCCTAGAGTCTAGCTCTTTGCCAAGGCATATAATAGGAGTTCATTAGTGTGTGATTGAAAAAAGAAAGGAAAGGAGAAAGAAAGCAAAAGAAGACAAACACCTGACAATTAGAATTCATGTTGTTTTTTTGTTTTTGTTTTAAAGACAAGTTATGTGCTTTCATCTTTAAAGTCCCCCCAAAAGAAAACAATAGTTTCTGAAATGAGTAAATTCAAAGCAGGGCAAAGATAAACTATGTATGAGACACCCAACAGTAGGGAGGGAAACAGGAAGGTGGGATTGCAAAGAAAGGGAAAATAAATTTTCCATTCCACCTCACTTGGCCTTTCCCTATGCCAACAGATACCATTACCCTGAGTAGTACTGAACACTTCCAGTTCGGACAGAAAATCATTTTCAATGTTGCCTATGTCATAGGAAAAAGAGTGACTGTTACTCCAAAAAAAAAAAAAAATTACAAGAATGAAAAAAAAAACACAAAAAACAAGCCACAATGAAATCATTAACTAAATCAGTAATTCCAACTGATATAAAATTGCTGTTCTGAATCCTTTAATTATTTCTTTATCTTTAAAGGTTAGCTGGTCTAAATTGTGACATTTCGGGGCGCCTGGGTGGCTCAGTGGGTTAAGCATCCGACTTCGGCTCAGGTCATGATCTCACGGTTGGTGGGTTCGGGCCCTCGACAGGCTCTGTGCTGACTGCCGGCTCAGAGCCTGGAGCCTGTTTCGGACTCTGCGTCTCAATCTCTCTCTGACCCTCCTCTGCTCAGGCTGTCTCTCTCTCAGAAGTAAATAAAACATTAAAAAATTAAAAAAAAATAAATTGTGGCATTTCAACTGCAAGCAAAGTGCACAATTCTAGATTTTTGCACTCAGATAAGTCAGGGAAACTTTCAAAAAAATTGAGATGAGCTGGTGAATTGAGTGAGTTCACCTAAGTTGATAAAAAGCTTATCGTCACTTCCACGGAGGGCTGGTGAAACAGGGTTGCAGACTAATACATCCGACTGCAGTGCTAAGTTTCCATGAATGAAGAAATGTCATTTGCTATTTTTTTCAAACATGGTAAGCATTAAAGAAAGAAAAAAGGAAGGAGGAAGGAAGGAAGGAAGGAAGGAAGGAAGGAAGGAAGGAAGGTAGGAAGGAAGGAAGGAAAGAAGGAAGGAAGGAAGGAAAGAAGGAAGGAAGGAAGGAAGGAATCTGAGATTTGATCTCAAAGCAGTGTCCATTGTCTTTTAGTGTCTTACTTTTCCCGCTGCAGTTCCTGTCCCAGGGCAGAAGGACCAGATGTGCAGTGATTCACAAGCAACGTGAGGTGATAGTTCCTCCTTGTCTGGAAGTACTAAACACATTTCAAAGATGCATTTTCAATTGTGCCAAACCCATTTGAAACCACCCTTTAAAAAAAAATGACATCTTTTCTTCTTGTTAAAAAATGTTTTTCTCTTAGACTCAATGTACCTCAGACTGAGCTCTCCGGGTACTTGAAACTGAAAGCATTTTTTAAAAAAGCACTTTTGCAATTAATGAGAGAAAAGAACAATTTCAATTCCGGAAAAGCCAACCCAACTTACTCCAATATTTTATAGCCCTTTATGTTCACAATTTTCTCTTTTGTGTCTCTCCACATGTATTTCAGGATGTTTTTACAGATGAGCACTAAGTACCCTTTTTAACAAGTACTTCCATTTTTCTGATTATATACTCTATGGAGAATACTCAAAAATACTCAAATAAAAACAACTCATTATCCCATTAGCTAGAAATAACTTCATTCTTGGATATTTTCTTCACATGTTTTAATACAGCTAAAGTCATAAAGCTCACCCTTGTTGTTTCACCCTGAGTACCTTATATACCATGAAAACAATTTCAAAAACATTATTTTTATTACTAAGTATGTGGATTTTTAGGTATTTTTCAATTTTTTCAGTATTATAAATTTTGCAATCACACATTTCTGTACATTTCTTGAGCACAGCATCACAGATAAGAAATTACTGTGTCAAAGAATATATATAACATATATATATTTTGAGGCATTTGATTCCTATTTTGAAACAGCCTTTTAAAAGATGGTATAAAAGTTTACTTTCTCATATGGAATATTTAAGGACAATCTCTCTTAGTACAATTTTAAGAGCATTAGGCATTATCTGTTTTACCTTTCAAATTTGATGAACAAAATGGAATACCTTATTATTCTACTTGGCATATTTGATCACCAGGATTGTTGAAATTTTATGGTCATATTTCTCAATGTCCACCAACTTGCATATGCTCACGGGTGTGTCCCTTATATGGTAATTTTATTTATCTTTCTGGGTCTGTCCCTAGGGCTTATATTTCTATGAATGTAATCACGATGTCTGATTTGGTTGAGAACTCCACCCTGGGTTTGAACTTAGGCTCAGCTGTTCTAGAAAAATTCTTGACCAAGAATCAGATTTTCCGATACCACTCAGTAGAACCAGATCTATTTAGGCTTCTCTGATCTCAGATATGAGTAGCATTAATTCGGACTGTGTTCTAAAAAGCTATCGTTGTGTTATATAAAATCATTGAAGGGGGAAGCCTGGGTTTATTAAGTAGTTATTCCCCAAGGAGGTGGCAGCCAATGCCGAGAGAGAGAATGAGATCACTCTTATTTACTATCTGGCCCTTTGGATCAGCTCACTCTGTTCCTTTAAGGGGCAAGACAATAATGAACTGGAGCGCCCTGAAAGACTTCAGTTTATAACCATATGTCCTCATGTTTATTACTAAGTATGAGATCAGAAGGCCATATGGACTGACTTGGGGATGATATTTTAAGGAATTATTAAAATGATTCATAGGAAGTGCAATGGATAAACACAAAGACATGCAAACTGGGATCATTAATTATTTGATAATGTTTGGGACACAACTACAGTTGACAGTACACACTGAGAAACCACAAAAGAAGCAAAAAGTATCTTAAAATAGCAAAAGATATGATATTGGCAAATAAACATATGCCAACTGCAAAAAATCCACAGCTCTCAACAGATTCTCCCAAAGAACCAGTTGTCCTCATTCAATAACACTAGGCTAAAAGAGTAATTATTAGCATTGCCACCTCTTGCCAATGCTATTCTATCACCTCTACCGTACACTTGTAACTCCTCATAACCTAGCTCTGGCAATGTCTAACCCTTTTCCAGCTGCAGGAACCCTGATGGACCCTCCCCTTCTAGAAAAGATTCTCACATTCCACCTCTTCCACCGTAGGAGCAAGAGATAAAAACACAACAGCCACTCTTTTCAAAAACATTTTTGAACTCTGTATTCGGGACTGTTCTCGGACCTCCATCCTGAGCCGCCAAACCATTCTCAATGGTAAATTGATACTAAGTGGTAAATGCCCATCATTCATTTTTATTATATAAGTATAAGAGTTTCCATTAGTTAGTATATATAATGCACTATGCAATATGATAAGCACTTTTCAGAAAGTATGAATGTATCTCACAACCCATAAAGTAGATTCTATTATTATGACTATGATTACTAGCTATCATTTATTACATGCCTACTTTGTTCCAGGAACTGAGATGAATGTGTTCAAATAATAGTAATACTTATAAACTTTTTTAATAACTCTACATGATAGATATTAAAGTCATTTCATAAATAATAAAATTGAGATTCAAAGATGTTAATTAAATTGTATGTGAAGCACTTACTACAATGGTTGACACCTAGAAAATGCCCAATAATAGCACCCATTCTACCGTTAGCATTATATATTTTATTATTAATATTAAGTTTGATGTCATGGGGCATGTTCCTTCCCTTGGAAGACATACCACAGAGAAAAAAAGTTAGGACGTTTGTGATTATCTAATTAATAAAGCTAATATTAATCTAATAATATTAAATAGTACTAAGAAATATAGTAATAATACCAATACTATTACTATGTATATTCAATATAGTACATAGTACATTAATAATATATGCTATATTAATACTATATGGTATTACTATATGGTATACTGAAATACTACTACTGTTAAAATATTATATAATAATACTAATACTCTTAATAAAATAGCTTAGCTTTATTGAGTATCTACAGTGTTTTGAGCAGTGAACTATGACCTTACTGGGATGTACCTCACTTTAACCTTAAACAGTTCTGTGCAACAAATTCTTGGGTTGTTTCTTGACTTTCAGATGAAGAAATCAAGGGTAAGAGAGATGAATTAACTTGTCCAAAGTTGCACAGCTTGTATAATGAGGGCCAGAATCTGAATTCAGACCCTGTGACTTAAAACCCCTAGTTCTTAATCATTGCACATTTGTGAATGAAAAGGCAACCTATAAATCACTTTGTCTTTAACTCTGTATTTTACATATGAAAAAATGATGGAGATAAAGTGCCCATGATCACTCAGCACTTATTGGCCTAGCTGAAACTTGGTAACAAGTCTTATTGTTTGCTTACTATGCATGCCACTGCACAAACATTATCTTATGTGAAGCCCCAATATCCATGTAAATTAGGCACCCATGCAATTCACTGTTTACCTTAAAGGAAACTGAAATTCTGAGAGGTTAAGGTACTTGTTCAAGTTGGAGGCCACAAGAGAAACTGGGCTCTGGACACAGGCAGCCTGGCTTCTGAACCTTTGTCCTTAACCACTGTTAACTTCCTGAGTCAGCCATCCCTTAGTCTGATACTCTTTCCAGGTCACCATGATGGTTTCTATTTCTTCCCCAGGAGCAATAGCTCTCTGGAGTTCTGTCAGGCCAACTTGTAAGAGCCAGTTGTTAAATTCTCAGGATTTTTGTGAGCTGGTGGTCAAACACAGTCATTATTAACAATGGAATTTTATAACCTTCCAGTTAAATAAATTATACAAAAATAAAGGTTATCCTTTTGTACCTTTGTGATCCATTTTATTTGTAATACTATTAATAATAAAATTAATAAATACTAATAATACCAAAAATGTGACTACTGTTAATGTTATATACTTTATTATACTTATTATATTAGTATACTTCCAACTCCTATTTGCTTTACTAGATCTTACTATTACCTAGGCTCTTGATACCATGTGTCTATTCTATCTGCACGTGGGAGTACTACATAATGGTACCACACATCTCTTCGCAACTCTGCCCTTAGTGATTTCATGTAGGTAACCTGAAACTGGCCATGGTAGGGCTGTTTATGCCACAGAAATAGGGAAATGCTTCGAATACTTGTATTTATTTCCCCCCCACAGTCAGTTGTTAAACATTTACCAGTAGCACTGCCAAAGGGTCATGAGTATTAAAAGAGAAGTCACAAAATATGTTTCCTGAATAATTTAGGTGACACGAGGAGCCCTCAAGTTTGCTACCCTCATTCAAAAGATACAATATGGATTAACTGGATTAAGAAAAATGAATTGTCTTGGTGGTACTACTGACACCTTGTGAGTACAGACACAAATCCTCTAGGGAGTTTTAGTGGATATTCGAGGTAAGAGGCTTATGTGTATCTCCATGAAATAAGTCTCTCTACCTCTATAGCTCATCATGTAAGTAACTTAGTACACGACAAAGGGTGGAAGGAAGATAATACTGTAGATTTATATAATTTACAGTACATTGTGGGCCATCTGATCAACCATCAGTTTCCAGTGGTGAATCCCACCCAGAAGAGGAACAAAATAGTGACAGAGGATGCTGAGCCCACAGGCCAGAGGAAAAATCCAGTCAAATGTGAGAGATACACAGCCTAAGAGGTGCGAACCAGTCCATATGATCCTAGACTACCTGGCTCAGTAGTGCGGTGCTGGGTAATTTTGCCTTGTGGGTCACTGCTTCAACCTGGATTCCACTGGCAGTAGTTGAAAGCTGCTGGCAGCAGCAGGTGATTTAATGCTCTGAATGAAACGAAGCAGTCAGCTCAGCTCAGGTCTGCATGGACTCCTGTTTCTTCCCACAGCAGTTGGCAGTCATTAGCACCCTTGTTGACAGTCTCTGCAGAAAGGCCAAGATCATTGTACGCCCTGAGATTAAAATCACATCTCACCTTGGTGGTCCCTCCAGTGCAGAGCTGTAGAGGTGAGAAATCTTGTTCTGCCGTTTGGTCTCATTAGAGATCTTTAATTTCCAGCAATACGCCTCTTTTTCAAAGAGCTTGGAGTCAAGAGTTCAAAGGAGTACTAGAAGGAAACAAAACTTATTTATAAAGCCTCTTTGCTCTGTCATTTTTCTTTCGCAACATTTCTAAGGACGTGGTCTTAAATCAAATTCTTTTGGGGACATTTTCAGTAGAGGAAAATTTTGAACAGCTGAATTCTGTTTGAATTTGTAGGATTTATTTTGAAATCGTTAAGTTGGAAAGACAATAAATTATGGTGTGGAATTTTGGAAGACTTCATCATGGTAGAAAAGGAAAACTGAGCAAAGTGACCTCTCCCAACTATTTTAAATATTTAGATCTTTGGAGAAAAGGCCAGGTGGTGACACAGAATTAGAGACTGGGAACTGCAAAGGATGATAGTGCAAGGGGCTGAGAGGCTTGCACCTTAGTCCTCGGTCTGCCATTTACAAGCATTATGAGCTTCAGAAAATATGCATGATAAGCTAGATGGACTTCCATCTCTAACATCCGTTGGTGCAGATTTTCTTAAGCAGATATAATATATTTCTACACAAATTTTACCAATGAAATATCTACATGTGCTAATATATGTAAAGCACTTGACACAAGGTCTGGAATATAATAAGTGCTATGTATTTTTTTGTTTTCATTTTATTTTTGTTATTGTTATTACTATTGTTAAAAAGGCTAAATTACACAACATACATTGTAAAGGAATTGTAAGAAACTAAAACTCCAGCTCCGGTCTCAGCATTTTTTTCATTAAAATATAAAAGATTGAAATGTCATATCTAATAGGTGATTTTCCAAACTGTGGTCCATGGAAATGATAATCTTTAAGATATTTCTTTGTAGGGGCACCTGGGTGGCTCAGTCGGTTAAGCATCTGACTATTGATTTTGGCTCAGGTCATGATCTCATGGTTCAGGAATTTGAGCCTGGTGTCGGGCTCTGCACTGACAGAGTGGAGCCTGCTTGAGAGTCTCTCTCTCCTTTTCTCTCTGCTCCTCCCTTGCTCTCTATCTCTCTCTCTCTTTCTCTCTCAAAAATTAATAAATAAAAATAAACATCTTAAAAAAGATGCTTCTTTGTAAAATCATTCCTTGTGTGAAAAGAAAATTTGGTAGATACTGCCTTCTTCTTAGAAAGTAAGAGTGCATATTTGCACTCAGAACATTCTTGAGGAAATAAATCTAAACATTTGGCATAATTTAGCATTCCCATCTTATTTGGTGGTAAAACCTCATTAGTGCATCGTATCTACATAGCTCTCCAACTAAATTACACAGACCTACTTTCCCAACTCTATAGGAATTAAGTCTTGCTCTAAGCATTTGAATATTCCCACCACCTCAGGCAAACACTATGTGCTAGACCTTGTGCTAAGATATTTACTGTAATTGTCTTATTTAATCTTTAAAACTCTAGAAGTTGGTGGTTTCATGGCATCTTTGCCAATGAGCAAGGGGAAGCTCATAGATGTTTAGTAACTTCTATACAATTATATAACCAGGATTGAACTGTCATTTTCCAGGACCTCTAAGACATTCTGAACGACTATAAGTAAATGAAAGAAGGAGCAAATGCTTCCCAACTTGAGCTGGGGTGAGGGCTGAGTTTGGACATAGTGTCCACTGAGAGGAACTTTGAACTCCCTGAATGATTTCAGAAGGTGAAGCTAAGGAATTGAGACAAGGGAGGGGAAGCCATATTAAGAACTCATGTCATAGCCAGAACCAGTTAGGGAGGGAGTATATATGAGCAGGAACTGGAGATACCACCATTTTCCTATATTCCTTCCTGTCTTCACGTATGTGTTCTTTGTATATTTGCCCAAAATAGACAATTTCAATAGCTATTAACCAAAAGGCACTATATTATATTTAACTAATGAGACACTTGATATAATAGGAATGCCATCCATATCAGCAAAGTCTGGGTCTCACCCTTGTGTGGTCTTAACAGATCAGATCTTGCTGATATGGACTTCCTTTTGCCACAGCTGTTGATAAGCTCTGCCTATGACCCCTGGTTCACATTCAAGCATAGAAACTTCTGTGATAGTCACATGAGGTGACTGGGGGGACCTCAGCTCTGAAGTCACTGACAACTTCCAATTTCTTAGCTGGAGTCAGATTCACAGTTTTCATAGAATTGGAGGCTGTTTATAATGAATGACCAAAGGCCACTTATTCATGAAGAATCCAATCACATAAGATAATGAACTTTCCAGCTGTTAACAACAAAGGTGGAAGTGTAAGTTTAATTGCTAGATTTCATTTAGCAGATAAAGTTTTGGGATTTCTAAATAACACTCAGGTAAGACCATTAGTTACTGTGTAAGAAAGTAAATCCAGTTTCTCCAGATATTCTGATTGTCCAAGCGTAATCAGAAAAATGTATTGATTTTCAAATATATTGTCAATTATTTTTAAATTTTATAACAATTTTCTTCAGGGGAAGAAAGCCATTTGTGAGTTTCATCTGGTTCATCAGCTAATAGCAACTTTTACTATATATATATATATATATTTTTTTTTTTTTTTTTTCAGTTTGTGTGCATGGAGTTTCATCACCCAGAAAGAATCCTTTGTGGCCATTATAAGATCTTAAGTAAAAGAACTCCACAAGTATTTTTAATGTTGAAATTGTGAATCCTAGTAACTTGTGGGATCAAGACATGAGCAAAACTAGTCAAGGAACACTACCTGAAGTTTTATTTATAAATCTTATTAATTTATGTCTAGGCACATACATGTTAAACTTGGCCAATGTATTTAATGTTTTCTATACTTCATCTGTACATTGGGAAACTTGGTTTATAAGATACATGAATATATTTTGATATACAATTATGTGCTATTTGAGATTTGTACACAGATTGAAAGAAAAACGGTGTGGATTGCATGCTATGGGAGACATTTGGGTAAATTACTTCATGATGAGACTTTCTCCACTGAATACAGATTCTGCAAAATGTAAAATTATAAAAGGGTCAATGGGGATTTAACTCTTATTTCTTGTTCTTTAATTTTTTGAATATAGCCGGAATACTTTTGTCTTCTAATTTTAAGCATTTGAATTTTTTAGTTATATAAGTAACACATGAGGGAATCTAAAGCATCTAAAATAAAATGATTAGTCTCCACAGAAATAAGCCCACATCCCTGAAAGCCATTACTAAGAATTTTGTTTCATCCCACAGTTTTATTTTTTGCTTTGCTTATTCAAATATATATGTCCTTATGTAGAGATTGTTTACTTGTTTTTCTTACAAATAAAGAATTACATTAGATAGGTTATCTTATAATTTCCTATATTCATTTTATCTGATACCCCTCCCACTTTTGTATGCACTGACTTCTATATACGTTTGGTCTACTACATTCTTTTTGATAGTTGCATGGTATTCCATAATTTGGATGATCTAAGTTTATTGCATAATTGTTCCTGTTCCATAATTTGGAAGCACTGAATTATTTGAATGTTTTCCTATTTATAGACATTCATATTGTTTCCAATTCTTAAAATCAAAAACATGCTACAATTGCTTTTAGAATTTGATAAACTGATTCTGAAGTCCATGTGGGAGAAACATATGTAAGAATTGTCTGAAAGTCTTAAAACACAGTGGGTACGTTTTGGATTTACCAACAATTAATATTAAGGTGATCACTGGAAGAAAACAAATAAAACCCCAGTTGTGTGCCCCTAGACAAACATAAATTTCATACCAAACTTTCAATGACAAAATAAATGTATTAAAAGAAAAAAAAGTTGGGAATGTATATAACTTTGAAGGAAAGGGAAGCTTGGTAAGGAAGATGGAAATAAAAAGACATAAAGGAAAAATAAAACAACAGATGAAGTCATAAAATGATAAAACAACAACAATAAAAGCCTTTGAATAGGAACAGGCAACCCAATCAAATTAAAAGAACAATTACAGACTGGAGGAAAATATTTGCTGCACACACAAAAGTGGTTAATCTTCTTAAGATATAAGTAGATCTTCAAATTAGTAAGACTAATGGATAGCACCAGGAGAATTGGTATTCAGGGAAATGAAAATAAAAGCAACAATGAAATAAAACTTTTGGCCCTTCAGATTGGCAAAAACGTAAGATCATGTTAATGTCCAGTGCTCATGAGATTATAAGGAAAACAATACTCTCATATACCATTTCTCAAAAGCAGTGAAGAATCTGGAAATTTCTGTAAATTTTGGGAAATAAATCTGGCTGTATTATTGTAAACTGTAATTGTGCATATCATTTGATCTAGCACCCCAATTCTGGGAAATTATTTTTCAGAAAATGCAAGTGTATAATGATTCTTTTCAAACAGGAATTTGGTTTATTGTTTCCTGGATAAAACAAACAAGTATTCAAAAAAAACTAGGGTTTCTGCGCATAACTACGATTACCTTTTGATGTTCCAGTTTCTCTGTACCACAAAACTATAGGAGAAAAAATGTCAACAAAATGAGCCTTTGCTCTCTTTACTCAATAGAGATGCTAGTAAGAAAAAGGGGCAAAGCTAAGCAAAGAAAAATAGTAATGTGACGAACTTGAGCAGGAAGCTAAGGGTTTGCAATGCAGCAAGGATCACTGACTGCAGTGGGTTGTGAAGTAAAGAGTAGAATAATCCTGCATCCGCTAGTTTGCAACTGCATGGAGGATAGAGAGGTGCATGCATTAGACAAGGTACAAACAAAATATTACGGTGGGTTAGTTAGAAGAGCAATCACAGTGCAAATAGAAGAAAATCTCAGGGTCAACCCCCAACCAGTTTAATTTCTTAGTTAACTCCTCGAGAGATACAACAAAAGTCAATCCAATTTTTGGCCCTACTATATATAGCTAGAAAAATAAAATTGCAATGGTCAACCACACAGCCTTTCAGGGGTCCCACGCATTAATTCAATCTGTACTGAGTTACAGGAAAAGGATAATTAACTACACACACACATACACACACACACTTCAAGAAACCAAAATACCTAATGATTGTTGAACAAAGAAACAGCACTAAATGTATTGTAGCATTTGTCTGAATAACGTTGATCAAATACAAGCAACTACTATTTTTTCATGCATTTTGTTAGACATTAAGACAAAAAGATGAGGAGAGATACATCACATTTTGTCACAAGAGAATTAACACTTTTTATCATAGGAGAATTGTATCAAAATAAATTCATATATCTACATCTGCCGATGTTTTATAAAGGAGAAATGGGAAGCTGGGATTCAGAGTAGTAAGAAAAGGTCTAAAAGTAAATCTGCTCCCTTATCCCTATTATATTATCCCTAATATATCTGATTTAGCACTCCTGCAGCCTAGATTCTCCTTGGAGATATAAGAGAGTGTCCCTTTGTCAAGGGATCCTCTTTCTACACTTTCCCTCAGTCTTTTACTTGTTTTATTGGCCACAAGCAATGGGAACAAAATGTCTGCTCTTTGCTAAGTGTTTGCTGGAGGCCAGGGACTGTGCCAAACATTTATAGAAGTGAATTCCTCTAGTTTTAACCACTGTGAGGTTTATATTTTCTGTATTTTCTAGAGTAAGGAAACTCAGAGGTTCAAAGTAACTCAGAGCCTGGAAAGTATCTTACCACTCGCACATGGCAGAGACGTTCCTCAGACCCGAGTGTGGTGAACTGCAAAGCCTATGATGTGCTGAAGTAGGTTGTTAGTCTATTGCCTCAAGACAGACTATCACAATTTTACCTCAGGACTCAAGTTTCTACTTCATGACATCTTGGCCTTCCCTCCACCCCCACCCACTGCCTTATGACCAGGCTTGCAGATTAGGGGTAGTTTGCAAGACTGTTTCACTCAGGAGTTAATGAACTCAACATTCTCCACTGCTTTTTGCTTTTAGAGGATCTAATGTCAAAATTGCTGTTATAGGTTCAGGAAGGTAAAATAAAACTGAACATATTTAGAAGTTGGTAAATTACAAGTCTTTTGTTAAGGAATGATTTGATTTGCCTGTTTCTGCAAAAGAAAGTCTGAAGACACACAATGCCTAGACTGGTTTTGATGTCTATTAGATGGATTTCTCCTGAGAAGTCTAGATAATCTCTGATATTTATATAGTGGCAATCATATCCCTGGCACTTAGCAATGGCCAGGGAGAGATTAGATAAAAGACCCTTAAGAGATTAGTGTAATATAACCCAGACTTTGATGCATCTGTTCTCTGTTGGCCTTCGAATTCAGACTCCACATTCCATTTTTCATGGTAAATCCAAGGTACAATTTTAGGATCCTATACCATGATTATTTTTTTTAATCAGTCATTTTTAATACTATTGTCTTGGGGCTTGGATTTTCTTTGACAAAAAATTTTTAAACATTTAATTCTATTTAATAATTCAGTATCATAATATCAAGGTTCTTTAATTATGCACCAAACTATGACCAATATTGAGATGGACCTCTGTCTTACTCACTTAACTTAAAGAAAAAAATGATTAATTAATTTCATCTTCTTATACTCAGGCTCCATTCACATTTTTCCAGAACACTCCATTTCTCTTCAACCCACTTCGTTTCTCTTCAATCCACAGTAATTGTAGCAAAAGGGATGCTTGGTGATTGGCTGAAAGTGTTGGGATAAAAAGGAAACTTTCTACAACCCTTTGATTATTTTTTCAGATTGCCAAATGTTCCTTTTTAAAGACTGTTACATTTCTTAAAAGCCCCAGAGTGATTGCTTATCCTAATCCTAATGTATATCTAAGCATATTGGCCTCTTGGCCCAGTTTCTGAGTTTGAAATTGAATGCACATTGAACTTCACCAGGTCCCTTGCTCTCCCACTCCTTCATACACCCATTAACACACATGGACGCAAGTTGTTTTTTTGTCAGTATATGTTCCCTAAGGTTCAAAGCATCCCATTAAAATACCACTACCTTCTTAAACACTAACGGCCACCCTTCCTGGTATCAAAAGGAATGTACTCCTTCCAAAGGCTTTTCTCACAAAGATACTTCAATATATGTATTATTATATTATATTTTAATATATATTAATTATATATGTGTGTCTGTATATTATTTATCTATATATCTATATCTATATTTATCTATGTCAGTTTACAACCAGTTTCTCCTATACTATATTTTTAATTTTTTGTCCAGTTCATTATAATCTCAATCTATGTCGCATTTCCTATCTGAAGCAATGTCTTTCATAAAATTTTTAAGTTTATTTATTTATTTTGAGGGAGAGAGAGAGCAAGTTGGAGAGAAGCAAAGAGAGAGGGAGAGAATGAACCCCAAACAGGCTCCTCACTGTCAATGCAGAGCTTGATGTGGGGCTTGGTCCCATGAACTGTGAGATCATGACCTGAACAGAAATCAAGAGTCAGATCTTAACTGACTGAACTACCCAGGCATGACTGAAACAATGTCTTTGATGAAATATTTGACATGAGTTTTGGAATCTAACAATATCATAATTATAGCTTTAAAATGGCTTATTTTTTGACGTGGCTCATACTTCTTTATTTTCATTGTAACTATTATTAACCAATATTAGTCCAAAAAAGTAATGTTACTAAGAGGAACATGAAATCACTTATTAGGAGATTATTCTGAAAATTCTCTTTCTCTTTTTTTTCTCTTTTGACAGAGAAAGAAGGCAAAAAGCCAAGCTGCCCCCTCTGGAGTTTGATCCCAGGACCTTCAGATTATAAGACTGACGCGCTGCCTTCTGTAGTAAGGAGGCTAGCTAGAAGCTGCTTTATCTGTGTACATCTCTCTGCTGACACACAAACAACAATATCAGCATTTTCCTTTGAAGACAGAAAACTGGTAGAACACTGGAATCATCAAGTGTTACGGTCTTCAAAGTGCATTTTAATGATGGCTCAAATTGTCTTTCAAAATCAAAGTTTCTTTGATTATGTACAAGGAATCTTCTTGTGTACAGATGCAATACACCAAGGGAAAGTCAACCAGTGTTTTTATATAACTTTCTCTATGTTAAGCTTCTTATCATTAAAGATCCAGAAAAGGACTGAGATCACAGTGTGATCATTTTGGAAGAGGATGGGTGCAAAATGTAGTTTATTGTCCTGATATTTAATATTACTTAATTGTAAAGAATAAAGCTTCATTTTGTTCCTTATCCAGCGATAAATGATAGCATTCTCTTGAAGACCAGTATTTAACCTGCTAACAAAGTCTTAGTTGAACATCTATGCCTGCCCAGCTAGGTTGCATAAGGTAATTTCTGTAGTCTTCTAAAGCTACCAGTAATTTGGGATGATTTTCTTCCTGTACATTTTCTCTGCTTCTAGTTAAGATGAAACAGAGACTAAGGTGTTTCCAGTACTAACAGGCGGAAGAATCACTAGGTACAAATCAAGGAAGTTGGAACAAAGAAATTCAGGCTGGCTGACCTGGGTCGAAGGAGGAAGGGAGTTTCTTTTCAACTTCTCTGCAGGGCCATGTGTGCATTAGATGGAAGCTCTATGTGAAGTTAACTTCATGGAAGAAGGACATTGATTTAAAGGAGATCATATATTAGTTATTTAATTTGCATACCTATACATCTTCAAGATTCCTCTTTTACTTTGCAAAACGGAGCATTAATTGTTTGCCCTTTAGCCAACAGCTGCCTGAATCTTAGTTATCAGTTTCATATTGCCCAATGGTATATACTCAGCATTTTTTTTTTTTTATTTCTAGGAGAGAGAGAGAGAGACAGCATGAGCAGGGGAGGGTCAGAGAGAGAGGGAGTCACAGACCGAAACAGGCTCCAGGCTCTGAGCTGGCAGTCAGCACAGAGCCCGACGCGGGGCTCGAACCCACGAACCACGAGA
Organism: Hyaena hyaena; assembly: GCF_003009895.1. Lineage (NCBI taxonomy): Eukaryota > Metazoa > Chordata > Mammalia > Carnivora > Hyaenidae > Hyaena > Hyaena hyaena. The sequence goes on from NW_024080658.1 coordinate 551,286, forward strand.
TCATGACCTAAGCGAAAGTCGGACGCTTAGCCGACTAAGCCACCCAGGCGCCCCTCAGCATTGTCTTTTTAAGAATTCTGAATTTCAAGTTAATTTGGCAATATGTTGTCCTATCAAAACTTATGTTGTCCAGAAAGTAGGTAAGACTTAACTATTTTGTTTGCTGAGAGGGGAAAAAAAAAAGCATATGACCATATCATTTTATAGAACTTGCATCTGCTCTAGAACACCAAACATAAAACACCAGAAATGGATTACGGAGAAGAAAAGGAGGTTCAGTACAGGAACACGATTGAGGATAGACACCCTACTAGGCGGAAGGGCAATGATATGTTCCGGTAATTCTTATTCAGGAGAATAACTGATTTAGCAAACTATGTGTTTCAGATAGACATCACAGCCATTCTACCATCAAGTATTTCTGTTGTTTGTCGGCAGACCTGGCCAAATTCATTGGTCAAATTACAAGGTTTTGTCTACTGAACTAGAGTGTAAGCTCCTGTAGGTCAGGAATTATAGTAATTTTTTCCATGCGATTCTTTTAGAAGCTACTTAAAAGATGCTATCTGCTTTACAGACATGTAAAATGGCCCTGTTCAAATCTGCCCTCACTCAAGTCCCTAGACACACTCCTGATTAGGGGCAGAGGGCAAACTGGACATCAAAGAGTTGCCAAAGGCTTTTCTGCCTTGGAAGGCTGAAGAGCCCCTGATTCTTTGATCTCTGCTTCCATCTCCTCCCCCACTTTGCCCCCACATGCACCTCAGGGTCGGTCTTCCCTTGGCCCCACCCTGTGTGTCTGCTGTCCTCAGCCTCTCTCAAAGAAGATCCCTGACATCCTGGTCTACATTAAGGAATAAAACTCAACAAGAGTGCAAACAATCAACCTTCTAATCCAGACAAGCTGCTATCTTAGCCTTTGGCTCCCTTATCTGAATAGAGAAAACATTTGGTGAACTGTCTCAAATCTCAGGGAAAAAATCAAGAGCATTTTTTCCCCTCTTCATATAATGACAGCTCAGATTCTACTGCTGGTATTATCTTTGGCTCACCTGCCAAAGAACCAAGAGGGAAAAATTCTGGAGAACTAAATCTGAAGTTTATATGCCTTCAACTATGTAATTCTTGAAAATCAAATTTTAAAAATTAAAATGTAAGTCTATTGTCAGTGAATCTATCCCAAAAGTGCAGCATTTCATTAACTGCAATGTAGAAGCAAATGATGGTTTCTTTTGGGATCAAACTGATAAGGTTGTAGTCAAAAGTATCTAAATGTCAGAATCTCTAATACCCTCAAACTGGAATAAGAACAGTTAGGAATAAACTTCCCTGCCATCAAGAAAGGTTTGGTTCAATACGAAATATTGTCTTGACTGTATTAGATGTTTTAGAATCTAATGGGAGAGAATAGATAGCTTTGATGTCTTAGATTTTGAAAGCCCAGAGGAAGAGAACTAACCCTCATGACCTTCTGGGGACTCTACTCTGTATGAGAAGGTCATTGAGGTCCTGGAATCAGCAGATGGTGTCTACACTGTCTAGGCTGGCATATCAGATCACTCAAGTCTATTCTGCTAAATAGTAGTTGAATAACCTGATCATCAATACACTTTCCCAAAGATTGGGCCTGATTAGCTTAATTTTCACTCAACTGATAGGCACTTCTATGTACCAAATTTTATTATTGTTATTCTGGTAGGTGTAAGGAATATGAAAGAAAAATTGAAAAATTTACTAGCAAATTATATTTACAACTACAGTTGCATCCTATGGTTTCTTTCTGTTATTATATGACAATTAAAAGACTCTTAGAAGGCTCTGAGTTTTATATGTAAGTGATGGATCACTAAATTCTACTCCTGAAACAATTATTACACTATGTGTTAACTAACTTGGATTAAAAAAAAAAAGATTCATAGAAGGCTCATCATGTAAGACAATCAGTTCTTCCTTCTAAGGAGAAATTGAAAAGTTTTCACTGGAGCTTTAAGAACCCACACCTAATTTCTAGGCAGGGAGGTGTTTTAAATAAGACAAAATCACATAGTATATTCATCTCTAAATGAATGTAACTCTTTCCTTTGTCTCTTCATAACTATTCTGGCACCTTTTAGCTATTAGATGTAGATGTCCCCCAAAGTTCTACATTTGGTCCTCAGACAGAGGATACAGACATATCCTTTTTTCTTATCCACCCACACCCCATCTATTATTGCCTCAAAGCAAATGGCTTCTGGTATCTCTCATTCTCAAATCTCTATGTCTAGCTGTCTAGCTCTCTTACCTCACCACTTTGTCCCTCAAATAGCACCTCCACCCAAGGCCTACCCTTACTACCCTGTTAAAAATGACAACTATTTCCTGCCACTGCACAATTCCCATTACCATGCTCAATTTTTTCTGTAACATTTAAACATACTGAATAATTAATCCAATTATTGCTTATTTTTTCTATTCTACTTTCTCCCCATCTGTTAAACAATATAAGCTCAAGAGCACAAAGATTTTGTCTGGTTTGTGTCTGGTGCATAGCAAATGTCTTAAGAAAAATTCCTGGCACACAGAAGACCCTCAAAAATATTCTTTGAATATATGAACAAAGCTCCAACTCCTCAATCAATTATTATTATTTTTAAATGTTTTTTATTTATTTCTGAGAGATACAGAGTGAGCAGGGGAGGGTCAGAGAGAGAGGGAGACAGAATCTGAAACAGGCTCCAGGCTCTGAGTTGGCTGTCAGCACAGAGCCCGACGTGGGGCTTGAACCCATGAACTGTGAGATCATGACCTGAGCCAAAGCTGGATGCTTAACCAACTGAGCCACCCAGGCGCTCCTCAATCAATTATTTTTAAGTGTCTTACTTTCTCATTAGGCTCAAAGTTTGGGTCCCATAACTGATTTCTTTTTCATTTTTCCCCATTAGCTCTTATGAGTCAACAGGTGTTGACCATGCTTCATTAATGGTGACTAATCCTTCTTTTGAATTCTATTCCCACAGCCAGAAGCCTAGTTGAAGTTCCCAGTTTTGTTTTCCTGTTTGAACACAACAGCCTTCTAAGTGGTTGCCTTTCTCTTTTATAACTCATTTTATACATTGCTGCCTTCCTAAAACATAGCCTTGACTATATGATAGCAGTTCATAGATTCCTTCAACAAATATTGTTCAAGAGCAAATATCTTCTAGGCAAGGACTGAAAAGATAGAATGTCTCTTTATTTGTAGAGTTTATTTTCCCAGCTCATTACCCTTCAGTAACTCCTTATTGTATACAAAGTAAAGTCTGGCTATTATGTTGACATGAAGACTCTCCACATTTGATCTCATCAAGCCTTCCCATCTTCGTTGCCAATATAACCCTCTATGCATTCATGCACCAGTCAAATCACACCATAGATGATCAATCTTATTTTAGATCTCTGAGTTCCCCATTTATCCATGTGCAATAAGCTCCAATCCCTCTATTCTATAAGAATCCTACACATCTCTGATTCTGCCACTTCCATGAAGTCTTCTCTGATTAATTTGGAAATTTTTTTTTCTATTTCTCTTCTTGTCTGTTTTTGCCTTTTTACAGACATATATTATATAGTACTCTCTATGTTTGTATGCTATTTATTAGTCTATTTATTTATTAGTCTATGTGTCTTTTACCTACCACAGTAGAATAGAATGTCTTTTAGGCCAGGGACGCTGCCTCAAACTTCTTGAACTTCCCAAAACACCTGGTATAATGCCTTGTTCTTAAGCACTTAATAATGCTTACTGAATAGAAAAAACAAAAGATATCTTTTATTTCTTCCACTCTATATTATACTGAATTTAAACAATATTAGTGATAACTATCCACCTTCAAGTAAATATCACAATATCCCTATCCAGATATCCTGACAAATTTTATTAGATGGCTAAGAATCCATGTTTGTAAGTTAAAAGATTTCAGCTTTATTCTGGCTTTATCACTTACTGTGTACTTTAAATGGTTATTTTTTATCTCGATGTGCCCCATTTTCCTCATTAGTAAAGATGGGTAAACCTTTAATACCTAACTCCCAGACTTATTTAATGCTTAAATGAGAACATGAATATATGACAATTAGCACAACATCTGACACCTGTTTTATGATAGCTATCATTATTACTGCATATAGTGTCCAGGACAACTCTTTACTCCTCATCTCCCTCCTTCTTTCATTGTTCTTACTCCTGATTCCATGATTGTGTCATGCTCTAGCCTAGCCCTTCCTGCTTCCTGCTCCCCCAAACAAAAAATAAACAAACCTTCCTTTTGTCCCTATTCCAGACATATGCATCCAGTAGAAGCTGGCTCAAACTTACCTTCTTCATGGAGCCATCTTGGTTTCTGAAGCCTATATTGAGTCTGCTCTTCTGTGAACTATCATAAAATTTAGGAGGATGTGCCACACATTCCATTCTTTCTACATACACTCTGTTTATAAGTTATTTATTTTGGCAAATTTATTTTGTCTACTCAAATTCATTACATGATATTTGAGAGTAAGGCAATATATACATTTATATATGAACATATATAATACGAATATAATTTATATTATATATCCTATATTATATATATATTGAAAATAATATATATCTTAAATTCTCCATAATATCTAGCACAATGATGTATAGTCACAGTAGGAAGTATGCATGAAACTTAGGAGCATGGGATATTAGTTACAAAGAACTGGGTTTAAATACGGTCTGTCATTTTTTTTAAATAAGTAATCTTGGGCAAGATATGTAATCTTTTGGAGACTCACACTTTTTTAAATATGGATAATAGAATAATAATGTTTAAATTGCTAGATAGAGGCTATGATTAAAGTAGAAGATACATGTAAGCTTTTAACACAAAGTCTGAAACCCAATAGGCATTTCAAAAATAGAAGTTGTGATCGTCACTGTTATCACTATTACCAGTTAATTAATTCCTAGATAAACTGGAATGAAGCAGAGATTAACTCACGAAACCACAAGTCCCATTTTCACTAAAAACAACTGAACTTGTATGTTATATATAAAATTTTTTGGATGCATATTTACTTATTCCTTCCTCCTAATTTTTTCAGTATGTCTGTGAGGTTTCCTATTTGCTTTGTAATGAGAATAAAAGGAAAAACTGAAAAAAGAAGAAACTTGTTATCTTATGTCTGGCTTTAATTTAAAAATCATTTTGTCAAACTGAAGTGTTCAGAAGGACAAAGCAATTTTTTCCCATCAATAGAGTGCAGTAAATCTGTACTGAAAAATGAAACCTTTTAAACGAGCATTTCCCAAAGCTCCCTAAAGTTCATTATTGGTTTAGAATCTGTTTGCTATGTTGACTAAGAACCTTTGAGACAGGACTTAGAGACTCTTTAATGTCCAGACCTTATGTGGAACAACAGTAACATCTTAGCCTCTAAGTGCCTCATAGGTGGTTTTTCACTGTTGAATTGAATCGATGATGTCTACTTGCCTTGTAAATGTCTGAAGTAGACCAATCAGGATATGGAAGAAAACTGACGTCTTCAATTGTCAAGGGTTGGTTCATCTGTAATTCAGTGATGAATTTGCTCTAGTGAAGAATTTTGAATTTTACCCTTACATCCCTGGCTGCTTCATCACAGAGGGGACAAGAAATGCTTTGCAGGCCGAAAAACTGGTGAGAGACCAGTTTAGGTAGCCCCCAACAAAGTCCCTGTGATTCTCAACTTTTAGACAATAAGACAAGAAAGTGTCAGCCAAACAGAGACAGGGCTTCACATATCTCTTGGTTGGCAAGTGTAAAAGTATCCTGGATTGAGATATATTCTAAATTATGTCATATTTCCTTTAATGTTATTCTATTGGCCCCAAACTTTGAAAGTGATCCTGAGTGCTAATTTCTTAACTCTTCTATAACTCATTAAAAATGGTTTGGATCCTTTCACATATCAGATAACTAGGTAAAATATTACCAGAATACCTCTATAATTACACCTGTATCATGAAAACATTTCTGATTATGATCAGTTAAGAAAGAGTTTGGATTGAAATCCATCTCTACCTTCTACTAGGTACCTAATGATACATTATCATGATCAATGTATTTGCCCTATGAAGGTTCTATTTTCCTTTTTTCTTGGTGAGCCATTAGATCATAGCATTACAAGGCAGCACTAGATTGAGAGAGGTTAGAAAAGACATAGAACCAAGATGGAGTTGCTTATAAAAAGTCCCATATCACTAAACTGAGACTTAAGTACAGTTTCAGCTCCCCCTTAAATGGAACCTTAAACCAGTCAGTGAAGAATCACCTGATCAGCACTATTAGGCAATCTCTCTAATAGACCTGCATCCCCTTCCTAAAGGAAGGTATCTAACTGCAATAACCCAACCCACTATTTGCCAAGTGTAATTTCCTTGTTCTCGCTCCCTTCTGCCTATAAAAGTGTCATTTTGCATAGTTCCTCGGAGATCCTTTCTATCTGCTAGATTGGATGATGCTGAGTTTGAATCAATTTTTGCTCAACTAACCTCAAAATTTTCAATATGTCTCAATTTATATTTTAACAGTGATCAATAAGAAATACAAGAGTTTAGGTGAAAGACTAAATCCTGTTAGCTTGTACAGTCTGGGGAAGTTTCAAAAAAAAGGTAATAATTTGAGTTGGGCTTAAAGAGATGTATATAAATATATTTTGATCACTGGAAAGGAAAAGGTAGGACTTCCTTATCAGAAGTAATAGTGTTGGGGCGCCTGGGTGGCTTAGTCGGTTAAGCGTCCGACTTTCGCTTAGGTCATGATCTCGCGGTTCGTGGGTTCAAGCCGCCGCGTCGGGCTCTGTGCTGACTGCCAGCTCAGAGCCTGGAGCCTGTTTCAGTCTGTGACTCCCTCTCTCTCTGACCCTCCCTTGCTCATGCTTTCTCTCTCTCTCTCTCCTAGAAATAAATAAAAATATTAAAAAAAAAAAAAAAAGAAGTAATAGTGTTTGTTGCTCAGTTGACTCTAATTCAGTTTGGCTAAAGATGTGAATTCAAGTAAGAGATTGGAAAGGCACCTGAACCCTTGAATAATAGGTCAGAAGTAGTAGAGTTTTATTCAGAAAGAACAAAGACTTTGAACTCAGATATATCTCAGTTTGGATCCTGGTTCTGCCAATTTTCAGGAACTGGAATCTGTACAATTCATTTGGTCGCTATAAACCTCAGTTTCCCAAACTGTAGAATAAAGGTAATAATAACTTTCAAGAATGCTGATGGAATTAGAAAAGATAAAACTATAATTTTTTAGCACATTGCATGCCAGATGTACTGGTTATTTGATATGAACCCTCCACGATCTCACCCTCCAGACCCATTATCGGCCTTTCTCTGCCTTGCTCTTTGACCAGGAAAGCTGGCTTCTGTGGACTGCATCACCTGTGGTCTCACACCCTCTGACTCCAGGTTGGACTTGGCCAATGGAAGGCACTGGCAAGAGATTTGAAAATGGGAAGCGGTACAAGCCAGGGCATGTTTTTCCCCACTTCCTCCCTGCTCGGCCAGTGAGGCATGTGACCTTTCATGACAACAGCCCCTATTCATGACAACAGAAGCTTTTCCATGACTCCAGGTATCACCAGGCTTTCATGATGTAATTTCTTTTCCTGTTCAGGCAGCTTCCTTTGATGTTAGTCCCAGTTGCCCCAACATTCTTCATTGTCTCCCTAATGTTGTGAAGACTTTAAAAGAAGTCATTTTATTACAGTCCCTTATTCTGTTTCTTACTGGGACTCTGAAATATACTGGCTATATCTTGATTCCATTCTTATTATTTTAATAGCAATGAAAGCCACTAGACCATGGACACAGCATGATAGGAGCCATGCTTTAGGATATTTAAGGCCGGTAAATAGGATAGATTCTGAGGAAAGAAGAAGAGGGAGACCAAAAGTAATTTTAATATAAAAAAACCAGAATTCCAGCTGATCAGTTTTAAGGGTCAGAGAAAGGGTGGTGAGATATTGTGACTTAAAAGAAGTATGTATATATGGTCATTCTGATGACCAAATTACATACTTAAAAATTATTTTAATACTTATTTATTTTTGAGAGAGAGAGAGAGAAGAGACAGAGTATGAGTGGAGGAGGGTCAGAGAGAAACCTGAAGCAGCCTCCAGGCTCTGAGCTGTCAGCACAGAGCCTGACATGGGGCTTGAACTCACGAACTGTGAGATCATGACCTGAGCCAAAGTCAGATACCCAACCAACTGAGCCACTCAGGTACCCCCCAAATTATACTTCTCATGTATATTTGGTCTTCATCCACAATTCCTGGCTCACAGCTCCCAAAGCCTTTGGAATTTCCTGAGCCATAAGAGCAATGGAAGCATCTTTTGTTATACTACTTGGTCTCTTGTCCTCAGTTCCTGCAAACATGTCAGGGCCATGAAGGCGACTGAGTGTCTTGTTATTCAAAACCAACCCTCTCCCCCATAATTGGGTTTATGTTATTTTGGAAAGCACCCAACTGAAAGAGACTGGTTGCCAGCGGGACTAACCAGGAATAGAGGGTTGAAATTTTCAGTCCTACCTCTTGATTTCTGGAAATGGGAGAAGAGCTAGAGGTTGAATCAATCACCAACAGCCAGTGAGTTAATCCATCATGCCTGTGTAATGAAACCTCCATTTAACAAAAACAAAAAGGAAGGAGTTTATAGGACCTCCATGTTCAGGAACCGAATGCTTCCACACACCACCATGCTGAGCCCTAAGCTCCACAGGACAAACACTCCTTTGTTCTGGACCTTGTGCTCTGTATCTCTTCATCTAGCTGTTGACTCACATTCATTAATATCTATTGTCATAAATCAGTAATCTAGTGAGTAAATGAGTTTCTTGAGTAATGGGAATCATTCTAAGAAATTAATCAAATCCAAGCAGAGGTGGTTGTTGGAACTTCTAATTTGTGGAGTGTCTGTCAGAAGCACAGGTAACAACCTGGGATTATGACTGGAGTTCAAAGTAGACAGCAATTGGAGGCCTGAGCCCTTTACCAGTGAGATCTGATGCTATGCTCAAGATGATGTCAGAACTTAGCTGAATCGAGCTGAATCATCAAACACCTCACTGGTGACTGAGAATTGCTTGTTGGTGTGCGGATACCTACTCTCAAACACACACACACACACACACACAAACACATACACGCACACACACAGAAGTTGGAATTGAGGACAGTAACCTAAAACAGGTGGTAACCACAAAAATGCAGAATAAGTGAAGAGCGGTCATCATTGCCAAGTATGGTGATCAGGGAAGGGAAAGAACAAACACTGAATTCAAAGATGACCTGTAGGTATATTAGCTCTTTCACCAAATATTTGACTTTTACCCAAATATTTACCAACTAAATCAAACCTCCAGAGTTTTTAACTACTCATCAGAATTTTAATTTGTTCCAGCAGGCTGAGAAGATCACAGTCTTCATTGAGTAGATCCAAGGGAGAAAGAAAGAAACCAAAAAAGTAAAGACAGTCTGGCAAACTTGGAGATATCCAGTGATTACAAGGCTGATTAATAATCCAAGGTATAATCCCAACTCCTGGTAACCAAACACCTATTAAATTCTCATTGTCACGTTAAAAATTTTATGAAGTATGTTGTGTATTTGTATATGTGTTTAAACCTTCAAAATGACCCTAGGATTTATAATTCTTTTTACCGTTGTTAAAGTGAAGAAATAAATAATAATGAAAGTTAAGGGGTGTGTGTGAATGTGCATATGTGTGTGTAAGTGTGTTTATGTTCTTTCTTTTATGTGTGTGTATATATTTCTATTTTTTCTTTCAGTTATAAAAGCTTTGCTCAAGGCAGAAAATTTTGAAGCCACAGAGAAGCACAAATAAAAAAATTAAAATTAGCCAGAATCTCACTCTGAATAGTTTGGCAAATTTTTCATCCTTCTTGCGTCTAGAGAGATATACAACCCCTGTAATATATATACACATCTACATATGCACATGTATCTTAATATATTTGCATACAAACATATATTCACATATATGTATACATATATCACATACATACATTCACATTTTTTCAGTGTTTATTTATTTTTGAGAGAGAGACAGAGACAGAGACAGAGTGTGAGTGGGAGAGGAGCAGAGAGAGAAGGAGACATAGAATCCAAAGCAGGCTTCAGGCTCTGAGCTTTTAGCACAGAGCCTGATGTGAGGCTAGAACTTACAGACCACAAGATCATGACCTGAGCTGAAGTTGGACATTTAACCAACTGAGCCACCCAGGTGGCCCACACATAGGTAAAATTATACTCTAATAAAAGGTTTGTCATCTTTTCTTACTATAATTTACTATCATACCCCAGGTCACTTTTTTTTAATCTACAAATTTTATTCTATGCTAGGCATTGACTTTGGCACTGATTTGATTCTTATTACACAGTCCAGAAATGGTAGATTTGAGAACTAAAAATATACTTATGATCATAAATCTCATATTCTTTCTCATATGTTACAAGTGCTTTCAGTCTGATGCTTTCCATTCGTACTCCTTAAACTAGTACAAACTTAATGCCAGTATGTTGAAATGTGGACTTTTTGTTGACCAAAGAAGTCTCGACATTATTTAATATTTGGTAATGGTTATTATGGTCCCCTCCCCTACCCGGACACCCCTGCCACTCTAAATATCTGATTGTCACTAAATCACAAACTTTGGAGGATTTCTATTGCTTTCCCCAGCAGCTTGCTACCATTTAGCCGTCACTGGGAGGCCCATGCCTGTTTATGAAACAGTTCCAGGAGGGAAAAAAATAAAGTGAGGGGCATCTGTAACCTTTCCCTTTCTGACTGTTTGTTGCTCAGGATTGACACTCCCCGATTTCATATCCAATGACGAAATAATCAGAGATGGCTGGGGACACTGAATATGAGTACTGGGTCCAGCTCTGACTGCTGACTCAAATTCAACTAATAATTTTTTTTCTCTTCTATGGCATTCAGAGTCTGGATCTTCTTCCAAAGGCATTATTATAGGGGTGCCTGGGTGGCTCAGTTGGTTAACTGTCCGACTCTTGATCTCAGTTCAGGTCTTGATCTCAGGGTCATGAGTTCAAGCCTTGAGTTAGGCTCCACGCTGGGCATGGAGCCTACTTAAAAAAAAAAAAAAAGATAAGAAAAAAACTTCAAAAGCATTATTATAGGGATACATGGTAATACAGTCAAGCTTTCTTGTATAAGTACAATTACATATTTCTAATAGACATAGAGAAAGAGAAGTTACTTGCATTGCTGGTAAGGCTGGGTAAGGATAGGGGAACAAGGGAAAGGAGGCTTTAAGGAACATGAGAGAATAGAAGATAAAATGCTGGGTAGCTGTGTCATGTCAACATTATTTCTTTCAAACAAGATAAGACGTTTAAAGCACAGCACTTGGGAAATAGTAAGTACGTGGTAAGGGTCATCTATAAATTCTCTCCAACTGATAGCCATTTCTACAAATGTGAACCCATTTTTGTTCGTGTCAACATAGCACACAACATTATATAAAACATAAAACATTGGAAAACAAATATTCATAATCATACCAGCTGCAGTTTAAAAATGATTACAATTTCTTCACATTCTCCTTTACTATATTTTTTCAAAAAATATGCATTCCTAAATATTTTTGCATAACCTAAAAAATGTACATGTGTAATGCTCCCATCCTCTTAAATGCCTATTTTAAGTCACAAATATTGACTGTGGTGGGACAGGTGACTGGGTCAGTTAATAATATATCTTAGAGTCCAAAATACACCCTAAAGGACCACAGAAGGGCATGCACTGGGCAGAGAGCTTGACAGACCTGGTGTTTGTTTGTTTAACTTCCTCATAAGAACATCAGGTTATAGACATGTGTCTAAGACTATGAATATCTCCCCACATTCTAAAACTGTCCTCGCCTATGAGCCCTCCACTCGTACTCAGAGTCAAAATAGGAGTGAAGAATCCTTTCACCTGAGTTGAATCTTGATCCTAGGTGAAACTGTAAGGAACAGACAAGCAAGGAATAGCTCTGAAAATAGTGTCACAATCTTGACTTGGAACCTTATTTTAGACAAAATCTTAACATATTTTTCTTTTTTCAGCAAATGTGCTCAGCAACAGTTGTAAAAGTATGTAAATGACATTAAAGAATAAGGCTAAGATGAATTTACCTTTAATTATTAGATGACTGGAATCTTTGGCTCTTTGTATATCATTGAAAAATAGGCATCAGCATGATTCTGAGTGATAGGGTTAGGGTTAGGGTACTGGGCAACTTCATTCTAATATATGTTCTGCCTCTTGTATGCTATGTGACTTCGGGCAAGTTGCTTATCCTCATTCTGCTTAGGTTTGTTGATCTGTAAAATGGGATAATAATATTACCTAGCTCATAGGAAGGTGTGGATTCACTAAAACACATGTATTATAAATACATTATCTTTATATAAAGAAAGAAAGAATATATGTGTGTGTACACATATACATATGTAAAACTTGGTTCAGCACAAGATTGGCACTGTGTAAATATTAGGATGTATTTTATTGCCATTTTTATAATTATTGTTCCATTCACTTAGCAATGACCTTTCATTCATCCTTCTATCCTGTGAACTATAAAATAAAAGAAACTGTCAGTATCATCCAGGAGTTCCCCAGTGATTTTTGGCATTAATCCCCATTTTTACATTGGGACATTGACCCCTTTATAAGCTTTTTTCCCTCCATATCCCAGCTTTAGGTTGGCTGTCCCATTGGCTACCAAATAGCTTTAGACCCTGTCTTTTACCTGGATAGCAGAGAGCCAGTACTGATCACATAGCTATTCCTTCTTGTACTCAAGAGACACTACCTCTTCCTGCCCAAGAAGCATGATCATTCAATCATGGTTCATTCAGTTGATTAGGTTTATAATTGGTTTGGCGAATGCCATGTGGCCTATCTCTGGCTAATAAAACTAAGGGGAAGCCTTATGGCAAGGGGAAGGGGTGAGGGTGAAGGGTGTTGGCGTGTGGGGAGGAGAGGGCTTGAAGATTTTCCTCCATAATGAAAAGGATGTGTGGGAGACGATGTCTCTCTTCTACACTGTCTTCTGCAGTGAGACTTAGAACTTATACAATATAGAAGTTTTCTTTTTTCAAGTTTGTCACCTCTTCTCTACTATAAGTTCTTTGAGACCAGGAAGGGTCATATATTCATTATGGTAACACCACCCTACCTTCCCCCACTACCATCCTAAATCTAATGGTCGATTCACAAATCATCCAAACCTACTTCCTTGAAGCATTCACTGACCCCCAATACAATGAATTATTTCTTCCTCCATGTTCCTTATATACTGTGTTCAACTTGAGCAATAAAACACCAAAGCAGATCAGATGCTGGCTCTAGAATCAAACTGTGTGGGTTTAAATATGTATTCAGCCAATTTTCTCTTTCCATTGTTCCTCAGTTTCCTAATCTGCAAAATGGGGGTATACATAGTGACTATCTTTCAGGGCTCATGTGAGAATTAAATGAATCCATGATTATAAAACATTTTAAATAGTGCTTAACATACAGTAAATATTTACTAAATTTGAGATATAACAATTTTATTATTTATGTCATTTTAATCCAATGAGCTGTTTATACATCTGCTTCACCACTGGATTGTGAGAGTAGCTTGAGCTGGGATTCTATTTTCCATTTTTCCATTGGCTAGCAGATTGTTTGGCACATAGTAGGTGCTCTGTTAATATTTCCTTAAGTGAAGCATGAAGGAAGGAGAGAAGGAAGGAAAGAAGGGATGAAAGAAGAAAGGAAAGAAGGAAAGAAAGAAGGAAGGAAGGAGAGAGAGAGAAAGCAGGGGAAGGGAGAGAGGAAGGAAAGTTAATATTTCCTTGAGTGAAGCAGGAAGGAAGGAAGGAAGGAAGGAAGGAAGGAAGGAAGGAAGGAAAGAAAAAAAGAAAGAAAGAAAGGAAGGAAGAAAGAAAAGAAAGAAAGAAAGGAAAGAAGGAAGGAAGGAAAGAAGAAAAGAAAGAAGGAAAGAAAGAGAAGAAAATAAAGTATTTGGTATTTTGTGGGGTTTTCCCCCCTTGCGCTAGGGGTAAATTTACTAACCTATACAGTGAATCTAGTTACCTATTTCTACCCATTGTCCAGGATTCAAAATCTGTCTTGAGCATCTAAAAGCCACCTACTAAGAAAGCTGAGCTATGAAGGCCTATCATTTCTATAATGCACAAACGGTGCTTTCAGCTGGGCAGTGCCATCGTGACACAATGAACTCTATATTAGGGGTGTGCAAAGCCTGCAGACATAGAAAGCCAACTGAGGCCTCTGACAACATCTCTACTGTGTGGTCACACAGCCTGGCTGGAGCCCCAGAGGAACTGATTATATTGTAGAGACTGGTCTTCCACAGAGCATAGAACTCCCCCTGCCATGACAGGCTGCACAAAATGATCATATTCATGAGGTCCACACAATATTACTTGTTTGAGTGTCTGGGAGCTCACGCCACACCTGGGTGCTTAAACATTGGGCTTATGGCCTCTTAGATGCTTCATAATAAAAGTGTGAAGATCAGCCAGACTCCTCTCACAGGAAGTGGTCATTGGGCAAGTTCCACAACACATCAAAACAGTGAGAATGGATTAAACTTGGTAGATTACAGTAAGTGACCTTTCCTTTTGCTATTGTTCACATTTGGGAAGAGCTGAAACCAGATTCTGGAGCTGTGGCTTCATTCAGCGATGTGAACAAGCTCAGATGAGGTCTATGACTTAAGTTAAAACCTTCATCCTATGTTGTTCTGACACTGGTGGAAATGACAGGTTCTTCATTGTGCAAAGTTCAATTTCTTTGACAAATCAGAGAGAACAGTTGTATATTCAAAGAAGCAACTCAGATTTTTGTAGCGTATCTATAATCCTATTATCCTCCTTTGCTCTGTCTGCGTTCTTTCTGTGATCTTGGCCCTGCCTAGCTAATTCCAACTTTCCCCAGTGACAATCAGCTCCCTCATCTGACATTCAGTTGGAGCCAATGGCTCTTTCATCCTCTTTCATAGCCTTCTGTTCTGTTCCTACAATATACTCAACACAGTCTGTAATTACAATTTGTAATCTGGATGTTTGAAGGCTATCTCTATCTCTCTCAGTAGTGCTCTGAGGACCTTCTCTACCTAAAGATCCCAGGAAGACTTACTAAAATGCAGACTCCTGGGGGTGCCTGGGTAGCTCAATGGGTTAAGCATCCAAATCTGGATTTCAGCCCTGGTAGGTCATGATCTCACAGTTTGTGGGATCGAGCCCCACATTTGGGTCCATGCTACTAGCTTGGGATTCAGTGCTAAGGATTCTCTCTCCCTCCCTCTCTTGCCCCTCTCCTGCTCACGTACACACACATTCTCTCTCTCTCTCTCAAGATAAATAAACATTAAAAAAGTGCAGACTCCTGAGTCCCATCCCAGAATTTCAGAATCTTGATTACAGGAAGTTGTTCGCAGCTATTTTTTTAGACACTAAAGTTTGAGAACTATTTCACAAAAGTTTCTGTAGAGACCATGTCAGTTGTCCTGAGCTCTGATCCTCCAGTAGAGGACTCAGTGCCTAGCACTTAACAGACCCAAAAGAAATCCTTTTTACATGAACAAAAGTTAAATTTTGACTATCAAAAGGACAGTTGTTAGTTCATCCCATTGTTTTAAAGGTCTTTCAGACAAAAGGTTTAAGTGTACTTCAATTCCACAATTATGTAAGCTTGGGAATAGAGTTGTGTTGGGTAGACTTTATCAGATGTAAGAAGGCCTTAAAATCTTCCAGGTGGGAACTCTTGTGTTTCAGCCAAGAAGTTGATACACTGGGCAAGAAATGGATTTTGCAACCCTCTAGATTCGACTGGCACTTACTAGCTATGTGGCTTTTGCCAATTTACTTAAACGTTTTGAGTTTCAGTTTCCTCATCTGTAAAGCAATGGCTATATTAAAATGTGATTGTGAGCACACAAATAAGAAGATACAAACATAGAACTTACACTACGTTTGGCCTTAATGGACCATCAGTGAATGATGGCCCTTGTCTGCCTGATTTCCTGGTTCAAACGAATTGTTTTAAATACAACCAAGGAACACGTTGTCCAGCAGTGAGCACCCCCTGCCCTTTTGCCATCATTGTTAGTAATGTTTAGGGAGCATAGAAGTTCTTAACTGGAATATTAAAGGACAATAAATACAGCCCTGAACTTGAATTTGCAGAATAGGTTTTCTTGATCGTTACTGACAATGGATGGCTTAGCACCATTCAATGCACCAGAGACCTGACTTGGAAACTGAGGCTGGGCTGGGAAGATCCAATCACAGAGATAATTTCTCAGTGGGGATGACTTCGGGCTACACTGTGATGAGGTATACTTGAACACAATAAGATAACTCATTAAAAAGAAGGAACTAACAGGCATATTCAGGTCTGCTGCAAACTACAATTGTATCTGTATTTTAAAAGGGCCACAAATATAGACAATATCCAGCCATGGCAAAGGAATAAAAAATAAAAGTCTTTTCTTTCTCCCTCACTGAGCTCTTTGGAGAAGGCATTCTAATTGTTATAGCTCTTTTACTGGAAAAAAAAAAAAGATGAAACTTGAAAGGCTTAAGAAAGCTTTGGCAAGTCCATCTTTTCCAGCTGTGTTAACAAACTTCTGTAAAACAGATGGGTGGCTGGCTAAAACACTCAGAACTGCAAACTCTCTTAATCGATTGACACTTCCCAGTGCTATGAAATCCATAATAAAATTAACCCTCCCATCTCTGCTCCAGGAACATTTGGGGTTTGTTATGTCTTTTTCACTTTTGCTCCAACTATTAAAAGGAAGCGCATTTTAATCGCCCTTACCCTTTCTCTGTGAAAGTTTTTCTTTGTAGATGTAGATAGCAAAGTCGGTGGTAGAATTTTTCTTAAACAACTAAGTCCTATCACATTGGAAACAGATGATTTCTTTAGCCTCATATTCTCTAGATATTAAATAACACCCAAGTCACTATCAATACTTGCTAAATAACATAAAAGTATAAATACAGCAGTCATATGTAAATAACACAGAATGTTTACATGGGCTTGATAGTTGTCAAAGGACATCCACGCACAATAGTGTCTTTCAATATGTGGACATTATACAACAATTTTCATGAATATTCCAGGGCAAATGTTGTCAGTGATAATTCAATACACAGGCTTCCTGGATTGTTTCATTTGGTGGCATTCCTTGTGTTTCTAACAGAGTCTGGGCATGGTGGGATTGAGGGTAGAATGTGGACAACAGCCTCTCATGTTGTTGTCAGTTCCTAATCATGAGTCTAGCTGTTATATTGCACTCTGTGCGAGAGGATTTAGTTGCATGAAGTTAAAATGAAACTTGAGTGATTAATAGGATGACAGCCAAATAGAGTGTTACAGTTTGTCCAGGATTGTTCTAGTTTTAAATCTGGAAAATCCAGCAACTCCCAACAACCTCCTTTGGCACAACTGGTCACCAAAATCCACAGTAGGTAGCATCTTTATTGTATAAAACACAAAATAGAGGGATACCTGGGTGGCTCAGTTAGTTAAGCATCCAACTCTTGATTTTTGGCTCAGGTCATAATCTCATGGTTTGTGAGATCAAGTCCCATGTTGGATTCCTCAGTAGAGCCTGCTTGGGATCCTCTCTCTCTCTCTCTCTCTCTGATCCTCCCCTGCTTACATGAGCTCATGAGTTCTCTCTCTCTGTCTCAGAAAATAAATCAATAAACTTAAAAAATAGTTTTAAAACACAAAGTAGAAAAGGTCATTTTAATGTGGTTATGAGTATCTGTCCCTAAATAGAGCATCAAAAACTTAAATGTAGAAGGAATGTTTACCTGAGTAACTATCAAATGCATTTTGGTTTGAGTTCATAACTAGAAGGTAAAGTTTCCTTTGACTATTCTGCTGGAAAAGTCTTCAGCATGCCTATTTTATTTTCCTGTTGATATTTTAATATATAAAATGAAAACCTGAGACATAAATGTCAGGACATTTAAAAGTGACATCTCCAATATGTCCAGAGCTCTTTGCCAAGTTAAAATAGTCACTGGCGTTAATAGTTATCAAAATGAATGCTGTGTTGCCCTTGTTAAGAAAGATTCTACAGAGGCGCCTGGGTGGCTTAGTCGGTTAAGCGTCCGACTTTCGCTTAGGTCATGATCTCGCGGTTCGTGGGTTCGAGCCCCGCGTCGGGCTCTGTGCTGACTGCCAGCTCAGAGCCTGGAGCCTGTTTCAGTCTGTGACTCCCTCTCTCTCTGACCCTCCCCTGCTCACACTGTCTCTCTCTCTCTCTTAGAAATTAAAAAAAAAAAAAAACATTAAAAAAAAAAAGAAAGATTCTACAGTGAAAGATTTCACTGGACAGGTTTAGGTGATTTCCTATAACCTTATTTCCCATGCTTCTATCTAATACTAATACTAATACTAATGCTAATACTTATACTAATACTTAGTACCTTTGTTCTAGTACAGTACCCTCCTCCCCTTTATCCATGGTTTCCCCTTCTGTGGCTTCAGTTCAGTGAGGTCAATGGCAGTCCAGAAGCAGATGGTCCTCTTTCTGAAGAATCATCAGAAGGTCTATAGTAGCCTATGTCACTTTGCCTCCAACATTCCCTCACTTCATCTTACCACGTAAGCATTTTATCATCTCACATTATCACAGAAAGAAGAGTGAGTACAGTAAGATATTTTGAGAAAGAGAGAAAGAATATCATATAACTTTTATTTCAGTATATTGTTACAATTGTTCTTTTTAATTATTCATTGTTGTTAATCTTTTACTGTACCTAATTTATAGATTAAAGTTTATCATAGGTATGTATGAATGAAAAAAACTAGTATATATATAGCAATTGGTACTGTCCATGATTTCAAGCATCCACTGGGGGTCTTGGAACATATCCCTTGCAGATCGAGTGGGATGGGGGGAACTACCATACCTGGTTCTCTATGCTTAGTATCTTTACCAAGTATTAATGATAATAAAAGTAGCTATTCCCTATTAAAAACAAAATGAATCACGTTCAGGACTTCTAGAGAATAACATTAGAGCTTTATGTTAATAGATATTCAAAAAACTTGATCTCATATCCTAAGCAGTCAAGGTTATTAATCAATCCTATTTTGTAGGTAAGAAACTTCAGAGGTGGTATTTGAAATCTGGTCCAATTACATTCATGCTAAAATATGGTGTATATTTGTCACCAAAAAACCCTTTTCTCTGAGAATTTCCTCTCTTCTCCCAGCTATATCTATACCTATTAGACTTGATGAGAATTGCCAGGTGAGGAGGGGCCAACATTATTTTAGCTGTGAAACTTCAAATGGGTTAGAGATGGTCACACTATTTGAAGGACAGGAGTAAATGTTTCAGTGAAACCCTCAAAAGGGATTCCAATGTTCCTATGAGGGGTTGGAAAGATCTCCATACTGATGTGTGTCAATTGACTCATCCCCTAAATCTCATTTTGTAACAGTGCAGGATATTTTGTGGGTAATTCGCTCTATCAGCACAATACCCACAAACTTCCTCAAAATTCATGAGTTCTCAGTCCCAACTCTGCATTGGAATGATTTGTGGAAATTTAAAAACAAAATGCAAACAAGTTCTTATATCCCATCCCAGAACTATAAGGCTTATTGATTTTAGACAGGCAGTTATAGTTTCAAAAGAATCATAGGTAGTTCAGATGCATAATTAAAACTGAGGACTGATGCATGCTTCGTGCAACACATTATTTCTGGCTGGAATAAGAATCTTGAAGTCCATGCTATATTCAGTTGATTAAGTTGAGACACTGATTAAAGGTCTTTTGGTCCAATTTGCCAGATGTTAAACATCAACTGATAACTTCATTTAGTCCCTATCATTCTCTTATTTCCATTTCTCTTCATTGTCCTAAAATGCTTTGGATGTTCTGTGATAATCCAAAGATGTTAGCTCTTCTTGCTTGCTTGCTTGCTTGCTTTTTTAAATGTTTATTTTATTTTTGTGAGAGACAGAGAGTGAGCAGAGTAGGAGCAGAGAGAGAGGGAGACATAGAATTCAAAGCAGGCTGTTAGCACAGAGCCTGACACAGGGTTCGAACTCACAAACCAAACTCACAAACTGTGAGATCAGGACCTGAGCCAAAGTCCGACGCTTAACTGACTGAGCCTCCTAGGCACCCCAGCTCATTCTTGAAATAGGACTCACTCGTATTCTCTTTAGCAAAGACTGCAGGGAGATTTGTTTCAGTGAATGGAAGGGCAGTGGGAAGGAAGAATATGCCAGAGGCAGCGATTCTGAGTCCTTGCTCAGCTGTAAGGGCTGAAGCTCGGCCAGGAAGGAAAGTTAGCTAACATTCCAGGTTCTCCTGGAAGCCCTGAGTGGACAGGGAGGGATACCCCCATTTAAATACATATGCTGCCTTAAAATACAGTATTCAGAATTTCAGCAGAGAAAGCTGAGATTTAATGTTAGGATTTAAATTAAGAACAGGAGCTTTAACTTAACACTTGAGTAAAAGCAGAAATTTAGTTGAAAGGTCATCATGATCTAACTATGGGCTCTAGAGAAATATCTTTTGATGCTATGTAGGTATCAGGCCTTAAATCAATCAAAGCAGTGCATAGATCACCAACCCAAAGGCATCACTCTGATAAGATAATGTTAAAGAGAAATATAATGATATTAACACTGAATATTCCTCCAAGTCCTTACTGTGGCAGACCTGTCCTCGATGTTTTACATGCATTATTTCAGTTTTTCTAATATCCATACGGAGAGATATTATTATTATCCTCATTGCATAGATGAGATTTCTGAGGTTCTGAAAGTTTGAGGCACTTATCTAAAATTTCACAGCAAGGAAGAGTCAGAGACAAGATTCAAATAAAAATCACTTAAAATGTATAACTGGATTTTGTTTTTGCTTGATTTCAAAAGACCATGTTTTATTAATCAGGGATATCAGGGAAAGAGCTCAAAAATGTACTACGATAAAGAATTTTTAGCATAAAGGGACCACTAGAACTCATCGAAGAGAGAACTAGTACTGAAGTATCAGAAAGATCTTTCACTGACCATTCTGAGACACAGAGCGAAAAGAAAATGTTATACCTTGAGCCTTGTATATTATTTAGCTTTCAGTTAATTAGCTATTTGTTTATTTTCTAAGTGGGTTTCAACGACAGGCAACAATCTTCCTCATAACCTTTTTTTTTTCTGTCCAACCGATAGCCCCTTGTTTGAAAAAGAAGCATGTTTCCAGGTCAGATTTTTTATGTCTGTGCGAGATTACTTAAATCAGCTCAGTTCTCTAATAAACAGAATTAATAGTATTGGGATGAGCTTCTAACAAATTCCAAACAATATACTCCTCTGAGCTATAACTCTTCTCTGACAGTTCACCAAGATGGTGCATTTAACAGTTCCATAAATTTGTGTAATGGTAAACAAATGACTAATAAATGTCTGGATGTTCAATGAAAACATTCAAATGAACATACTGCAGAAATAAATAAATGGCCATTAACAGCTTAACAGGGACTGCCATACATGTTAACCCATAGACTAGAAAAACATGGTGGTTCGGGAAAATGCACAAATGAACAAATTGTGACTGGCTGTGTTTTTGAAAATGGATGTTTCTTCAGCAACACAAATAGGGCCTAAGTCCAAAGAGGAAGTCCTTCAGCTTCTGGCAATAGCTATCATAATCTTATAATAACTAAATAATAGGGCTACAAAACTCCAGTGAATTTCAACAAGTGGTCTATTCTGCCCCTTTCACTCTTTCGGATTAGAGTTTCAAAAAATATTCTTTATATCTCTAATGAAGTTAATTTAAGTCTGCCCTAATAAGTGCCACCACCCTACAAGTCGAATAAACATTATAGACTGAAAAATAAAGTGCTCCTCCCCTTGCTATCATTTGATAAACTATATCATTTTAGTTCTCTTCCTGTAGTCTCTCCTATATGTTCACCAAACAATTTTTGATAGTCTTCTAATTTTCTTAAATCCTTGTCCTCATTATCTTTCTCCAAGTTAGATAGCTCCCCTGGTCAAATCTCTAATCCCATTTCTCCCTTGCTCAGAAATACTCAGTGAGTGAGAACAGACTAAGATCCTAAAGCCTTAGCCTGAAATTAAATGCCTTTAATAACTCAGCTCTAAATTATTTTTATGCAGAAGTTAGGAGTCTTCAAGTTCCAAGTGATAATCTAATTCAAAATGGCCTAAGACAAAAGAAGAAAGAAATAACAAAAAAAGTAAAAAAGAAGGAGAGAGAAGGAGAGGAAGAAGGGGAAAGAGGGAGAGGAAAAGAGAAGAAAGAGAGAGAGAGAGAGAGAGAGAGAGAGAGAGAGAGAGGGAAGGGAGGAAGGAAGGAGTTAACTTATTCATTTCAATGTTGGCCTCAGCCACAGCCTGATGCAAGTGCTTCAGTGATGTCACTGGATTCTCTCCTGCTCCTTCCTTTGGCTCCCCTTCATCCGTGCTGGCTTCATTCTCAGGAAGGCTCTCCAAAAGGGGGAAAAAAAAAATGGCTCCCAGCACCACTGGCCTCAGACTCCATCCCATAGCACCTCCAGGAGAAGCAGTACCTCTTTTAAAATCATGCCAACAAAAGTCTAAGCCTGTTGGTAGCCTTTTTCTGAATCAATCATTGTTGCTACGAGGAAGAAATATACTGGATGGTCAGTTGCCCAATTTAGAAGACTAGGATTGGACCAGCCCCAACCCCTTCTGAAAGGCTGAGAGTGGGAGAGACATGGTTCCCCAAAGAAATACTGTTGCTATTATGAAATGAAAGAGATACAGATCTTAGTCAGATAAGAACAACAGATATCCTCTGTATCTCTGTATCCTTCTTTCCCCTAGCTTTACCTCATACTTGCTGTGGGGTCTGGTTAAACAAAAGTACCCATTGTTCCCCATAGTTTTCTCCTGGAGTTTTTTCCCCTTGTTATGTTTTCCCATAAACCCAATGAATTCCTTGATGGTATATCAGGGTTAAAAACAAAAAGCAATTCAAATAATAACATGTGACTTGTTAATAGAGTTGTCAAATTACAAGATGCCCAGTTATATTTGAATTTCAGATAAACAACAAATATTTTTTTTAGTATAAGTATGTCTCCAAAATTGTGTGGGATATACTTATACTAAGAAGGTATTTGTTTATCTGAAAGTAAAATATAATGGAGTGTACAGTATTTTCATTTGCTAAGTTTTAGCAACCTACTCTCTAAGAAAATATATAGAGATTTCCAAACTTATGTGACCATGGGTCTCCCCACCCCAAATCATCCTGCATAAGTGATGCATGGAATTTGTTTCAAGAGAAGCCATAGTAACTCAGGTTTCAACAATTTAGTGAAAATTCAGCATTCTATTCTATATGGTCCTTTCCTTCCAGGGGTAGTTTTCTTGGCCACTGCCCTATGAAGTAAAATTATTTTCATTGAGGAAAGAACTGAAAGAAGAAGGAAAAAGACACTTGACTCACAAAAGATATCCAAAAAATGAAAATTAATGACTTATGAGCAATACAAACAAAAGCTGGGGGTTATTTAATATATTTGCCTCCGATTTGGTGAGCATACCTAAGTCTGGTGAAAAAATATGTCCTAGGTCCAGGGAAAATTATATTCTTAAAAAATGATATATATTGAGAATGAAAATGTTCCTGTCTTTTCAGTTTATAAAACACTGAAAACAGAGACCCACCAGCCACTTCTTAGCCCCCCAGGATGCATCATGTCAAAAGGATCCACTAGAAGCTATTTGCATGTAATTTAAATCACGCTTTAAAATAAGACTGTGTATGTATGTGTGTGTGTACATATGAAAAAGAGATGTCTTTTCAAAATTATCACTAAGACGACATTTGTTTAAAAAATACTCCAATGTAAACAACGACACCAACACTCCAATGTGAGGTTTTTCTTTCTTTGATATTTTTCTCTATGTTACTGAAGCTACCTACTATCACATCTGGAAATGGAAATGTCTAAAAGCAATGTCATTCATTGCAGAGGGCAAGAGGCAGAAACCTGAGATAAATATGCCTCTGTCAAACGGAAGCAGGCAAAATTACTGGAGGAAAGAAACCAGACATTCCCCGGTGTTCTTTCAGATAATAATTTATAAATGCCAAAGTTTTCATCAAATAAATAATAAAATAGACATTTGATCTGGTTATTCTTATGGAGTTTAAATTCAAAAAAAAGATTATGAAATAATTAGATTATAAGAAAAATTATGTTCTTTAGTGTCTTAATTTCCTATTTGAGTCAGTAAACCATCCTTGATAGATATTGAGGAGATCTCTGTTTCTTGCATGCTCAAGAAGTCCTTTGATTCTAAGAGAAGAATATTCTTTTTGTTTTTTATTATTTTTTAATGTTTATTCATTTTTAAGAGAGAGACAGAGTGTGAGCAAGAGAGGGGCAGAGAGAGAGGGAGACAGAATCTGAAGTAGGCACCAGGCTCTGGGCTGTTAGCGCAAAGTCCAAGGCAGGGCTCGAACCCACAGACCATAAGATCATGACCTGAGGCAAAGTTGGACCTGAGTTGAAGTTGGATTCTTAACCGACTGAGTCACCCAGGCGACCCTAAGAGAAGAATATTCTAAGAGTAAATGGTTGAATCCGCACATGTGAGGGAGGCTTAGAAATTCCTCATCGGTAAAAGTGCCCTTGAAAAGAACTATAAATTGCAGAAGATCCTGTCCCTTCAACTTCTCTCTTTGCTTTTCTAGGCACTGCATTCTACTCATCGTCTGCTCCTGACATGGCCTTTAATTTACTGCTTTGGTTCCTCTCCATTTGTTTATTTTGTTGAGGTTCTTTCTCTGTGATTACAAATAAAGATACCTAGTAAGCAAGCCTTACATGGTCCACTTTAAATATAGTACAAATAAATATGTATTCTAATTCCTTCATATTTTTTAAATGTTTATTTATTTATTTTGAGAGAGACAAATAGTGCATGAGCAGGGAAGGGGCAGAGAGAGGGAGAATCCCAAGGAGGCTCCACACTGTCAGCACAGAGCCCAACATGGGGCTCGAACCCAGAAGTTTCGACCTGAGCCTAAATCAAGAGTTGGACAATTGACCAACTGAGCCACCTAGGCACCTCCTAATTCATTCATATTTTAATGTTCCTTTACTATGACTGAATACTTTACTAGTTGATTTATGCTTTCATTAGTTATCACTTGGAAGAAGAAATAGTTATTTAAAAAACCAAAATCTTGTATAGAGGGACAGTTAATTTCTGTAAAGAGCTTTAAACACCTGAGATAAAAGGGACTGCTTTTCCAAGGGTCATAGAAGAGGATGAAGTCTTCTGCCCTCCATTAGTTTTGCACGATGCACAAATTTCCCTAATAGTCAATAAGGTCTCATAGGGCAGGGATTATATCTACATTGATCAACATTAGCACAGTTCTTAGTACAAAGTAGGCACTAACTAGAAATTTGTTACATAAGAAAATAAATGAATGAATGATATGGAATCCAGAATGGTTTGTTATGACAAAGTAAATTAGAGAAACTGGCTTTGTAAAGGAATAGTTTGGGTTTTTTTAATGTTTATTTATTTATTTTGAGAGAGAGAGAGAGCGAGCGAGCGAGCGCAGGGGAGGGGCAGAGAGAGAGGGAATCCCAAGCAAGCTCTGCACTGTTATGTAGAGCCTTATGTGGGGCTTGTTCTCAGGAACCATAAGATTATGACCTAAGCCAAAATCAAGAGTTGGAGGCTCAACCTACTGAGCCACCCAAGCATCCCTGTAATGGAAAAGTTTTAAATTGGTCAAATAATTATTGTTGGATGGGTTATCTAGGTTATAAATCAACCTTGGTTTATTTTTTACTTCTTCTCTCTCATTGGTCCCAATTCTCATTCCATCTCCTTCTGAGAAAGAATTTCTAAGAAAGAAAAAGAAAACCATATGTTTTCTTGATGTAATTGTAGTATTTCCCACCAATTGTGTTGCCTTGGAAATTTTTTCTGCAATACTTAAAGCAAACAATTGCTAGAAGTGTCATTCCATTCTTCAAGTATAACTCCGTAAGTTATCCTAATCATTATCCTTGTTCTTTTATAATTGTTTTAAAAAGTTTTTGGTGATATGCTTATTTATCCATTGAAATATGTGCACGTTTGTTATATGTAGGGATAGTCTAATGAATGGTACTAAGTGAGGAAATTAATGCATATTGTTAATTAATTGTTACTTTGGTTGATCCAAGTCAAGGTTTTTCCTGGTCACTGAGCATCAGTTTTAACATTATCACTTTGTTTTAAAAAATTATTAAATAGCACTTCATTTGAGAGATGCCACTGCATAAATATGAACTGTAATACTGAGAGTCCTATCAGAGAAAATAATTTTTACACTCTGTGGAAATCAGTAATCTTTCTTAATGCAAGCAGAACTTAAGACTATATCTAGACCATTAAAAATAGCTTTTACTGTTTCAGTGTGCCATCTATTTTCATTTGTGGGAAAAAGTCTCTGGTTAATGTCAACATTTATTTTGGACAACTTAAGTGAATATCAATGTACGACACTAAGTTGTAGAGAAAGCAGCTTTGAAAAGTGCAAATTAAATTTTGGTGTATTTGGTAACAAGATTTATGTTTTAAAAGTAAATTGGTATATATCATTTATCATATATTGACATACATTTATTATATACTGGAATATTTATTAGTTAGCAACTGAAATGAATTATCAGTTTTTGATTTTAAGAAATGAGTGCCATCTGGCATTACATAAAGCACAGAAGTGATGGACTGCTTAGACCATGACCTCACATTTCTTTTTTAGTAAAAGAAACATTCCTTAAAAGTTCCAAATTCTGAAATCTCCAAATTTGTGTAATGGAGGCAAATAAAAATGAAGCAGCAAAAAAAAAAAAAAAAAAAAAAAAAAGCCAAAAGCAAAAACCATTTTATGCTGTTTTACAATAAGCAACATAATAGTGAAAATGTTTGAGTCCCACAGACTTGGGTTAAGTCACTGCTGTCCTGTTAGTAGCTGTGTGGCAATGGAAGCAAATCACTTATCCCTTTAAAATTAAGTTTCCTCATCTGAAAATGGAAAGATGAATGCCTACCTGACAGCAACCGTGGAGATGAAACTGAATCAGAAATATAAAGTGTTTGAGTTTGGGACTCACCCTTCAACTTGCCACTCAAGTTACTTATTAGACTTAGGTGTCTGAATGCCCATTTTCCCAAAATGAAAAATACTATTCAATATGCAGTTTCTATGGGACCCGGGAATGTTGATCTTAGGTATACACTCAAGATAATAGAAAATCTGTTTCCACACAAAAACTTGTATGTAAGTATTCATATATTATGTATAATAGGCAAAATGTGGGGGAAAACCCATAAATGTCCATCCACTGATGAATGGATAAAAAAATCAGTATATTCATACAATCAAATACAACATCGCAATAAAAATGAATGATGTACTGATATATGTCACAATACCGATGAGCCTTGAAAACATAATGGTGAGTGAAATAAGACCACATATTGTACAATTCTCTTTATATGAGATCTCCAGGATATACAAATCTATTGAGGCAGAAAGTAGATTAGCAGTTGCAAGGGGCTGGGACAGGAGGAGAATGGGATTAGGGATTCTTTTTGGAAAGTGAAAATATTCAGAAATTAAACAGTGATGATGGTTATATAAGTATATGAATATACTAAAAGCCAATGAATGATATGTTTCAAAAGAGGAATTTAATGGTAGGTGAATTATATCTCAATAAAGCTGTTATTACAAAAATAGAATGTTTAATGTAATACCTCATATCTTTGAAATTATGTATTGTTTCTCATAGCAGATAATCAATAATTTTCTAAATCCTTATTCCAAAAAAAAATCAGCAGATTCAAAACCATGCAACAACACATATTTCTAAAAGTTTTCTTCAAAAATTTTTATCAGTAAACATTGGTCAGTCTTCTTCTCAAAAATATGTTCAGCAAAGCCGTAACTCATCTCTAAAATAATACAGATGTCTAAATATGCAGAAAAAATAGACAGAAATAGCTTCTCTGGGGGCCAAAAATCACTTACATCACCTTCCATGAAAATGTTCCCAGATTTGAAAATGAGTAAACTTGCATCCCCTGAAACACCTTTCTCATCCCTAAATGTCATGTATTCTTTCTTTTGTCCACAGACCTGCCGTAGATGAAGACTAGGGAGACCCTGAAAGTGTTAGCAAACTATATCCATCTGCATCGCTACAGCTTCTGCTATCTTGGGGGAAAGTTTTCGCTCACAGAAATGAAGAAGAGGAGATATGTACCATCTCTCCTAGATCATTTCCACAATTCTGTGTGGCAGTCGTTCATGTTTCACATAAAACCAAAAGCTCAGGGAGGGGCGTTGCTGGCCACAAGACACACCTAGTTAGAAGCTATCAGAGGCGATGTTCAGACTCAAAATGAGATGTGAGCAGAAGCTTCTCCCCACAGTGCTGCTGCTTTGATGGATATGCTTTTCATGGTGTAACTGATGAGAGAGCATCATTGTAGAGTGATGGCCAAAGGAATGGAATTGAGTCAAGTTACCTGAAGTTGAAGTTGTCTTTGCCACTTGTTCAGTAGGTACTCAACTTCAACTGCCTTAATTTCATCATCTGTTAAATGGGCCTAATGATGTACTTCCCTCATAGAGTTGTTTAGGAGGATAAAATTAGATTTGTGCACTCAACAGAAACTTACCCAACAACCTATTACCTGTAGGTTGTATTTTAGATACTGAGGATAAGTCATGGCCAAAAAAAAAGGCTGATTCCTACTCTGTTTTTTTTCCGCAGTCTGAGGGTAAGAGACAATAAGTGAAATACAGTATATAGAATGCCCGATGTAAATATATGCTATTAGTGGAGAAAATTTAAGCAGGAATGAGATAAGGGATGCTGAATATGGCAGCATATGTAATGAACTTAACAGATGACTGCCAGAGTAAGAACTGACTAAAATCAGCAAATATTATTGTAACTAAGAACAGAAATGTTTATTTCAAATTTGCCATAAGATGCTTCACCTGTACACTCATAATGTGCATGATTCCAGGAAAAAGACAACAATAAGCAAATAAAAACAATAAAAACCCTGTTCAGGGAGACAACTATGAAGCATAAACTGAATTGTCCTCTGCCTTTAACTGGATTGAGAGAAAATTTTTTTCTAGACATGAACACAGGACTATTCCTCATAAAAATTTCCCCACTGTGTTCTCAATTATGAGCTCCTTGTCTGCAAGGAGGGTGGAGTATGACTTGGGTATCACTAGAGTGGAAGAGAAGAAAGGCTAACAGGGCAAAACTCAATCTTCCTGCCAGGAGTCCTCATTGACTCTGTTGATGCTGGGATAGCCTGCAAGATCCTGTAGGCATTTCTCAACTTCTTACACTTTTGAGAGGGTGTGGGTACTGCGAGGTTAATTTCTGACTCCTGCTTTGGATACTACCTACCTGGAAAAGGTCATCACAGGATTGTTCTGCAAAGCAAGGTAAGATCCACCTTTCTTCTTTCCTTCAGGCTTTGGGAGGTGGGAAATAGGAGGAGGGCTGGAGCTTGAAAAAGCAAACAGGACCTGAGCAGTGGCTCTTCGATGCCCATTAAAAGAACCTGGAAAACTTTAGGGGCGCCTGGGTGGTTCAGTCGGTTAAGCATCCGACTTCGGCTCAGGTCATGATCTCACGGTTCGTGGGTTCGAGCCCCGCGTCGGGCTCTGTGCTGACAGCCAGCTCAGAGCCTGGAGCCTGTTTCAGATTCTGTGTCTCCCTCTCTCTCGGACCTTCTCCTGCTCTCTCTGTCTCTCTGTGTCTCTCAGAAATAAAGAAAACATTAAAAAAAAAAAAAGAACCTGGAAAACTTTAAAAATACAGATATGCCTGGGTTTCCTTCCAAGATTCTGATTTAATTGGTTGTAGATGTGGCCTAGACACTGCGATTTTTCAGAGCGCCCTACGTGATTCGCTTGTGTAGCAAAGATTGAAAATCACTGATCTAGAATAAAGATTAAAGCAAATGAACACCTGTGGTAGAAGACAACTTGAACTTTGTGAGAGGATCAACAATTTAGGTAGCAAGTAATGCCCAATGAAGCATGGGGCTAGAGACGGGAAGAGAAGTTCTTGCAAAGTGGTGAAAGAGAATCTAAGAATGGAAATAAGAAACCTGAACTGTATGGAAATGCAGTGATTCTATTAACGTAAATCTTGCTGTATATATAAAATTGCAATGGTTATTGTTTATAGTAAATTTTGCTTTCTTTAAAGAAAAAGCAACATTGAATGCAATATTCACATTCAACCATGGGTGGTAGACAAAATAATGCATCCCTCCCCTCAAGATGCCCACATCCTAATCTCCAGAACCTGTGAATATGTTAACTTACATGGCAAATGGAACTTTGCAAATAGGATTCAGTTAAGGATCTTAAAATGGGAAGATTATCCAGAATATCTTCATGGGTCAAATGTAATCACAGGATCTTTCTAAGAAGGAGACAAGAGGGTGAAAGTCAGACAAAGGAGATGTGACCATGGAAGCAGAGGCTGGTGTGATGTTCTTTGTAGGTAGAAGAAGGAACATGAGCTAAGACATGCTGGCAGCCTGTAGAAGCTGAAAAAGACACAACAGAACCTCTCCCAGAATCTTCAGAAAGAAGACAACCCTGCTGCAATCTTGATTTTAGCCTTCTAAGATTCATTTTGGACTTCTGATTTCCAAAACTGTAAGATAATAAATTTGCTTTGCTTTTAATGGTTATTTATTGATTTTGAGAGAGAGAGAGAGTGAGCGTGTGCAAGCCAGGAGTGGGGGATGGGGGTGCTTGGTGCAGAGAGATTCCCAAGCAGGCTGCATGCTACCAGCGCAGAACCCAAAGCAGGGCTGGATGTCACGGAACTCTGTGATCATGACCTGACCTGAGATCAAGAGTTGAAGGCTTAGCCAACTGAGCCAACCAGGTGCCCAAGAAGTTTGTTGTTTTAAGCCAATAAGTTTGTGGTAATGTGTTTTAGTAGCGATAAGAAACTAATACCCACGTCTTTAGAAAGACTAGTTCTTTAGACCAAAAGTCTCTCTCCAAACCTCCAGGAAGCATCCATCTACTATTTTATAGCTAAAAACTGAATTTCAGGCTTAAGTTCAGGAAGAAATAGACAATGGTATGCTAGCTTAGCCAGGCAGCCTTATCAAATGCTGGCGAACCCCCAAACATCCCAGTCATTGCAGAAGAGCACAGGACTTGGATTCAGTGCAGCTCTACAGAGTAAAATGCACCTGGAAGTAAATTCCATTACAATGAACTCATCACCGATGCCAAATTTCCTGCAGGTATTCAGGCTGCACCAGAACAGCTCTACTCAGAGCCTCTCATATTTGGCTACAGAGTGGAATCCCCGAGGAGCTTTTAAATATCCTCAGCCACACCCCAGACAAATTAAATCTGAAAGTCTGGGGGTGGGACCTAATAATCCTTGTTTTTAACAAATCCTCCCCAGCAGTGGTTCTCAACATTAATGCACATGCTAATCACTTCAAGATCCTGTTAAAACACGCAAGGTTCTGCATTTCTAACAAGCACCCAGGTGATGTCCATGACAATATCTTTGACCAGCAAGATGATGTAATGACCATTTTTCTTCTCTGATGAGACCTTCCCTAGTGAACCAGCAATCCAGGAAGAAATACTTAGGATTTTTTTTTTCCCCCAGAAAGAACTGAAATGGCAGACTAAGAGATCATTATGTGAGAATTGCTGGCAGAAAGGCGGGTTATCAGTGAATTTAGCTTTATACTTCTTTTGGTCTCCTTTGCTCATTTCCTAATCTTATTTATTTATTTTTTTTTTAGGGTTTTTATGGGGTTTGTGATGGGGGAGTTACAGAAGTTATGGCAGGGGAATAGTGATCCAATCATAATCATTCAACATTATTGAAAACGGGTTTAACCATACACATTGTCTAGAGTATTCATTACTTTTGGCTGATCCAATTACAACATTTAGAGTACTTTTAAATTCAACCAATCACAGAGCGAGCCTAGGGTCTTGTTCGGCGACTAAGTAGGTAACAGGGTCCTATCTATAGTTTCTATCTCCAGGCCTCTCCCTTAGTAATGTGGAGGGTGGTTGCTGGCTTTTCCTGATTGGGTGTTGCAAGGGTGGTTTCTCCTGCCTTGGGCAATGTGTAACTGCCTGATGGTTTCGGGGAAACTGAAACTTAGGCCTTCTAGTTTAGAGGGGAAACTTAAAGGCTGTCATGGAGTCAGTTTGGCTTAGACGTTTAGACTCGTGTCCTTAATCTTATAAACATTAGTTTTTAGCTACCACATATCCATTACAGCTAAAAGGCAAGAAATACCAAGAATTTTTTTGTTTAATCTTTTTAAAAATTTTTTACTTTTTGAGGGAGAGAGAGCACTCGCATGCACGAGAGTGCATGAATGCAAGTAGGGGAGGGGCAGAGAAAGAGGAAAGGGGAGAATCCCAAGCAGGCTGCGTGCTCAGTGCCAGATGTGGGGCTCGATCCCATGACCTGAGTCACCCAGTGCCTCTTTTGTTTAATCTTATATGGTGTGGGAGAATATAGCATTGAAGAATCTTCAACCTAATTCTTCTGTTGGCTGGTTTTCTATCCCTCAGTATATCTGACAGAGCTTTATTACTTAAACAAAACTCATTCATTTTATTCCATGTGACAATACATAATACAGGAAATTAAAGGTCATACAAATATGGGGGGGAGGGGCTGGGGAAGCTGCTGCCTGGGTTCCTGACATCAAAAAGTACTACATCTATGGGAAAATAGAGGTGACGATCTCAGGTGCTTGTGGAGCCCCCAAGAGCCTGATGAAAATCCTCGGTAAAGTTCTGGAACCTGAGGAGGGCTTCCCCTTCAGGGTCGGCTGCCTGCAGTGCGAAAGCACCACTGGCCCCTCTGGTCTGCTTTCTGCCCATGCGTGACTTGGCATGGGTGGCCAGGAATACTGGCTTTGTTCTCATCCACTTCCTAGATCTCATAAAAGCAACTCTCAACTGGCAAAGTCTAACAGAGGAAAGAGATCTGGGCAGCACCTCCCCAGGTTTTCCTGTTGGGATACAGAGCTGACTAGGGTCAGTATGACAATGCCAGGCTGACAGCAGCCTGCCACACTCGGCTTTTTGGTTCAATACAGCCAAGTGTTCACTTGGATCCTATCTGGGACTAGGCTATGTGGGGAAAGAGAAGATGAAGAAGAGATTGTGCTTCCCCTCTAGGCTCTCCCAGTCTGTTAAGGAGTCAGAGAGACACACACAAGCAGATCTGAAGTTCACTCCTGTTATAGTCAGATTTAATCATTTAAGCTATGTCAATAGGATGTACCTGGTATTATTTAGGATGCCTGATCTCATTCAGACTTGAATAATTCCAATCTTGGGAAACCTTCCCTTTCCTCAGCCTTTCAACTGCCATCTTCCTATTTCATCAGGAGGGCAGGAAAAGGAGTTCATCAAAAATACCAAAACATAAAAACAGAAAACAAACATATATACAAACAAAGAGTATTTAGGTTTATGCCTGGCACTGAATAAAATTTATATGAGAAAAGACACAGGTGAGTCTGTGCTTATAACCTCTGAGCTACACTGCCACATGCCATGTATAGAAAAATAACAATATACATTTCATGTGCATGGGGTTCCTCTTAACAACAAGCACAGAACAAACATACAACTGTTGATAAATTATAAAGGGATTGAGTGTATCTTTCTATTCAGATTTTTATATAAACTATGTTGAAGTTTTTTCTAAGTGTTTTTTTAAGTCATCAAAATTAAATTAGCATATATTTCTTTACTCTTTAACTTGGGCCCTTTTTACTTCATAAAAAAAACTAGTGGGGTTATCATTTAGTGTTTCATGGGCTATCAAATTATTGTTAGCATAGGACAAATGTTAACTAATGATAACTCTAAAATAATAATTATGATTATGTTTATATGTGGAATAATGAAAGGGTAATTTCGTTTTAGCCAATGGAACGTGAGAGGCCATATGAGTAGATACTCAAATAGCTTCTCTTTGAGGTAAGTATGAACATCTTGTCTTTTAGAAAGTCTTTCTTCAGTGTATTGGAAGGACAATCATTTTATTTAAAAGTCTCAGGGAGAAAAACAGCTTCAGAAATGATACTAACTTTCTCCATAGTAAAGGACCCTGGAATTTAGTATTTCAAGGGGACTTCTGTGCAATGAACTGAGCAGCTCCTTAGACTGAAGTTTATAATGGAGCCTCCATGCAGTGAGAATATTTTTATTTTTCCCAACTGATTGGGAACCCAAGCTACAAAATACAATAACAGATGTGAAGAGCCACTCGAGAGCTTCTTTGGACTGACCAGAATTAATGTGTCTCCATGATGATTCTTCCCGTTAGCAAATTCAAGATCAGTGGTCCTAAGTTAAAGAAGCATAAGATGCTATTAAAAATGAGTGCACCATGGAGGATACATTGGAAAAATATATCACAATTAATTAAGTATTCCCAGTTATCTAAGTTTCCCATTCACACAATAAAAGTGGTTTTTGGAAGCTGCAACAGCCCAGTCAATAACTGAGATGTAGTTGGAAAAGTAAATGGAGTCTAAATACTACTTGGAAAGAAGAGAGTTTGCCAAGACATTTGCCACTCCAAAGAAGGTGAGATAGGTAAGCAACACAGGTGAGTGCCAATACAAATGGCAAACTGATGATCAAGATGGGATGGGGGGAGGCTGAACAGAACCTTTGTCCCTTGGATCTACTTTTTTCTAATAGTTCATGGAGGTAGATAATGAAAACCCAAATTGGATAAACTGAGATGCTATCTGAGGACTTGCAAAGTCTCAGAGCTTTCTAGAACATGGGCATTCCAAATCACATTTGGAGGCAAAGATACCAGCTTTGCAATGAACTTTGTAACTAAACTTAGAAACGAGATTTAATGAATAAATACTTTCATCTTTAGTTTCCTGTTTTGTTCATTTTAAAGATATGTTCTAATTTTCATGGTCTATAGACAATCCACACTTTGTAAATACCATATCATTTACCATTTGGCAGTATTTTTACCCTAAACTATTGGTATTATCTTCACAGCCAATCAGTGTTTGTATACATTTTCTAAAAGAACAGGAAGACTGTATTTGTTTCCTTCTCAAAAGCAAAACAGTAGACATTTGGTACTTATCTAAATTCATCCCAATGCAAGTCAGAGGTTTTCACAATGTTGAACTTCCATAATCCCATGCAAGAAAGGACACACATGATGTCTGTATCTCCGTCTTCTTCACTCACTCCTCTTAGCTATTTCGTTTGGTTAGTCTCACATAGCATGATAGAGACTAGCATTTCACATTTACCTGACATTGCCATATTTAAATAATTGGCCATTAAAATGAAACTGACTGAAACTTTAAATTGTGTCTGATTTTCCATTATGTGAAATAGCACAATAACCAGCTGCAGAAATCAGTGCATTAATATCAGAAATAAAGATCTAACAAAAACATTTTTGATCTGATAACAAAATATATTTGTTGGTGCTACCTTGTTGGGTGCCTAAAGCAGACATATCAGTGTGGTAGTTCTCAAACTTAGGTGTGCATCAGAATCACCTGGAGGACTGTTAAGCCATAAATTACTCTGTCCTACCCCCAGAATTTTTGATCCAGTAAATCTTGGATAGATCTTGAAAACTGGCATTTCTCACAGGTTTCCACAGAATGCTGATGTTGCTTATCTGGGTACCAAACTCTTAAGAGCTACTGCTCTGGTAGCCAGAGTTTCCAATCCCTTATTCAAGTCCAACGCACTCATCCACAACCTCCATTTTCGAGCTGGTAATATTGGCTCCTGACCACTCACAGGTGTGATGTTTATTGAAATTGCTCTCAACCTCTTCCAAGTTTAGGGCCTCCCCCAAGGCCTGGCATGAAGCAAATTACTGGGAAAAGGAGGGAAACAAAGGCTTTAACAACTTGCCTCAATTTGAGATAATCTAAAGGGTCATCCCAGTTACAGAGTTTGCCATAGAGTCAGCAGAGCTCTTAGTCTCAATTGCATTGTGGGTCAGTTTTTCCCACTGCTTCTTTTTACCTTATTCACTTCTTCAGGTATATCTTCCAAGACTACTCCCCTACAAACATTTGCACAAAATTTTCTGTCCCAGAGTCTGTTTTAGTGGAATCCATGATAAGGCAGTGTCAAATAGTATTTTGCACTGAAGTGATTTGAACTGTTGCTCTAAACATAGTCCAAGTGCTCTGGAAGAAACAGTGACCCCTATGCTTTCTCCCATCATGGAAAATAAAGTCTTTCACCATCTGGTCTGAAAAACATTGTTCAACTCTGCATTGTCTTATCACATCCTGTCCTATACCAAAAACTTTTCTTTTGCATTAAAGGCTAATTCCACGCAAAAATAAAACTTGCTAAAGAATTTACAAGCCTAGCTCTCTCTGTTCCACTTAGTCTTTCCACTTATGATAAACTGATGTTTAAGAAGTATTCTAGCCACCTTCTACCTGTTAACTCAGGATTCAAAACTACTGGTAATGTCGACATAAAAATGCTGAATATACCATTCAGAGTCACAAAACTCTATGGTTAGTATCTAAGATCTATAAAGAACTTATCAACTCAACACTCCCAAAACAAGTAACCTAGTTAAGAAATGGACAGAAGACATGAACACTTTTCCAAAGAAGACATCCAGATGGCTAACAGACACATGAGGTGCTCAACATCACTCATCATCAGGGAAATACAAATCAAAACCACAATGAGATACCACCTCACACCTGTCAGAGTGGCTCAGATTGACAATATAAGAAACAAGATGAAGATGCGAAGAAAGGGGAACCCTCTTGCACTGTTGGTGGGGATGCAAACTGGTGCAGCCACTCTGGAGGACAATATGGAGGTTCCTCAAAAAAACTAAAATTAGAACTACCCTATGATCCAGCAATTACACTATTAGGTATTTACTCAAAGGATAAAAAAAATATGGGGTGGAAGGGGTACATGTATTCCAACATTTATAGTAGCACTATCAACACTACCCAAACTATGGAGGAGCCCAAACGTCTGTGACTGATAAATGGATAAAGAAGATGTGGTATATATATATAATGGATTATTACTCATCTATCAAAAAGAATGAAATCTTGCCATTTGCAACGACATGGATGGAGCTAGAATGTATTATGCTAAGTGAGATAAGACAGAGAAAGGCAAATACCATATTATTGCACTTATATGTGGAATTTAAGAAACAAAACAGATGAACATATGGGAAGGGGAGAGAGGGAAACAAACCACAAGAGACTCTTAATGATAGAAAACTGAGGGTTGATGAGAGTGGAGGGTGGAAGATGTGCTAGATGTCTGATGGGTATTAAGGAGGGCACTTGTTGTGAGGAGCACTGGGTGTTGTATGTAAGAGATGGGGCCCTGAATTCTACTGAAACCAATACTGTGCTGTATGTTAATTAAAATTTAAATGATAAAAAAAAACTGTCACAAAACTCTATTAATCCTTTACTGATTTTTCTGTTCTCTTTACACTATCAAATTTATTTTGTAACTACAAAGGATTTTACTTATAGGAATAGATTAAGTGATGAGGAAAGCAAAATAAGTTATAGGAAAAAGATAATACAATTTAATTTCCATAAAACATCATATAAAATACAATCTAATAGGTCTCACACTCTTTCCTGGTTTACATGTTTAAAGCTATTTTATTTATTTACTTATTTATTTATTAAAAATATTTTTAACCTTTATTTATTTTTGAGAGACACAGAGCATGAGTTGGGGAGGGGAAGAGAGAGACAGAGACAGAGACAAACAAACAGAATCTGAAGCAGGCTCCAGACTCTGAGCTGTCAGCACAGAGCCCAACACGTGGCTTGAACCCATGAACTGTGAAATCATGGCCTGAGCTGAAACTGGATGCTTAACCAACTGAGCCACCCAAGCACCCCTTTTAAAGTTATTTTAGATTTTACTTGTGTATAACTCAAATTAACTGAAAATATACCATTCCTAGAGACAATGAAAAATGAAGAAACATTAAAAAAAGGAAAAAGAAAACATACCTGTCTTTTTTAATATGATTAGAATGGACAATAATTTACCCACTTATTTTCTTGATGAGTACATGGCAGTGTAAAACTCCTTTTCTCCACAACTTGTTTACTTATTGTCCAAGATCACTTTTGAAGTAGCTGCATGCTAGAAACTCCCTAGTTGGCCAAGAGAGTGCATACAAGTATTGGTGCCTTCATATGCTTGTGGAACTTCCAAAATAGACACTCTCTTATCCAAAGATATAATAAGAAGAAAGGAATTTATTCTGAGAAGAAAATAAGTTGACTGAAGCACTATCTGAGAAAGAAAAGTCAAAAAGCAAGGAGGTATGAAACAAGAGAGTGAGCAAGCAAGGGCATAAGTTCAAGTTACTTTGGGTTACCCCATTTTCTTTTGAGAAAATGTATGTGTGTGTGTATATATATATATATATATATATATAATTTATATTAATGTTTATTTATTTTTGTGAGAGAGATATATAGAGACACACAGTGCAAGCAGAAGAGGGGCAGAGAGAGAGGGAGACACAGAATCTGAAGCAGGTTTCAGACTCTGAGCTGTCAGCACAGAGCTCGATGCAGGGCTCGAACTCACGAACCATGAGATCATGACCTGAGCTGAAGTCAGATGCTTAACCAACTGAGCCACCCAGGTGCCCTGTGAAAATGTATATTAACTAACTACTGGGCAACTGGTATCTGTTGTGAGCTAAATGTCAGCAACTCACAAGATCCTACTGTGTTAAGATGTGGAACCTTCTCCATTCATCACATCTCTGAGTGAAGGTGCTTTTTCGAATGGACATACCAGGGAGGAGGAAGGTCAGGAACACAGTAGAGGTTCAGATGTCATTTCAGCTGTATGAAATGCATTCTTCCATACTTTCTAGTAACCCTACATCTCTGCACACTCTTTACCTGATTATATATTTCATAACAGCTGGCACTCCACAGGAAGTCCCCATCAATGCAAGTTGAAGCAGGCAAGATGCTCTGTATGATTCAAAGGGGACATACACAGGAGGCAAATACTGGGCGAGGTCCTGCTCAGGAAACCATGATGACCATCCCATTGCTGGCACTGGAAGACTATGGGGAAGCAATGAGAGCTAGAATGATTCAGAATAGGTAAATACTATTCTGTACACTTCTATGATCAGAAGTGTAACATGTAGACTGTACAGCTTGAGTCTCTCTCCCTGCTTATGCCAGTCCAAGAGGGAAAGCACTTGTAACCCATAAGTCATTGAAACTGAGAGCAGGTGTCATCATCTCTCAACTAAAGAGATGTTATATGTGCTTGGTATATATACCCATTGAAGGACAAATCATCTTAAAACGGAATACAATATTTCATAGATAACTTTAATACCCAGTAGATATTTGCTGAGAATCAATTATCCACCTAGCTCTGATGGATTTGAAGGAGCTCAGTAAGGGATACAAAACACAAGTAAAATAATCTTATAACAAGGCGCAACTGAATGAGAAAATTATAAACATGAAGTGAAAATGGGAGAAAACCATGCCAAGAACAGTTACAACCTAAAGGCAGTGCTTGATTTCTGGTACTAATCTTTAGCTGAGATTTACCCATATATTCATGCATTCAACACACATTCACCAAGCATTTAGTATGAGCAGGACAACTTGTCTGGTCTGGGGACGTTATGACAGAGTAAAATTAAATGTGCTGGAATTTGTATTTGTTCCAATCTGAACAAAGTTTAATTTCAACAGTTTGCTGAAATTATGACACATCATCCTTGAATAATACAGTATGCCTAAGGTGGAACGAGCTATCCTGGAAATATTCCTTACAAATTCTTGAAAACTTCTCTAGTTGTTGGGCAAGAGATAAATTTTAGTAGATATCCATAAGTTGCACTCTTTGCTTAAATGGTTGTAATATATTGAGTGACTGATGTTCCCATCCTGCTAATCAGCGATCAATAACAATAACAGGTGACATTTGCATTTACTCTTTATGCCAGATACCACACTAGACACTGACCCCTTTTACTTTTCCCAGAAACTCTTTGTGGTAAGAATCATTGTCTTCATTCTTTCCTCTAAGCTGAGACTTGGGGACGTTAAGTAACTTGTACAAATTCACACAATTAGAAACAGAGAAGGTGGGACACCACCTAGGTCTGCCCAGGTCTTTGGCAGCTGACCCTCTACTCTCCACAACACTGCCTGTGGCTGCCCCAGTCTCCTTCCATATACTTCAGCTGCCATTTGTGGATTTGTATTCCCCTGAACTCAATTCCCACACAAATCATACCCAACAGCCTTTTCGGTGAGTTTTAAGTGTAAAGTGTGGGAATCTTAGCTGCAAGGATGATATTTAAAATGCTTTATGTATGTTATGGTGCAGCCCTAGGCTAATCAGAAGAATACCTGACCCAAAGACACTAATAATAAATAACTGGTGTGAGCCTCCTGGTGTGAACACCAGCTGAATATCAACTGTGCCTGGCACATTCATACATCAAGATTCCTTTCTTCCACTCAGACAAAATCTTACATGGACAACTCTCTTTGCTAACTTCACAGAACTGTCATAAACTACTATAGGTCTCCTGCTGCATGCCTCTTACCATATCCTTACCTTCTACCATATCGTTAGTGTAGGAGATACATTATTTTGGGACAAAGAGCATAATACCTCTACTTTACCTTTAAATGGGATACCCTACTGGGGCTCCTGGGTGGCTCAGCTGATTGAGCATTTGACTCTTGGTTTTGGCTCAGGTCATGATCTCATAGTTCATGAAATCGAGCCCCATGTCAGGCGCTGAGCTGACAACATGGGGCCTGCTTGGGATTTTCTCTTTCCTTTCTCTCTGCTCCTCCCCGGCTCACTCTCTTCTCTCTCAAAATAAATAAATAAACATAAAAAAAGTGAATTCTAAATGGGCTACCCTACCTATTGTCATGCACACATCACTCCAGAAACATAATAACAGATGTACTGTAAATTAACAGCCTGGACAAAGAGTTCACTAAGTTGCATGAAACAATGGCTGTCCAACATTTAAAGCAAAGTCTCAGATTTGAGACCCTTATACTATATAACAAAATAGCTGGGGGACAGCTTTTTTCATACATTAGTTTGTTCATCAGGCCAAAGGAACTTATTCATAATATTTTTAAGAACTGAAATCAGCAAGAGGGAATTTGGATAAAATCGTTATTTATTATTAGTATACCATATACCTGCCACTATACTGAGAAGTTCTTGAAATCTTATACCAACTCCATTGCACCAACTTTTCAGATCAGAAAACCAAGGCACTGGGAGAGATCAGAACCAGAATTTAAGACCAGGGAGTTTTACTCTAATGCCCAAATTCTCTACCACAGTGATTTACTACTCTCCATCATATAGAGTCTAAGAACTCATAAAATAGGAGGTTTCAAAAAGGAAACTCTGGTGAGAATTTTTTATAGCTCTCCTTACAACAAGCAAAAATACTTTCTATCTTAAATGAAAGATCTTTAACATCTAGCCCTGGCTATTTGTCCAACCTCATCTGAGGCAATTCCTCTATTTTGCTTTTTGTGCTATACATACTATTTCAAATAAGCCATGGCTTCTTGTGCCTAAATTTCATTTTAGGTATGTTTCCCTCTTTCTGGATTGTCCTCACTTGCCTTATTTCCAACTATTAATCTAATTACTGTCTCAATGTCATCTACTCCAAGAAGCCTCCCTGATTGCCTCCATCAAGGCATAAGTTAGGGTACCTTTCTCCTTGTTCCCACTAGACCTTAGCTTTATTTGTCTGCACCCTGCGTCCACTATGCTACACACTTATTTTCCATTTCTCTGTCTGCCTTTTCAGTATACACTGTACTCATGGAGGAAAATGATAATCTCCATCTTTATGACTTGGTAGACAGTCCATATTTACAGAATAAATGATTGAATGATCAATAATTGATCATATCAGTAAGCATTCTTTCTTTCAGTAGTAATAGAAAACCCAACTCAAAATGGTCTAAACAGTAAAGGCAATATTTGAGCTTATATAAGAGAATGTCATAGAACAGTCTTGGTTTCACCCAGGAGCTTGCTGATTTACCAGCTTCTTTCCAGCCTCCTATTCCTCCTGTGAACTCATGCTAAGGCTGAGCTCCTCAAGTGGCTACAGTATGGCTGTCTGCAGGTTTCAGGGCTGCATACATATTTTTCTGTACCCAGGGGGGAAAATAACTTTCTTTAACCCACAGAACACTTGCTAGCTTTACCCTGATGGGAATGATCTAGGTTTCTTAGGACAAGGAAAATATCTTGTCCTGGTTAACTTTTTTTTTTTTTTAAGTTTATTTATTTATTTTGAGAGAGAGAGTAATGGAGTGGCAGGGAGAGATGGAGAGAGAGAATCCCAAGCAAGCTCAGTCTCGCAAACCATGAGACCATGACCTGAGCCAAAATCGAGGGTCAGATACTTAACCGACTGAGCCACCCAGGTGTCCTTGTCCTGGTTAACTTAAACCCGGTTAAGTGACCATTTCTAACCTAAGCATTGTCCCAAGAGGGTAGGAGTAGCTTATGCACTTAAGACTCATCCTTAGGATTGGTGGTGAGTCCATTCTACCTCAACTCTATGGTCCCTATACAAAAAGGAAGGTGTGGAGTAACACGTATGACTGGATTTTT
The DNA here is from genome assembly GCF_003009895.1 of Hyaena hyaena. Taxonomy (NCBI): domain Eukaryota; kingdom Metazoa; phylum Chordata; class Mammalia; order Carnivora; family Hyaenidae; genus Hyaena; species Hyaena hyaena. Next base: position 594,179 of record NW_024080658.1, read on the forward strand.
CCACTCTGAATAATCGCTTATGCTTGTTTTCAGCAGTGTAGTAGCATAACATTCTTCTGCAAATATTTCAAAATTATCTTGTAAGACAGGCAACCTTTTGATGCCAAAATGCGAAATCTTACCATGATACTATCAGTTTCTCTGTAGTTTAGTAAGCTACAGCAGTTCTCCATCATCTCTGTTTCTACTGGCATATTATCTCAAACCTGAAATCTTAGCAACTGACCTGAGGATTCTTCCCCAAATCAGAAGAAATCCAAATTTCCCAAGGGGTGTCTGGGACAGAAAGGAAGTCGTTATTAATCAAATGACTCACATGCTGAATCACAAAACAAGAACCATTTGGGGAAAGGTCGCCTTTCTTGGCTACAACTGCTGAGTGTGTTTCCAGTTAAGTAGATATCCTGAGGCCCTTTTAGGAAAAAGCCAACACTGGCCAACATTATCACAGTAGCATCAATGGCTGGGTGATAATGGCCCACAATACAAGGATCCCTCCACCCTTCTTAGTTTTGTGTTCTCAGAGAATTCTCAGTCTGAGATGGGAATTTTCCATGTGCCAGGAACCCAAATTGTCAATGGAAGTTTCAAGAAGAGGCCAGCAATTCTCTACAGGAATGGCATTTAGAACACCCCTCCCAGAAACTGGATAGCCAATTATATCATTTTCTTTCTTCTTCTTAATCATTTATACATGAAGTTTTACTATCCTAAAGAAGGATATTTGTTTGTGCCATGATTTAAATATTCTGATGCTTAGAGTAATAAAAGAAATTTTAGCTCACTGAAAGGTAAAAGTTGGGAGATTAAGCTAAAATTAAAGACAGTGTTGAATATTTTTATTTTTTATCCAGGTTTGACATTTTATGATACACTGAGTATTCAATATTTTTCCATTTTAAACATATCCACTAAGAATCCTCAAAGTGCACCACTCATTTCATTATCCCATCCACCCATCTACCCATCCATCCATCCATCCATCCATCCATCCATCTCTCTAGGTTTTCATTTAGTGAGCACAAATTTATTGAAGGTCTATTATGTGTCACATACCAGCATATACACACTGGGTGCTTCTGTGATCCCCCCTGAGTTGGTTCCTGACCTCAAGAACCAAGTCTAAAGCCCTACTTCTCCTCCTTGTCATTCCATGGGAATGACTTCATTTTATATGAGAAGAGGGCCTAGTGGAAAGGAGAGGTCTAACTGTGAGTTGGGAATCTCTGTTATTGCCATAGCAACCTTATTTTCCCCTTGGATCAGGTCCAGTTCTCTGAGGGTAGAAGTTCCCTTGCCTATAAGCACCTCACGTGCAGAGTCATTTCCACTAATACTTTTATCCAGAAGAGTGCATAATACTTAGTAGGTCCACAGTAAATAACGAACACAACCACAGAAGTTAAGGCAGAGATAATGAGGTAACTTGTTGCTGGAGGCACAGCCCCATTCTCTGCTCAACTTACACCCTTGGTTATGGCTCTTCCTAATGACTTAGAGCATCTCCTACAAAGTGGACTGTCTTTCTTTATACAAGTTTGGTTGTGGCCTTAATTGTTAGCCTTAACTCTATTACAAACTTCATTTCAAAGAATATGCTTTAGTAAGTCAAATTATTTCAACTATATTCCAACCACCTCAAACATCTAACTTTGAGCCCCAAAGAACGACTCTAATGCCTCTTTTTCAGTTCTTCTTTGCCTCAAATTAAATTGGCTTTCTCCATGCTTAATCACTGTGAATGTCTACTAGCCTGATACAGATAGACTCAAGAGTTATCCACATTTGAAGATTCAGCTGCACTTGGAAGGGGGAGCAAGCTAGGGGAAAAGGGGGAGGGAAAAAAAGAGGTTTTTTTTTCTCTCTCCGTAGAGCAGGGACCTTTACAATGCACCACAGTGTGTGAACAGAGCTACGTGCTGTGATACCATTTAGCAATAATGGATGGCTTGTGCTGCCCAGACTTAACAGGCCAGTGAGCAACATCAGGCTGCAGATGGAGTGCTCTGAGACTGCCATGCATTAAAAAAGGATGAAAAATAAAATTGTCTATTGCTATTGTCGACGTATTTACCCCTTGTTTAGGGGTTCCTATGGCAACAAAGAGCTCTGACCCGCTAGTGGAGGTAGGAAATCTGCACTGTGGGAGGGTGAACTACTTGCCCAGGAAGTGACTCTTATCTGTGTGCAACCACCCCCTCTAGTGACGACTTGATGAATGGCAGGTCTTTTTATAGTTTTCCTTTGGCATCGTGCTCTCTCTACCATATGTTATGGCTCTTAACTTTAAAAGCATAATATTGTTCCATTAAATTAGCATGACTTACTTCTGAGGAGACTTCTAAAAGTCCATTGTTTTGAGTCTTTTCATTCTGGTTTTCCAAGGTTTTGTTTTGTTTCTGTATTTCAAACTAGACCTAGGAAATATTCAGGTTGCCAACTTGAGCCAAATTCTTCTCCATAAACTTGCCTAAGTTTTCTATGTTTGGGAAACCAAATCAAGAAGAAAAACAACTGACATGGCTCTCTGAGGCCACTGTGGTTTCTTTTCTGGTAGAGGGGCTGGCAAATAGTTATCATCTTAGGGGTATCTCAGGCATAGTATTGTTTCCCCACAGTCTCCCACTCTTCAGCTCTTACCTATGACAATATTCATGCTAAGAACTCAGGTCCAGACCAGCCAGGAGCTTACTATGATTCAGAGGCAGAATTATCTACCCAAAATGTGCACACTGAAGAGGCACAGTAAGGTTAAAACAATCTCCATCATCACTCTCAAACTCCTCAAGAGCCTTGCAGATTCCATGGGAAGACCATACCCATTCAAGAATCTGAAACTTGGGCCCTATCTCCTCATTTTCTCACTCCTCTGAAAGTTCATAGCCCCTTCTCTTCCTTTCTATTCTTTCGTTTAGTATCATGAACTGTCCCGTGCTATTAATAGCATTTATATGTGAATTTGTCAAAGGGTTTTTAACTAAATATAAGTTCTTTGAGATCAAAGACCTTGTTTTGGAAGTCTGAATTTTTCATTTAGTTTTCATTATCTGGTTAATTTGTTCCCCCCACATGCAACTTGGTAAGTTAATATTTGCAAATACAGACATTAGCCAATGGGGAATTCATGTTCTGGGTGTGATTCAGATTTCTGGAAGATCAGTCCAGCAAGACACAATGTCCTGAGCCATGCAGGAGACTGAGTAGAAAGAAGGGACTGTTTTTTTTGTTTGTTTGTTTTTGTTTTTTACTAAACTTGTGATTCGTAGACATGTCATGAAAGAATTCACTACATTGTAGATTCCTACTATAGTCCTATGATGTAGATGTAATTTTCCCAAACAGATAGGAAAACTAACCCTCAGAAAGGTTAAGTAACAAGTTGGATGACACAATATTACCAATCGATGCTAACAGAATTCAAATAAATATCTTTCTATTACATCTAATTGACTTTAAAAGAGGAATCCTCAAACTTTCACTGAAAAGAACCACTTTTGATATTTCTGGTCTTTCAGATCCTCGAGGTAGAAACGAGGGAGTTTTACATAGCAAGATACTAATGTCTGAGAAGGGATAATGGTTGCCATATTTCCCTCTATAGTGGACGTCAACCCTAAAAAGTAGCACAGGAAGAGGCAGCAGTAAATATCTAGGCAAGATTTGAAAATCAACTGGTATTCCCAGGTCCATGTTTTATAGAATCTTGGTCAAGAAAAGAGTTCTCATTTGATGTTTCCCCAAGAACAAGTATCATGAGCTTTTCCTCCAAAAGAAGAAATTGGTATCAAAAATATTTGAGAAGTCTTGCATGTAAAGATTCAGAATGGACTTTGAGAAGTTCTGTGACTTAATAATCAAGGAAAAATTAAAAATGATTTAACTTTGCAAAACCTCTTATTTCCTAAGGACACATGATCACAGCTCCTGTGTAGTTTTGCTAATTAATACATTACCAAGCTACATCTGTGAAGATACATTTCACTGACGTGAACACTGATCTTGAGGCAAGTACATGGAATTTCAAGGCAAACAAGGAATATCTTAAGAATCTGGCCTTGGATGTTATGGACCCTACAACAACAAAATCTAAGAAGGAAATTAGACAGGGTAAGCCCTGTAGGCTGGATATACTTAAATCATCCATATAGGAACCCTGTTTTGCTTCATAAAGTGTAATGAGGAAAAGTAGAAGTTAAAGCAGCAGTTGTTTTTGTTGACTACTTTTTATTATTTTATTTTAAGTGACTGAAGCTTTTTTGTTCTATTTGTTCTTTAAGAGTACATTTCAAAAAATTCAGCTTTGGTAATCCCCGTCAGTACTTTGATTCAGAAAAGTTTCCATCATGGGACCATTTTTGTTTCTTCATCTTTCCCCTTCCTCTTCCTCTTCTTAAACTTCTCCCTACTCCCACCCCCAACCACAAATTTTGAAATTTTGATCTGTTTTATGTCTAGAAGAACAGGCTTAATTTTTCTCAATGCTAATTAAAAAAAATTCACTATGCCTTCCATTCTCTGTATATTTTTCATTGTCTTTTTACTTCCTGTAAGATTTCCTGTTTTGATGGTGCTAAGAACTTGGACAAAATTTTTGTGAGATTAAAAAAAGACTTGAATTCTATCTTCCATGATTACTAAATAGAAGACCCTGAAAAAATGACTTAACATCTCTTAATTTCATTTCCGTTTTCTGTTAAATGAACAATAATGCCTACCTTATAAGTTTTTGAAATACATTATGTGCATTTTAATATTTATCTTATATGCATATAAAATGTAAAGTCCCAAGCACAGTCCCTGGCAAAGTTAGTAAGTGCCTAATTCTTCCCTCAGAACATAAGAAGACTGTTAAGCACACTAAATTCTTTTGCTATTTGTTTATAACCACTTACTCAAGTAAGTTTAAGAAAATGCAAGCTCTATTTGATGATTCAGGGGACTTCAAGGAACTCAACAAGAATTATGGCCAAGTTCAATGTAAATAAAAGATAGTTATCAGGCAGCTACTCTGTCTCTATGTCTCATGATTTCAGCTCAGATCCAGCAGAATATGTTGTATAAAGTACTCATGCTTTTAGTTCACTTCTCTTCTTTGACTAAGTCTATGAGATTCACCAAGACACATGTCGAGGTTGCAACTCGAGGTTGCAAATCTATGCAAAATGTTATCACTGGGCTCCTGTGTGGCTTAGTCCATTAAGTGTATGATTCTTGGTTTCAGCTCAGGTCATGATCTCCTGGTTCATGGGTTTGAGCCCCAGGTCAGGCTCTGCACTAGCAGTCAAGAGACTGCTTGGGATCTCTCTATTCCTCTACTCTCTCCCCTGCTTGTGCTCTTTCTTCTTCACTCCTTCTCTCTCTACCCTTCCTCTGCTCACCCTCTCTCTTTCAAAAGTAAACAAACAAATTTTTTAAATAATAATAAAACAAAAGGTCATCATTTTCTTCCAGTTCACCATGATAAACCAATAAACTGGAGCAATAAGTTTCATGGATTTTACATGAGATTTCAGTCTATAAGTGGAAGGGAAAATCATGGGCTGTATGTAAATATCTCCTTTGGCAGAGACAAACGGTTAATTCCAAAGAAGAATCAGATATTTCATATCATCTTTCATTCTTCAAAAAAATATAAAGTTCTCTCTACGCTCTTTAAAAACTCTGGGGATTTTCTTTTTATTTACATGGGGTATTGCCAGTATTTAGGGATCTGAACAGAGTGCCTCTGTAACAAAAATAACGATCACAAAATCTGGAGACATTAATCTTCATTAATCTCCATCATTAATGAAGGTTACCAGGTTGAAGAATATAAGTGGGGTGGTCAGAAGAAGAGAAGCATAGTATAAGGTGAATTGACTACTATCAGTCAATAAACCTTCTTTCCTTCTTAACCTCTTCAACTCATGACCCCCCACCATGCTTTCTTGTCATGGTCCACAAAGCATATTTAACAAGGACATGGATGCAGTGATCCAGTAAACTTAACCAAAGTCCCCTATTCTTACATTTTAATCCTTGCTCAGCCATTCTATTTCCAGGTGACCTCTGGCATTTTTGGAAAGGGGATTATAGTGCTGATGTATTAAAGAATTGCTAATTCCTCTTTTAAAAGAAGTTGGAAACTAGGAGGAAGATAAATACTTGGCTGTAATAGGCTTGATTCTAATTTTTCTTCCACAGATTGACATTTGGTAATGAGCTGAATTAAGCGTATAATTAGAGAATTGTAAAAATATTATACCAGGTTTTGTTTCAGGTCTTTACCTACTAATTCAATACTTATTGAACATCTACTATATGTGAAGGCACTATTTTAAGCGTTAGCAATAAAAAGATGGGATTACATCATCCAAGCTGCCAACTATTTAAGGTCTTTAAAAGGCCCAGCAGTAATCCAATGATTTCAACTGACACAGGAGACCATATACATAAAACTGTCAAGAGATAGAACTTACAGAAAGGATCTGGGGCAAGGAGGGTGGGTAGAGACAATAGCAAGAAGAAGAACCAGGATCTGGGGCAAGGAGGGTGGGTAGAGACAATAGCAAGAAGAAGAACCAAGACTTAGAAAACAAATAAGAATTTGCCAGAAAAAGGTATTGAAGCCAAAGCAGTGGGTGGGGAGTGGGGGTGTCTTTAGGTCTTCCAGAGCAGTGACAAACACTTTTAAAGAAATCGCCATGGAAGAAAGGCAGGGCAGAAATCCTGGATATATTTGGCAGAGTGGCAGGTTGTGAATGAATAAAAAGAGAGACAGGGGATAGATCACAAATGGCCTTATAAGTTACTCTTTGGAGGATGAACTTAGTTAGGCCAGAGGCCAGTTGGAAGAAAGGAGTCAGAGGGGGTGTTAGCATCAAGTATTTCCAAGAGTATGAGAAGAGGGGAGAGGATCATGAGACAGAATGAGAACATCAGTTTTTAAGACTAGGAAATATTTTGAAAATGAAGGAGTTGAAAATTTTCTTGCCTCCATCTGTGAAGAGCTCTTCTATTGGGAAAAACTCTTAGCTGAAAGTATTCCTAGGCTTTTATTTCTTTCAAGTGATGTTGCTTTTTAAGGTTTATACAATGTTTCATTGATAAGTAACTTCTCAGCCAGCTGTCTCCAAGGAGTCCTTCCCTTCTGTAGAAACAATTATGGATCTCATGTTGGTTGATCTGCTCTGAAATAGGATGTTGACAATTATTTTATGAAATAAGATTGATAGGTTGAAAAGTTTGGCAAAAAAATCAAAGATGCTTTCTTCTCTCCATCATTTTCCTACTTTGAAAAATCTATAGTTAACATCGAAGAGTATAGGGTTTTAAATTCCTGCACTCAATGATCTCGTGTTGCTTATGGGAGATGATACAGGAAGAAAGGCCATCCCAGGTGTTTAGAGTTAGTCAGATCTTTCTTCCAAGGCTGAGAGAGGAAAAGAGAATCCCCAAAGGCTTGCCATTTCACAACAAAGCTTTCTGTCTAACTCTTGGAGATGCAATCCTGAGAAGAGATGCTGTTTAAGGGGGCTATGGCAGGGGCATGCCTTGATTATTGGTCAAGTTCTCCTGCTCTAGAAGTATTTCAGGTAAGTGTCTGATTCCTCATCCCCAATTCCTGTTGAAAAAGAAGAGAGACTCTATTTCCAGGTACGTTCAACTGACTGCATTTTTAATTTCAACTACAAGTTGATTAATTATCATCCTTTCTCAAAAAATAGGATTTGATATTCTGACATTGGTCTGATTTGTTCTACATTTTGTTTTAATAAAAGGTAAATAGGGACTGCAGTTAGCGTGAGAGAGAACTGTATCAAGATAGCGCAACCATAAATAAAGGAGCACTTTTATTTATGGACACTCACATTAAATAATATAATTTAAACTAAGTACTCTGTATTAGCAGACAAGGATGCCAAATACCGACCTTATCTTCTTTTTCTGGAGACTTGTTTTTGCATGCATGGTTGAAGTGCGGTTTCTACCATAATTGTTCACATTCCAGATCAAGGTAAGAGGCAAACAAATTTGAAGTGGAGAGCAAACGGTTTCCTTTTAAGTACATGATGTCAAAGCTGTAGTCATCTCCCCCACTTCCTGGTGAGAATGAAGGACATAACCACACCCAGCTGCAAGGGAGTTTGGGAAATGTACCTTATCCATGATTTTGCTTTCTATGGCTTCAGTTACCTACCTCCCCCCACCCCCCGCCCGGTCAATAGTGGTCCAACAGCAAATGATCCTCTTTTCATCAAGTCATCAGAAGGTCAGTAGTGGCCTAATGCTAAGTCATAGTGCCTACATCATTCAGCACACTTCATCTCATCATGTGGGCATTTTATCATCTCACATCGTCACAAGTAGAGGAGTAAGTACCGGACAATAAGATACTTAGAGAGAGAGAGACACCACATTCACATACCTTTTATTACACTATATTGTTATAATTATTCTATTTTATTATGAGTTATTATTTGTTGATCTCTTACTATGCCTAATTCATAAATTAAACTATCATAGGTATGTATGTGTAGAAAAAACCCATAGTATACACAGAGCTCAGTACTATCTATCTATGGTCTCAGGCATCCACGGAGGTGTCAGAACATATCCCTGTGGATACGGTGGGGGGTAGGAGGGGTACGACAACTGTAGTCTTCGAGCAGTATAACACATACTCTATTAAAATCTCCAATTACTGAAAAGAATAATTGCCTTGGCGGGGGTGGGCTCCTAGAAATTTCCACAATATGGAAGTCAATCTGATGTTTAAAAAATAGGAGTAAGAGGGGATATCTGGAAAGATGGCATTAGGATCCAAAGAATTGCACTGGGGACACATAGAATCTGTCCAAAAAAACAAAAAGTGATTAGAGCAAAGACATTGTGGTCAAAAATTGTCAAGTATGTTTGGAGAGGAACAGAACCTTTCTGAGGACATGGATCATGAGTCTTGCTCATTATTTTATCCCCAGGATGCAGCCATATATCTGGCACCAAGTTGTGTATCCAATGCATTTTTAGTTGAATCTGCCCATTGCAAAGAGATGCAGAAATACTGGATAACTGTGTGAGCCGCTAGGCACATGTAGAACAAAGCATACCCTGCTGCTCTGAGCCTACAGTCTAGCCAGGCGTGAACAGGCAATAAGCAAATGACAATATAAACAAATTCATAATTGCAAACTCTGTGAGCAGTGCCATGAAGTTAAAATAGAGGGGAATACGTGGAGTGCCCAAGGTCCCTGGTCCAGTTGGGAGAATAGGAGAGCCTTCCTTAAGGGAGGAGGCTTTGAGCAGATAGGCAAATTGGGATGATGACACAATGATGGGTAGGGAGGTGCAGGTGAAGAAAAGGCATTGGCTGGAGTCTGGAAAAGCAGTCCAGCATTTCCTCCAGCCTGTGGAATGGGGATTTTTAGTTTATTTATTTACTTATGTCCTTGCTTTCTGCTCTTCCAAACTGTAAAGTAAGTACAATGACGATGCATAGTAGTGTGAAAATTGATTACAAGGAAATCTTATTTAAAATAGAGTTGGGAGGCCAGCAGGGGGAGTTCTCACCCCCTACCACTTCTCGGCAGACTCACAGGAAGAGACCTACCTTGTAAATGGGCACGGATTTACTACCCCAGCAGGAAGAAGAAAGGTTTTCCTCCTCTCCCAGCAACAGTCCAGCTAATGAGAGCCAATCACAACGAAGCCAATGAGAGCCCAGTATACTTTGAACTACCAGTTTACATCAATGACCTTTTTTGCTTATAACAGTCTTGCCAACATCCCCCTTTCCTCTATCAAAGAGCATTCCTCTCCTTTTGGTCCTTAGACTCGCCTCTGGTTTTGCCATAGTTTGCTTGTCCTGGATTGCAATTCCCTGTTTCCTAATAAACCCATTTTTTGCTGAAAAAATAACTAGTAGTTTTATATTTTTTAATGTTTTTATTTATTTTTGAGAGGGAGAGAAATGGAGCATGAGTGCAGGAGGGGCAGACAGAGAGAGGGGGACACAGAATCCAAGCAGGCTCCAGGCTGCGAGCTGTCAGCACAGAGCCCAATGCAGGGCTCGAACTCGTGAACCATGAGATCATGACCTGAGCCGAAGTCAGAGGCTTAACCAACTGAGCCACCCAGGCGCCCCTGGTAGTTTTATTTTTAAGGTTAACAGTAGATGCTTAAAAATGACAGTTTTATTGCATTATTTCTTTTTTTTTAATGTTTTTTAAAATTTATTTCTAGGAGAGAGAGAGAGACAGCGTGAGCAGTGGAGGGCCAGAGAGAGAGGGTGTCACAGACTAAAACAGGCTCCAGGCTCCAGGCTCCGAGCTGGCAGTCAGCACAGAGCCTGACGCGGGGCTCGAACCCACGAACCGCGAGATCATGACCTAAGTGAAAGTCGGACGCTTAACCAACTAAGCCACCCAGGTGCCCCTTATTGCATTAATTCTAAGGACATTGCCAATTGCATCACACCGTATCTTCTTTACATAGAGCTCTATGAGAAATTTCTCTGAGTTTTCAGGTCTCAGTGTCAAGGTCAGACGTGTTTCTCTTTGGCAACTAGGGTGCTTTTTTTTTTCTTTTTAACCTACAGACTCTATAAATGGGGTCAACTTCATGTGAGTGAGGGCCTATCCTCAAAAGTTCTCTTGATTGGATTTTAATGCTCTTTGCTGTTTTGAAATTTTGAATAATTTTGTTTGTAAATGTATATTTTGTACATGAAGTAACCTGGGACAACGCAGCATGCACTAAGCTTGAAGCTTCCGCTCACGTGCAGCCCTGCCTCCCTCCCACTGTATTCCCGCCTCCCTGGGATGGATTCTTGGCTTCCCACAGCATTGCCTTTGGCCCAGCTGACCTCTCCCTCCCAGGCCCACCCACATACTCTGTTGCACCCTCCCCCTCTGCACCCCAGGCACTGCCTGGCCTCTGTCTCCCAGGGCACAGAGCACTGTGCACCGAGGGACGATTTGTGCAGGAGCATGGGCCACGGAGAAGGAAGCGGTCAGATGAGGCACCCTGGGGTGTCTCAGGGTGGGGCATAGCAGTGGAGGTCTCTACTATGATGCTCGGGTCATGTGCTTGGCGGGGCAAGCCTGTTGCTCACACTCAGTCTCGGTGCTGATCACATCCCAGCAAAGGATTTTCAGTCCTTTGGGGGATGCCTATTCTTGGTGGGTGGGAGCATCGGGCCATGGGAAGAGCAGCCTGGATTTCTTGCCCCCAAAGAGGGTATATAGACCTGATGGCTGCAGGAAGGAGGGCTCAGCAGCAGGTGGGCAAGTAAGCCAAGTGGGGGTCAGCTGGGGGGGTGGGGCGCTCCCAGTGCCTGTTGAGAGTCTGCTTTACCAGCCAGTATTCCCGTGCCCGAGGGAGTGAACCATTAAATAACAAATAAAAAACACCATGACAGGTCTAGAGTGAGAGCGTGGAAGAAAGGAAAAAGTTTCATGTTTTATTACATTTAAAGGCATTTTTCCTGCTTTTTGAATAAGGGGCCCCACATTTTCATTTTGCACTGGAGCCAGCAAATTATGTAGCTGGCCCTGCCTATAAATCACATACTAAATCATATTTTACTCATTACACTGGCTGCTAGGGAAATCAGAACAAAACTTACAACCAACATTAGCACAGTATCAAAAAAAATTATGGTATATATCTTGAATAGTGAAATAATCTTCAACCTGTGATTGTTTTCCTATGTTCCTTGATCTTCTTTTCCTTTATCTCTTTATGTACCCAAATGAAAAAGATCTGATTTTTCATTTACCTTTGAAAATCTTCATCCTTTTTATGCATTCATCTAGGATAGAAATAGTCACTAACTTAATAGCAAGCTAATTGGGTGCCTGGGTGGCTTAGTCAGTTAAGCGTCCAACTCTTAGTTGTGGCTCGGGTTCATGGAATCAAGCCTCGTGTTGGGCTCTGTGCTGACAGCATCGAGCCTGCTTGGGATTCTTTCTCTCCTTCTCTCTCTCTCTCTGCCTTTCCCCACCCCCCCCCAAAATAAATAAACTTTAAAAGGATCTTTTAAAATAAATAAATAACAAGCGAATTGCACACTCTTATAGAGCTCAATAAAGCTTGTTTGATAGGGCTTGTGACCACTTCTTTCACATAGGAATTTACCATCATTGTAGTTGGTACTATTTTCATAGTTTCCTCTTGTCACACTCATCAAACTTGTGAGATATCAACCTTCTTCACATACTACAACATTCAGTTATGATGCCAGGAATGGAAAATGTCAGGTTCCATCTTTCATCCCAGCGTCTCACAGAGTACATGGTTAAGAGTGGTCACCTTATAAATAATGACTCTTACTTTATATGCGTAAAAATGGCTGTTAAGATACTCTGTCTTTAAAAAAAAAGTATAAAGATATTCATTGCTCACTATGATGGTTGGTTTTTGATCTCACCCCCCCACCCCCAACATTTGGACTGCTCACTAGAATAATCCATCAATCAGTATTTTTAAATTGATCAGCTACTGTATGCAAAGATTTTCTAGGCATGGGGAAACTGAGACACACATCAGAAGTTCTCCCTAGCTGCAAGACGTTTCAGCCCTAGCTGAAGAGACAGTAAACAGTGTCATCACATATCATGATATGTTATCAAGGAAATAAACAGGATTATATATTACAGGCAAAAGTTGGGGGGAGTCTGGGACCTTCATTTCATAGAGTGATTTGAGAAATCCTCTCTGAGAAGGTGATATTTAAGCCAGAACTTTAAGGAATCTAGGAGGTAGTCATTCAACATGCTAGGAATATGTAGGTAGAAGAGAAAAAGGGATAGGAAAAGAGTTGTGAGTATGGTTGAGGCATAGCAAGAAAAGCTGAGAAAAGTCCATGATATCCTTGGAGGGACAGCCAGAAGTTGCCCTTACCGTCTTCCTGCTCTGCCCTCATTCCATCATTAAGGTAATTAAGTAGCTCCCTCTGGTGGTCACCACACACATACACACGCATACATCGTCACAGGACAATATTGCAACCTATGGGAAGAAACATTTACAAAGATACCAAGGAACAATATTAACTAGGTGGCAGGGAGAAAGCCAGCCAGGAAGAAGCACAAGCTTAAATAGGTAGTGGTCTCCAATTGGCCCAAGAGGAAGCAAAAGGACAAGGTAAAATCAATTAATGCTGACAAGGGACCTGAAGTATAGATGCTTTATCCAGCTGCTTCTTGATTATCCGAATAATTACCGCAGTTGACATTAGCCTTTGACAAACCACAGCTTGATTCCAGTCTGTGACAAGACTAAGGTTAAAAGAATTTCTCCCTTCTCTTCTCTATCAGAAGGGAGAACCAATCATCACAGCAAGCAATGAATATCCAGCCATTTTTACACATATAAAGAGTCAATATTTATAAGGTGACCGCTCTATCTATCAGAAATTCCTAAGAAAGAAGAGGGCCAGAACAATTGTGTCTAAAGCACTCTTAGTCAAACTTGTGAGACCCTATTGGCCAGCCCCAACAGAGTCTAGGTCCCCTACTAAGGGATCCCTCTGCTTGATGTTCTGAATAATTCTGTGCAATTCTAAACAATCTTTAACACTCCATGTAAGGGACAGTTATGGCTATTAAAAGTGATAATTATTTTAAAGGGTGTTCTGAAACTCCATAACCGAACAAAATGTTATTAGGTGTGCGATGATAATGATGGCGATGATAATGACAATGCTGTATAATTCTGTTTCTTTATTCAAGTGGTGGCTTCCTAGAAAAAGCAAACCTGATTTTTATTGGCAGAAATGATTTGCAGGACCATGTCCTGTGAATAAGAATGTTCAGTGTAGGAAGCAAAGCCTTTCATGGATTGCAGTAGGTGGTTAGTTTTGTGATTGAAGTAACATCATCACATCCTTGCCTTAATTTACCCCTGTTAAATAGAAGAAAACCATGTGAGATCCTTTAGTTGGGGGGCGGAGGGTGGTGGAATAAGGCTCCCTGAATGCCCTTTTTAACTCCAGGGACTCAAACCACTCCAGGTTTCAAGGGTCTCAAGAACCCAGCCATAGTCTGACATTTAGCAAAGTTTTGAATGATTTTGAGGGGAGGAAGGGAGAGGGGAGGGATATATTTTGGGGTCAGATAAATCAAAGCACATTTGGCCAGACACTGCCCCCCTTCATTTCCAAGCACATGTGAATTTCCAGGGAAATTGAATCCATGTGTTCCTGATTCATTTACATTTAACTCTTCAAAATGCTTTGTAAGCCCTCCAAGAAGACTTCAGTGTATCAAGCCAGGATGTGGGGCTTTGTTAACTATGCAGGCACCTAACACGCTGAATGAATGGGACTAGGTTTTAAAGACAGAGCTAAGGAAGGTCAAATGGTTTGCAAATTTGGTTCAACATATTCCCCTTAATTTCTGGTTCCCAGCCACCCACTTCTGCAACACAGGCACAGAAATAAACATTCCGCTCTATGGCACCCGTCTAGCTCAGAGCTGCTGGCTTGGTCACCCACTTTTATACAAAACCTAAGCCTCTTCGATGGTCAGACACAGAAGAGTTGACATTTGATAGGAGCCTTGTGCTTTCCATGTTAGTTTTCTTTTCCCTGCTCTACTTGCTTCCTTTTCTGAAGTGGTAAGGCTGCTGCTGCCACACCTGAATCCTTGATAAGAATTGACGAGACCCAGGGGAGTGTGGGAAGAGTCTCTGACTTCAGCAGCTTGGCAGAAGTTCTGCGGAGACTTTCTGATCTTCCTCCACATGCTAAAAATCCCTAGAAGTCCTTTGACAGAGAGGAGGTTCAGAAGGGCAGTCTTCCTGTCCTCGTTTCTATTGGGAAAAAAATCATAAAAATACAAGAAAAAAAATGAGGGTAGCCACCAGATTACATCCTCAGAAAAGGCAGACATAATAAAAATGTTGCGTTCTTTGAGCGGCATAGGAAACAGAGATCAGTCACTCAGCCCTCCCCACACATCTGAAATGCAGTCATAAGTAGACACACCCAATCTAAATTGCACAAATGTTTTGGCAAAGCCCTGTGCTTCCTTCTTTATGTGATAATAGCTCAGATGCCTAACTCACAAACAAGGCAAGTTTCTACAAAAGAAATTGCTAGAGCTCACATGTGAGTATTGTTTTCAAGTTATCTCCTTCTACCTTTCACTTGTATTGTGTCCCCATCTTCAGTATGCGCTGCTGCATTCGCACTGTCTGAGATTGTCTAGCCTCATTCCAACAAAATCTTTGCTAACAGCTCAAACCCTGTTATAAACTCACAGAGCAATTTTACACTTGCTTGTGTGACTGTGTGAATAATTCCCCCTAGTGTTTTGTCTTGTTAGGATAGTGCTTGGACCTGTCACTATATAGATGTTTAAAAATATTTACCCGGATTTACTGAGGCTTCACTGTATGCCAGTCAGAGTGCATTAAATTCTATTTGGTGCTCACAATAACTGTGGGGGGGGTGTACTCTCAGGATCCCCATTTTTATAGATGATAAAATGGACATTTAGAAATATAAGCAGACTACCGAGGTCATAGAGTTAATAAGAGACAGAATGGGGATTCAGGGGTAGGTTTGTCACATGCTTGTAACCTCTGGACTTGCAAGGCCCATTCAGGCTAGGCTTAGTGGATACGGACCTCACTTTCCATAAATGAATTTCAATTTATACCACAAAAGGAAGTACCTAAGATCTGTGAAAGTTGCCTCCCTAACTGGCAGAAAAATACCTCTTGGTAATTTTGTCTGGTACATATTCCGCGAATTACCCTCCGGAGCCAGCCCAAACTGTTGACTTACTTTTTCGGGTGTACCAATATATGTTACTTAAGGCATGTACTCATTACCTACATGCCTATAGTTTGTCTGAATTTTGATCCAAGACTCTAAACTCTGAAAGCTGGACATACACAATGACTATAAAATTTGAGACCCCTAAACGGCAGATAATAACTTTCTTATCTTTGATTTTGGCTTGTTTTTCTTTGCCTTGTGAAATAGCTGCTGGAGGGCCATAGCCTTGCAAGTTCCTTTCAGCATATTCACTATCAGCTCTTTCGGGTAAGGGCAGTGAAGTGATTCAGAAGCAAATCCAGGACTTCAAGACACCTAAGAAATTCTATAATCCTCAGTCAACTTTCCAGTTTGAAGCAGTTCTTTATTTTTAAGTTTATTTATTTTTGAGAGAGAGAGAGAGCAGGAGCCAGAGAGGGGCAGAGAGAGAGAGGCAGGGGGAGAGAATCCCGAGCAGGCTCTTTGCCACCAGCACAGAACCTGATGAGGGACTCATTCTCATGAACCATAAGATCATGACCTGAGCCAAGATCAACAGTCAGGTGCTTAACTGACTGAGCCATCCAGGAGTCCCCCAGTTTGAAGCATTTCAACCTCAAGTTAACCAAGTATATGTTTCTGTGTGTGTGTGTGTGTGTGCGTGTGTGCGTGTGTGTAAAATCAGTTCTACAAACTGTAAAGTACTGTGCAAATTTTAGTTACAGTTGTTAAAGAGGAAAGGATCACACTGCTGGTGAAGTCGGCCACATGACTTCTGCTTTTATTGCTGTGGGTCTGTCTACTCATTCTTTGGGATCCCGAGCTCTACAGAACACAGCAGGATGGTTCTTTTCCTGAAACCCATTAGAAGGACAGACAGGACCACCTTCAGGCAATACTTTAAAAACTCAGTGAAGAATTACAATCCATAAAGGGATTTAAGAACACCATGGCGCGATCAACCTGACAAGATAAGTTTTGAAGGAGAGAATTAAGATTTGAAAACATCTTTAAAGCTTTTCCAACAAAGATCGTTATCTCTCAGTGGAGACATTTCACAACCGAGTGCGAAAATATTAATGTTCTGAACTGTCCTATAGCAGTGCCCCTCAGATTCTAATGGGTTTCATGAATCACCAGAAGATCTTGTTAAAATCCAGATTCCGGTATATGAGGTCTAAGTGGGAACCTAAGATTCTGCATTTTATCAAGCTTTCAATTTCCGGAGTTGATATTGGCAAATGGGCCACAGATTGAACAGTAAGGTTCTAGAGAATGGCACGATATCGCTTTTAGACTTAAGAATTAGGAACCAGACTCTGAATTTAGACTGTGTGGGTTGGAACTACACCTCAGTCACTCACTATGTCATCTTGGTCAAAGATTTTTACTTCTCTTGGTTTACTCCACATATGAGAATGAAGAAAATATTAGCACTTACTTCATAGGCTGTTGGGTCATTATGTAACATATTTTTGCAACTATGCAGTTGGCATCATGCCTTACACATAGTAAATATGTAATAAATATAAGCTACTATTACTACTCTCAATTGTGTCCACAGAGAACATTGCTTCTTGATACAATCCCTTCTTAAATATTCAGAAGAAAAGTATATTTCTCATCTAAAATAGAAAAATCATGACAATTTTTAAAGATTTTTAAGTGTATTTATTTATTTTGAGAGAGATAGAGTGAGCAGGGGAGGGGCAGACAGAGAAAGAGCATCCCAAGGAGGATTCTGTGCTGAGAGCACAGAGCCCAACATGGGGCTTGAACCTACTAACTGTGAGATCATAACCTGAGCTGAAACCAAGAAAGAGTTGGACATTTAACCAACTGAGCCATTCAGGTGCCTTGACAATTTTATTTCCGATAAAAATAGAACATACGAAAAGATTTTTAAAGTTCCTTTTGGGCAAATACAGTCAAGTGACAAGCAGTGTTTAATAGACACATTTGTGATAGCCTTTGATGCCTGAGCATTCTCCAAAGTCTATTTGTGTATTTGTAGCCACTTCTTTATGATCAGTCATCCTTATTCAATCCCATATTCAAACGGAATTCATTGTGTTCAAAGTCTCACTGGAAGTTCTCACCAAAATAACACACAATGTGTATTTTTTATCACATCATGATCTGCTAGCAGACATCAGTCACTAGAGCATTTCTCACTTTATTATACTCTATTCTGACCGGGTGTTTTCTTCTATTACTCAAACAGTGGGAGAGGAGGATCATTCTTTGTTACTGTTCTATTGATTTGCTCCCAAATGGAAACAATTTTTTTGTCTATTTATCAATATTTATTCAAAGAGAGAGAGAGAGAGAGAATTCAAGGAGGCTCTGTGCTATCAATGTAGAGCCCCATGTGGGGCTCAAACTCACCAACTGTGAGATCATAACCTGGGACAAAATCAAGAGTTGGATGCTTAAGCTATTGAGCCACCCAGATTTGATTTTTTAAAATATTTATTTTTGAGAGAGAGAGAGAGAGAAAGTGGGGAGGGGCAGAGAGAGAGGGAGACACAGAATCTGAAGCAGGCTCCAGGCTCCACGCTGTCAGCATAGAGCCCAACGTGGGGCTTGAACTCACAAACCATGAGATCATGACCTGAGCTGAAGTCAGACGCTTAAGTGACAGAGACACCCAGGCATCTCCCAGATTTGATATTTTAAAACCTGCCATTAAAATATTATTTATCTCATTTTTGATGTGTTTTTGCGTCTCTTAAACTTTGTACCTGAGGTGAGAGCCACCTTCATCTCCCCCTAGTCCTGGCTCTGACTACCTCTCCTTGCTTGGTTTTAAATCTCGCAGGTAAGAGAATCTCGAGGACAAGGCCCAGATATGGCTTACCCACGCCCCCCCCCATTATATAACAGCAGCTGTGCTGCTCTCTTCTTGCCTTCCTTTCCTCCCCATTTTGGCTCCTCTCATTCACACTGTATTTCCCCCCCTCTCTTCCTATTACATTTCCCTCCCTCATTTGTCATCTCTCCTGCTCTTTCTCCTGCTTCTGAAGCCTCATGGATTTGTGCTTTACAGTTTACAACCCCCATGGCCCCAACCTTCCTGCACTGTGAAGCGACCTTTCACAAGTAAGTCAAGGCAACTTTGAGAATCACCAATTGTTTTAAAAGCAGAACCATAGTTGCTATCTTTGCTTCAAAAGGTTTAAATTTTACCTCCTGAGGGTCTGAGGAAAGAGTTAACCTTTTAAATAGTTTACACTTCTGTATTAATATATATCTGATCATTTATCCAATGTAATAAAGGAGAATTATCCCGGTAAAGAGTGACCAGCCTAGGAATGCTAGAAAATTTGAGGCAGCGCTGATCTGTGCTCAACTATAGTTTTGTGGGGGTTTTATAAGCAAATTTGGGATTGAATTCAGTAACATATACCTTTCAAATCTATGATAACTCTGAGTAACTATTTAAATTAAGAGTAGAAGGAAAATGATTCATTTTTATAGGAACAAAATAGATAAGCTATCTTTGATTATGAAATATCTTTGGGTTCTTTAAAAAAATAGAGTCCCTGGACCTTCTCAGTGTTTTTTCCCTTCTACCACTATGCAAACATGTCCAGGCCAGCCTCCTAGAGGGTAAGAGACCTTACAGAACCAAGTAAGTCATTCCAGCTGAGGCCCTTTTCCTGCTCCCCACCAGAGCGACAAGTTCCCAGATGACCTAGATACAGGCTTCAGGCACATGAGTCAGCCCAGCCAAGTCCAATGAGCATAGCCCAGATGGCTGACTCAAATCATTAACCAAACAAATGGCTGCCATGTTAAGCCATGGAGATTTGAAGTGGTTTGTTACTACACAGCATTAGCTGATTGACACAGAAAGATTCATGGAAATGTTAGTGGTGACTTATCATGCCAGAGGCAATGGAGATGTTTTCCCAGCTGTGGGAAAACCGCTAGCCCCTGAGTAATCAAGAGCTGGCTCAGTTGGACCTCTCTTACTAGAAAGAGCCAGAGCCTTTTCTAACACACTTTTGGGATCTACTCTAAATCATTGGCAACCTCCTCTTTACAGCCACTTCCATGTGTGTGACTTCCTTGAAATTGCTTAGTCTGATAAGCAGATTCTCTTTTCAAGTTTCAAGACGTCCAGTGGGGAGCAGATAATGACTTGGAAGATTAACACCTCTCCTTTTTTATAGGCATCCCTAAGTAAAGCATCAACTGTAATCCTTGGAAAACCATGCTTTTGGAAGCTCTGGCCTATAGACTGGCAGCATGGAATTCTTCCCAGTTGGTGGATTGAAGAGTTTAATACCCTACTTTCTATTTTTGATGCTCTTTGAAACTGATTCTACCTTACCACACACCCTACTCTACAACCCTCTAAAACAAAGGGAGAGGTAAAAGACTTAATTCCAGGAAAAGAAAAAAGGAAAGGCAAATAGCATCTACTGAGTTGGTTACAGACTATACTTTTCCAATTTTATTTAAATCCTAAAACACACATTAAATAGACAAGCATTCTGATGTATGCCCTTGTATCTTTAGCTGAAACTGTTGGGCGAAACTATGAGGTAAATAATACCTTTTTTTCCTGGTTTACAGATGAAGACTGAGGCATAAATATATTAAGTAATTTTATCCATTGCAACAAGGCAACTTCTTGAGGAAGGTAAGTTAAGAGATTCAGATCCTTTGGGGAGAAAATCAGCTCTGATAGAGAATTTGAACTTTAAGTTGAAAGAATATTTATGCAAACTGAAGGTGTCACAAAACGGAGGAAAACTGTGACCTTGAGTTGATATGTGAAAGTTATTAAAAGTTTTAAAATACAGTTTGAAAAGAAGATTAAGGAAGTTTATTTTGAATACGGAGAAGTGTAAAAGGGTTTTAAAAAGGTACATTTTTTTCTTTTCTTTCTTTCTTCTTCTGCTCCTTCTCTTTCTTAATACTATTAATTTTATGAATCTGAGTCACATTATATATGTGTCTTTCCAACTCCTACCCCACCCCCCTCTCTCTCACTCATAACAGATAAATGGGCAACGGATCCTCATTTCACTTAACAGTTATGTGTGCTTTCTCAAAAGCTATTATCTCACAACTTGGATTTTCCTTTTTTGGTCAGATCCTTTGTTAGCAGAAGGGCAAAGACAATAAGTAATAAAAGAGATGAAGTACACCGGAGACATGGATAAACCACCAAAGACACCATTGTTCCCTGCATAATCACGGGCTGGCTCTGTCGTCTCCTCTGGCTGGAAAGAGTGAAGCCTCTTGCTAATACACACTGGAATCAGCTCTAATCACTGACATCCTCCTGTCTGCAGCTGGCCCCACATGTGTGCTTCCTTGAAACTTCTCTCACTCACTCCCATCCTAGCTCACAGGTCTTTAGCCTCCTTTCTTGTTTGAGTATGTGTTTTTGGTAAGTGCTCTATCCTGTTATTTATAAGAGGGGCCAGTTTCTTGATGTTATTAAATCTTAGTTCCTCTATTAAATCATTCTCCTTAATCCCACACTGCCTTTGTGCTTATAATTGCACTTCACATTTGTCTTGGAAACCTTTCACCTCGGACTGGGTCTCGTTTTGAAGAACAATGAGAAGGTTGCCATTACAGGCACCTCCCACTCTCAACTCCCTGGCTTTCGTGTATTTTCTTCGTGTTGAATTCAGTATCATAGCCACTAAGTGCTTCAGCATATGAATCCCAGAGACACCACCTTTGTGACTGTTATCAATTTACTGAGTCTCAATTTGCCTATCCAAAAAATGGGCCTATAACGATGCATGTCCTACCTCCTGGAATCACTGTGGGGATCAAATACATTGGAGCAGTGAGGCCCGATATCTGGTGCATACTAATCCCACAATAAACACCAATTGTTGCTCTCATTATCTTCATTCTAGGTTCATGAATAGGTCACTGTAGTTAATAATTCCCAAGCTTTTATCACAACCCAGAAATTCTGATTGTTCAGCATCTGTTTCCCGTATGCTTCTGTGTTACCTTCAAATTTTTCCTCTGCCCACATCTATGAAATGATTCATAATAAATGAGGCTTGTAATTATTGACATATTCATATAGATGTCCACAACTCAAATATAGGACTTTTTTTTTGGGGGGGGGGAGGGAGTTTATGTACCATATGTCCAATCTTTCTCCCAAATGTTTACGTCTTGAAAGAGGCTACGAACAAGAGGTAGGGAGGATGTAAAACCTGTGATGTGAAAGAATACGTGGGGCAGGCCAAGTGCCTTAGTGACAGCTTAGTGACTCCTAAAAGTATCCCGCCTGGCTCTTTATTGGAAGGCCATCTTGCAGGTGAGGTGGATTGAATAACAACTAGCAATAAAAACATCAATATTACAGATGCTGAGCTGGTTCTCTGTATTCTAGTCTTTGTATATCTTTTTGTACAAGATCAGGGAAGAAGGGGTGGGTAGAAGGAAAGTATCAGTGTACACATAACCATGAGTGGAACTTGGCCGAAAATGGGAAAGCAATAACATAGTCCTTATCTGGCCATATTTCAGACAAGACTCAAAGGCTTGTTTTGCACAAGAGATGGCCAAAAGCAACTTCCACAAATTCAGAAACATTTCCTTCATCATCTTGTAATGGCTGGGAGTTTAGGCTGTCTAATACAGGCAAGGCTGAAGTTCCCAGGTGACTTATGTGGAAATTGAGGCTTAGTGAGGTTGAATAAATGGTCGATGATCATCCATTGAGTGTCAGAGGCAGGGTTAAGTCCAGACATGCTTGAAACCAGAATCCTGGTTTCTTCAATTGCAACACAATGCAAAATGACAGAGGGCAAGTTGTCTGGTGTGAAGACAGGAAGAGCTGTTTGAGAGAATGGTCTGTAAGGAGACATGTTTATCTAATCAGCTCAGCCTCCTTGTTATTTCACAAAGACACATCTGAATCCTGGGCTGAGAATCAGTCCATTTTCAGAAAACAAGATTCTACAAAAAGACACATTTTTCATGGATCCATCCTACCCCATGGTGCAAGGCAAAGGTGCGACATACTGCTTTCTGAGATCCTTTTTAAAAGGTAAAATATCAAGAGAGGACTTTGATTCAGAATAAATTCACTTAGCTTTATTCTACTTTTTACTCTATGGTGCTTGTTACATTTATTCTGTAGAGACTGTAGTTTTGAAGATACTTCAAAGGATTATCTGACAAAATAATTCACCATACAATAGATCATTATAAAATTGAGAATTATATAGCTAATGCCAAAATAGAAGGAAAAAGTAGGGGCTATATCTGATTCTCAATTAGATTCTTACTAGTAATAACACATGGTTGGTAATAACAATAAAGATGCTGATAATAGAGAAATAAGAGGGGAAGAAGGCAAAGAGAGAGAAAGAAAAGAGGCTGAAAAAAGAAATGAGTGAAAGAAAGGAAAATTGTAGGGAAGTTTAGGTCAGTGGGAGCTGAGATGTATTATGGAATTGTGAAAGCTTCAAAAATATGAATGCATATGCACACTCACACACAACCCCAGGATCAAAAGTGAATCTTATTTCAATGTCCAGGTTCTTTAGCATTTTGTTCTCCTTTAAGAAAGAACCTAATCATCTTTTGGTGGATAAGCCCAAATTTAAAGCAATTTGGGATCCTTGAAAAAAAGACCCAGAGAGCATGGGCTAAGCTATCATTCAGACATGGGTTTAGCTTTCAACTGTGCCACTTCACCAGCTGTAGTGTTAGTGAGATGATTGTATTTTCCTGAAAAGCATCCTCATCTTTAAAAGCTCTGTAGGTTTATTATAAAAATTAAGTAATGTTATTTATGATGTTTATAGTATATTATTATATATTTAACATACATATGATGACATGATGTCAGACATGTTATCTATACATGCGAAGCATCTGACATCATATTACAAGTGATTTGATGGAATAGCCCATTCATATGAAATCTTGTGGTGACCAAGTTTACCTTTTGCATTTTGTCTGGCCACCACTCCCAGTGCTGTCACACTACTGATCAACTTGTATATTTTCTGACTATTTTTTTGTATTTTCCAGCAAGAAGAAAAGGAAATGCATTGACACTAGTCAGGCATGCACACTCCAAAACCACTGAAATGTTTAATAAATATCCTTATCTCACACATCCAAATATCTAAATCTCACACCTAACAATTTTTCCTTGATTATATAGCTGGACAAATTCTCAATGACGCAGATGTTTGTTAGCAAATATATTTTGTTAGTCATTTGAAAAATTGAAAGCAATCTAAATGATCATCAACAGGAAACTTGTTTAGTACAGTTTTGTTGTATTCATATTATGGAATAATATGCGACTCTTAATAGCAATAAGCCAGCTCAGTGTGTTACTGACATGGGAAAAGATGTCCACAATATATTCTGAAGTTAAAAAAATTGTGAAGCACTGTAAGTGATCTGATATCATTTGTGTCCTAGAACATATATGTATTTTGTAAAATATGTGTCTGTGTGTAAGTGTATTGTATTTTCTGCATTTGTTATAATCTCCAGGGAGTGATAACAATAGGTCAAAATGAGAAAGGACAATCGTTTTTGAAAAATCAGAAGCCCAAATTTAAATATTCCATGTTATATTAGTTTCCTTTTGCTCTGGCACCCTGGTGTACCCAGCAACCTGCGACAACACAGATTTATTTCTTACAGTTCTGGAGATCAGAAGTCTGAAAGGGATTTTCATCTAAAATCAAGGGGTCAGTTGAGCTGCATCCTTTCTGGGGCCTCCAGGGAAGAAGCCCTTCTTTACTTTTTCCAGCCTTCGAAGGATGTCTGCATTCCTTGGCTCTTGGGCCTGCACATTTTCCAGTCGCTGCTGTGTCATCCATGCCTTTTTTTCTCACTCTGACTCTCCTGCCTCCCTCTTAGAAAGGGCCTTGTGATTACATCAGGCCCACACAAATGATCCAGGATACTCTCCTCCTTTTAAGAGCCTTTAATTTACTCATGCAAAATCTGTTTTGGCATGAAAGGTAGCTTATTCATAGGTTAGGGTGGTGGATGTCTTTGGGGGACCCTTATTCTGTCTACCATGCATGTCCTTCTGTTTTATAAGATCTGTCTTCTTAATAATACTTAGTTGGCCAGTTACTTGTTACTGATTCTCTTCCCAAGCTCAATATGGAAAGAAACATAAGTTCTTTCATTTGTATAAGACAGTAGAGCAATGTGGAAGGAGAAAAGGAATGAAGGAATGAAGCAAGGGAGAGAGGAAGGAAGAGCAGGCTCTGTATTTCTGGGCCTGAAAATAATGGGTACTCAAAACTATTAGATATGAAACATTTATTTATTCCCTACATACTAGGTTCTAATGATGAGTGGACTAATCTGCAAGGTATTGCTTGCATCACACACACACACACACACACACACACACACACACACAAGGGAAGGGGGGGAAGGGAAAAAAGATGATCTCTGTGGGATTTATCATTCATTTGGGAGGAGAATGCAGGCATATGAAAACACTAAGCATAGTGCAACAGAACATCCCTATCAGTGAATCAAAATAGATTAAAATGACTTTTTGAGATGGGTGACAAGACCAGGATAGTAGAGTAATGGTCATAGGACTTAATTCCGTGATAGTTTCATAACTGGAAGATTTGCATTGGGTTTTATATGAAGCAAATGAGTATGAAATGGTAAGTTGCAGAGGTCATTTACAATAAATGAAATCAGAGTGAAAGCGCATGGCCAAGGAAGAATTGATGGCAAATTTTGGTAAACACTGCAACTTTGTTGGGATGAGCAGAGGCGCTTGGAGGGATATGAAATGTGTGTCCAGCTGAGGAAGTGATGAGCTGAGTAGGCAAAGACTCAGGCTAAAGGGGGGCAAAGTTTCTAATGTATGACTGGCCGTTGTACATTCCCAGCAGACAAGTGAAATAATGTGACTTTTGGTCTTAATCATCTATCTAATCCTTCTCCCATCATCTGATAAAGATATAGTAGTACTACATAGTCTATAATGTTAGGCAAATTAGTTAGTTTTTAAATTATTTTAAAGGATATTTTAGTCAGAATTAGAGAGTTTAAAAATCTTACTTCTCTTGAAACTGATAATGTAATCAAGAAGAAAGGAAAAGGTCAGCAAAGAAAAGCCAGTGGGGGTTTAACTGATCTACAGATCACTGGCACCTCCTAGTGGCTAACATGAAAATCCAGCAGTAGAAACCGTGGACTATCTCAACAAAAAGTCATCAACAAGCAATGTAAAAAACAGATGTATGCTTGATAAATAACTTCAGGTTACTGTGGAGGACTATAGTGTAAGTGGGGGGGGATAAGTAGATACAAAAACGGCTAGATACAAAAGAGACTATAGCTTTAGATAATTCATAAATGATTGGGCAATTACTTAACAAAAGTAGTGTGTGGGACTCAGAGAAAAACAAAAGGATTCAAGACACAGTTAAGAGTAAAACCCAGCAGGAATGACTCAACTTGGTAAATGAGAAAACTGAGGTTCGTAGAGATAAAATAAACGACAAAAGTCATACAACTAGTAAAGTGAAGA
This sequence comes from Hyaena hyaena, assembly GCF_003009895.1. Lineage (NCBI taxonomy): Eukaryota > Metazoa > Chordata > Mammalia > Carnivora > Hyaenidae > Hyaena > Hyaena hyaena. Next base: position 620,458 of record NW_024080658.1, read on the forward strand.
TCCAGGATTTAACCTCTAGCATATCTGTTTCCAAAACCTTAGTCTTACCCAGGACAAAACTACAACTCCACAATACAAAAGGACAAAAAAGGACTAAAAAGTATATGTCAACTTACATGCTCTATCTAGGCCCTGACATTAAGAAATTACAAAAGCAGTCTTCAGCATTCAGCATTTTTTAAAAGAATAAAACACAATTTTTATAAAAATATAGTTTCTCAGAAGGTTTAAAATGAGATCTTTTTTTGAGATCTTTCTATATAAAAAGATACCTGTTTATTTGTAGTTGGTTTTGAACAGAGAAGACCCCATTTATTCTGTAGAGGCACATGCAGCAATTATCAGTAAGGTAACACTTAGGGAGAGCCCACTCTGGGCAGAAAATTAAACATGATGTCATTAGAATATCATTACATATTGTAGCCAGTGTATGTACCTATTCTGGCAGTTTATCATAAAAAAGAATGATGGACCATAGGGAAAGTGCTGTAAAAACATATGTCAGAAATACACACACACACACACACACACACACACACACACCCCTGCAGAGGAAATACAAGTTGTAGAAATCAGTCTAGAAACCTGATTGTCCAAATGGTAGCCACTAGCTTCATGTGGATATTGAGCCCTTATAACATGCAGTCCAAGATGAGATGAGCCCAAACTATAAAATACTTACCAGATATTGAAGACTTTGATGCGATAAAAATGTGAAATATCTCATAACTAAATTTAATACTCATTATGAGTCAAAATGATGTTTTCTATATATTTGATGAAATAAAATATATTATTAAGATTAATTTCTCCTGTTTCTTTTTACTCTTTTATTGTGGGTACTGGAAAAGTTGAAATTATGTGATTTGCATTTGTAGGATCACATTATGTTTCAACTGGACAGCACTGTTCTCCACTTACTTTCTAGAGGCATTTTAGAGACTACTGCCTTGAGAGGCAGACAAATGAATGGGATGTGTCTAGATGTGCCCAAGTTTGTGTTATATCTTTTCCCTAAACATAGTCGTCTCTAGCCACTGTCAAATTTCTGAGTTCAAACTCCACTGACCAAAAACTGTTGCAGAAGATTATTTGTCTACAAGTCTGCATTTTTGCATTGCTATTGTTTATTTTCAATAAAACTCTAATGTTGCCTTCAAAGGTTATGATTCAGATGTCAACTCTGCATTCATATCAGATGACATCTCATTCTTTCTTTCCCACTTCGATAAAAAAAGAAATGTGCTGATACCTAGTATTTAAGAACTAGGTTGTTACCAAAAACTATTACAAAGCACCATGTAATGCCCTGCCTTGGTCTTAAGTTATGGAAAATCATGAGATTATGGCTCTTGGCGTCAAGGAGCTGAAGCGAAAAGGCAAAGACAAATATAGAACGTGAAAATGCACATTATGCTACACTGTGAGAAATAAAAAATTCACAATGTGATATAGGAATTAAAGATGAACAAGATAGCCAATTCGTAAGGTTTAACTGGAAGAATTTGAAAAGAAGAACGAATTGGGATTGGATGCAGGAAAGCCTCATTGAATTCACTTATGTTCCATTCCACTTGCTCTGATGTCCTCAGCTAAAGGTTTAACCTTCTTAGGGATTAATTCCCTCACCAGCTATTCAGTAAGCTTTGTTGAACTAACACATGAATATGTCTAGAAAATTGAGGTAATAATTCATATACAGTAAAGTTTTGTGGGCACTAAATTCAATGTCTTTATAAATTTTAGATCATGATAAATATGCTTGCTGTTTATTCAGTATTGGACACCTACTGAGTGCCAGGCACTACTCTAGGCTGCGCATATTACTTGGGTTTTGAAGTAAGGGTAGTGGTTAGGCAGTGAGGAGGGAGAAGTTTTCCATGTAGACAGGGTTGGAAAGACACAAAGGGATACGTCCTTTATTACTTTAATATTTTAACTGGTCTCCTTGCTTCCAATCCTAAGCAAGGATTTTCCCTGTGAACAACTTTTGTACTCCTAGCACGTGTTTTTGGGGGCCTCATGTATGGCCCCTTGACCACCTTTGGTTGCAACTGCAGCTGAGCCTTTGTTACCAATAGAAGCAACCTCAATATTACTCTCTCATTTTACTTTTTCTCTTTCCCTATTGCTCTTCCTTATTCCTGCTTCCTGGAATCACTGACCAAATAAACAACTTTTACCCAGGTGTATGTCTCAGGCACTGATTGGGAGGAGCCTTGAGAGAAAACTGCCAAGACCTCACTGTTAGGATATGAAGTGAGGATATGTTGCCATCTACTCTCCCTTTAAGGCGCAAGTTCTAATCTCCCTTCAAATCCCAAGTGAAACATCACTGCTCAATGAAGTGCTCATTGCCTACAGCTTCTCAGACTAAACATTAACAGTTCACAATCATCCCTATTCCCTCCTACCTAGCGAATATGAAAATATGGAATGCTTGAATAATCAGAATCATCTGTGTATATATGGTACCTATACATGTTAAAACCTAGAACATAAAGCAAGAGGATTATAAACACAAAGGCTATTTGTGCTCCTCCTTAGACAAGTCACATGAAGCCACTCTTATCAATTTCCATAAGAAACTGAATCAGTATAAAATTTTAGTAATTTTAAAAGTTTTTGCCAAAATATCCAAGAGGTCATATAGCTGCATCACATCTGTACCACACAGTCTTTCATCAACTGCACACTGTACTTATCTGCTCTTCAGCTTCTTCTTAAGTCCATGCCTTCTTAGTTCAGAGAGGTTAAATAATTCTCTTTTTCTTGTAGCCAGGATCTTTCTGATACACTTGGTCATGTCAGAGTCTCAGGATTCCTGACAACCTAGGGGCCCATGTGAACAATTTCTTTCCTCCAAAATATAGTGATCTCTTCTCAAAAGAAATCATTTCTCTTCTGCCTCATTAAATTTGTATCACTTTCTATAATATTGAAAGCTGCTTTTTATCATGACTATAATCCATTTATTCTGGGATTCTAGCATCCTACACTTCTGAGACATGTTCATCTCAGGGTGTGTATTCTGGTTATCACAAGAAATGGTAGTTACAAGGTAAGCAGCTATTGAGCAACTACAGTATTCAAAACTCTGTCCTAGTTGTTGATGGAGTCATAAAATATGAATGTGACACAAGCCTTGCCCTTGAGCTTACTACCACCTATTGGGGGAACATATAGATTAAAGCAAGTCCAGGAGAAAGCAGATTTTTACCTAGAAGCAATGGTTCAATAGTCACTAATCATATATATATATATTTATATTTTTATATGTATATGTATGTATGTATATCATGCATATATACACATATATGTATATATGATTATATTCTTTTTAAAAAACATATATCTCATATATATACAATAATACATATATGTATTTATATAAAACATAACCTTCATACAAATGTAATGAGTTTCCTTTTCTTGGGCTTATAACCAAAAGTAGAGTTGTCATGTCATAAGGTATGTGAAAATTTGGCTTTGTAAGATAATGCTAAATGATTTTCTAAGTGGTTTCCAAGGGGTTACATCAATTTATATACCAATATCAATTTATCTGCCTTTAATTTTGAATTTTTTTTAATGTTTTATTTATTTTTAGGAGAGAGAGAGAGACAGCGTGAGCAGGAGAGGGTCAGATAGAGAGGGAGACACAGGCTGAAACAGGCTCCAGGCTCTGAGCTGGCAGTCAGCACAGAGCCCGATGCGGGGCTCGAACCCACGAACCACGAGATCATGACCTAAGCGAAAGTCGGACGCTTAACCGACTAAGCCACCCAGGTGCCCCAATCTGCCTTTAATTTTGAAATGCATTCTTCAAAGTGTTATGGTTTTTTGTTTTTTGTTTTTTTACTTTCAAGTAAATACACTTTCCTACTTATTCAAAATTTCTGGCTATGTCACAAAAAATGTGAAGCAGTTTATAAAACTGCCTTCAGTAAATTCAGAAAGTGTATAACATCTTTTTACACAATAAGAAAAATTACTATTATAACTAGCTAAGTTAAAATTATGCTTAGAAAAATAGGAGAACATATAGAACACAATGTTCCATGGAAGAATGTCAGAAGTTCCTACATTAAATGCAAAATTTGTGTTCCTACATGCATGATTTTAGAACACAACTTTCCTTAAATTCTCAAACATTTCTGTGACACAAAAGATGTTAAGAATCATGGCTCAAAATTAAAACAATTATTGTAACAGAATTCTGGAATAAAGTATTTGAAAAGAAAAAAATAGTCTTAAACTTCCTAGAAATTTCAGCATAGGCACATGATTTGTTATATAGCTTTCACAGGATGGAAGGAAATATTCATCTTTATCTTAACAATTACTCTTTGCTCTATCATTTAGAAATCATATGAGTTCTTTTATGGCTTATACTGAAGTTGAACCTTGAAGGATAGTGCACGTTTTACAAATTAGCTATTGATAAAACATGAAGTAAAACCCCTGAGTCAGCCAGATGGAAATTTACCTATAAAAGAGAGAGAGAGAGAGAGAAAGAGAGGAAGCTGGAGTGAACACAACACAGAAATTATAAAGTATTTCTAACTAAGGAGTGTGAGGCAAGAATTAATCCGCAGCACATGTGAGAGTTCTCACCCCGTGTTAGCAATGGGCCATTGGCAAAGGAGGGCTTCATTCAATACGGACTACGTGCTTTGCTAGCAAAAGCAGTCACATTTGACCACCCTGGGAGAGGCTTATAAAACTCTTCCAAGCTAGTAAAGGAAAAGACTCAGACAATTAAAACAGGAACTACCAGCTGAGGAAAATCTCCACTGGTGTTCCTGAGTACACAGGCACAGAATGCATAGAAGAGTGGATGTAGCAAACCTCCCCAAAATCCTTCTTGGGAAGAGGTGAGCAGGTGGCCCTCATCAGGAAGTGTTTGCTGGTTTGGGTTCCTGAAAACCCATCAAACCACTGAGAGGCTCTATTCTCTTAAAATAAAAATAAAAATAAAAATAAAAATAAAACAAAAGATTGATTTTATGCCTTTGTCAACAGGATAGTGGGTATTTCCTCTGAGATTTAGATGTTTGTTTTACTAGTGTCTCAGATTTTTGTGATGTATGGCTATTAAAATTTTATACAGGAGATTTTTCTCAAATGTTCATGTCTCCTTACACATGTGGTTGACGGAGGAGTCTCCCTTCAAATATTTTCTGTTATTGAGTCATAAATACAGAGAAAACACTGGTGGTTGCCAGAGGGGAGGTGTTTGAGGGGATGGGAGAAATAGGTGAAGGGAATACGAGGTACAAACTTACAGTTATAAGATAAATAAGTCATGGGGATAGAAAGTATAGTACAGGGAAGATAGTCAATAATATTGTAATGACATTGTGTGCTGATAGATGGTAACTACTCACTGTGGTGAGCAAAAAGTAATGTATGGAATTGTAGAATCACTACGTTGTGCACCTGAAATGAATATTATATTGTATATCAGCTATACTCTAATTTAAAAATATATATGTATATTTCTGTTATTTCCTGGAATGTTTTAGTAAAATGTAAATTATGTAAAACTTTAAGAAATGTGATTGTAGAATGTCTTAATTGCTATGGAAGTATAAAGATAAAAATAATATTGAGAAGCCATAGGTCAACCTACACAGTCTCCTTTTTATAGAAATAAAAATTACAAGTTTACCTGAGGAGAAAGAAAAACGTCCACAGTTGTGTGTCCCTTAACATTGCTGACATGCTTTGTTGCCTGTATTTAATTGATCTCTGGATCTTAGACCTTCAATTTCTTAATGAATTCCGTAGTCATGGCAATGAGAAAGAATGAAATCTGGCCATTTGTAGCAACATGGATGGAACTTGAGGGTGTTATGCTGAGTGAAATAAGTCAGGCAGAGAAGGACAGATACCATATGTTTGCACGTATAGGAGGATTAGGAGGGACTTAACAGAGGACCATGGGGGACAAGAAGGGGAAAAATAGTCGGGGAGAGGAAGGGAGGGAGGGAAACCATGAGAGACTCTTGAATGCCAAGAACAAACTGAGGGCTGATGGGGGTGGGGGAGAGGGGATGAGGGATGATGGGCATAGAGGAGGGCACGTGTGGGGATGAGCTCACAAAAGTGTGCTCCATAACAAAAGTGTTATATGGAAACAAACTTGACAATGTACTATTTAAAATAATTTTTAAAAAACTAAAAATAAATAAATTAAATAAATAAATAAATAAATAAACCCGTGATCATTTGATGATCACTTTTGGATCTTACTGTGCACCGTGGTGTGCAGACTCCCACTATTAAAGAAGAATGCTTCTGTGCAAAAAGAGAGAAGATATCAAGTTTAATCAGGGAAGCAAGGTGTGAAACCACCCCCACACTCCAGACAATCCTTACGCTAGATCTTCAAGGACTCATCCCTAAAAACCAGCAATAGCAAAAGTGATTTTCCACACTGCTAAGTGTTTCTTTGTGATAAAATCAAGATGGGGTACCTGGGTGGCTCAGTTGGTTAAGCATCCAACTTCGGCTCAGGTCATGATCTTGAGGTGTGTGGGTTTGAGCCCCACGTCGGGCTTTGTGCTGACAGCTCAGAGCCTGGAGCCTGCCTCGGATTTTCTCTGCCCCTCCTCTGATCGTGCTCTATCTTTCTCTCAGAAATAAACATTAAAAATATACATAATCAAGAAAGAAGGGCTGAGGTAAGAATAACTCCGTATCAGAAGTCAGAAATAAGTTTTAGTTCTGGGCTTCCCACAAACTAGATGTGTAATCTTGGGCTTCTGCTGCCTCACCAGAAAAATAAAGGGGTTAGGCTTAGTTGAAATAGGTTTTCAAAAAATCAAGCATGACACCTCTCTCATGCCTCAATCTAATTTGTAGTTATTTAAAAATAAACACTATGAGATTCAACTTTCAGTCCACCAAGAGACATGAATCAATCAAACGCTTACACTGTTCTTTTATTTTCTACTCAAAAACTATAGAAAATTACATAGAAAATTGTTGAATCCCTCTACAGTTCTAATTTCTGTTCTTAAGTCATTTTAAAGATATGATTCATAAAGAATTCCCAGATTTTTTGTTGTTGTCATTGTTGTTGAGGAGCAAAGAAAGAAAGTTCACCCACAGTCCAGTTTGGTCGACATAAAATGATCGTTTCTTCACTGGGAAGACTGGGCAGGGAATTTGATTGCATTGAAAATGATTGATAATATGATATCCAATCATAGGTTTTTTTTTTTTTCCTTCCAGAGGCTGTCTTCTTCTACTCTCTAAGCACAGATATTTCACAGAAACAAGTATGCCAGAATTCTTATGACATAGAGCAAACATAAACCCTGCAGAATGCAGGACATAACATGCTTTTTTAATTCCCCTTTCGCCTTTATAATTTATATAAATTTTCTTGGGAAAACAAATGTACCAAATTTTTGATCCACTATTCTCTCTAATGACAGTTCTAAAAGATGGTTATAGAAAATGACCAAAAGGCTGGACTAGCAGGCAGAATATTCTTAGGGCCCCTAGGCCACTGAAATATGTTTGTTAGATTATCTTAAAGGACCCTCTGGTTCCATGCACTCAAAATTTAGAACTAGAAGAGAAAATAAGGATCTATAATTTTTAAAAGATAATTTGGTACCTAAATTGTGGTAAGATGATTTACCACCCATCACTAATCAATGCTACAACAGCCTCTAATGTGAGTTAGTATGTCACTTTACCAATTATCATTAGCTTAAACCCAAGAGTGTGGTGAAAAAGAGGTTCTATAATACATATTAGACCATGATCTCATGGTAGGGATGGATTTCTCAAAGTCATAAAGGAAAAATTGATAAAGTACAATACATTGAACTTAGAGTCTTTTGTTCATCAAGGCACCATGAAAAGGAAACCAGTAAGGCAAAGTAAGGAAATCCAGAAATCTGTTCCTCTAGAAAAGCCATGAGAACACAGGCAAAGAATTTCAAAATCAACATTTTAGAACTCTGGAAACTAACAAAAGACGTGTAACAATATGAGGAGCCCTTCTTCAGGAAAAACGGCTGTGTCTTGGTTAAGAATAGCAAACCCTGTGGTATTTTAACTTGCCCTATTCCAATACTCACTTCTGTCATTCCACAAACTCTTCAAAAGCAGTAGCCAGCAGTTTAGCAATCACTAGAATGGGAAGAACAGGCGCGAACTTTCCAATAGCAGCATTCCCGGGAAATTGTCATTACTTGACATATCTGGCCGTTTCCCTGAAAACCCCCTACTCAAAGAACCTTTTCTTCACTCAGAATTCATTCAGTGCAAGAAGCCTTTTCCCTGGAGATGACTGTCAAGTTGTTTAACATTGCAGCTGTGTGCATGCCCTGTGCTCACATCCACAGACCAGAGAAAGCTCTCTCCCTTCAAACAGGCTCTAAAACATGGGTGGTAAAGGCTAAGCCAGAATGATGGAGGGGCGCCTGGGTGGCTCAGTTGGTTAAGCATTCAACTTCAGGTCATGATCTCATGGTTCATGGGTTTGAGCCCCGCGTTGGGCTCTGTGCTGACAGCTAGCTCAGAGTCTGGAGCCTGCTTCAGATTCTGTGTCTCCCTCTCTCTCTGACCCTCCCCTGCTCGCTCTCTCTCTCTCTCTCTGTCTGTCTTTCTCTCTCAGAGATAATAAAACATTAAAAAAATTTAAAAAAGAATGATGAACTGTCTGCCTCAGAGTTGAAGGCATGCCCCACATGCACACAGAACCTCTTGGTAAAGGTTGGGAGATTTACTGTTTCTAGGCATTTAAGGGCATCTCTGTCCAGTTATGAGCTGACTCTTAAGCTAACTGAGCAGAGACTTCATTGTCCACTTATGACAAAGAATAAAGGCTTTGCAATATTAGTTCAAGAAAGTCTCAAAACAAACAATAACAACAATAGTAAATAGCAATGACAAAAAGCCCCAAGGAGAAGTAAACTTATTTCTAGAATTGCAACATTATATTACTTAAAATGTCCAATTTTCAACATAAATCATCAGACATACAAAGAACAAAATGTATGCCCTATACATAGTAGAAACTGTTGTTGAGGAAGCCTAGGCATTGGACAGAGTAGATAAAGATGTTTAAACTTGTTATTTTAAATACATTCAAAGAACTTAAGAAAACTATGTCTAAAGAAAAAAAAACAAATGGTAAGGGTGTCACTAAATAGAGAGTATCCATAAAGAGATAGAGATTATAAAGAAATTGAAATTATAGAGTTAAAAAATACCCATAAACATGAAGAAAGCTTCACCAGAGGGGCTCATTGGCAGTTTTGAGATGGAAGAATAAAGAATCAGAGACATGAAAGATGAGTCATTTGAGATCATCCACTTTGAGGAATGAAAGAAAAAGGAGCTTTGGAATACTGCCCAGTGTGCCAACACATACATGTGTGACTCCCAGAAAGACATGAGAGAAATAAATGGGCAGGAAGAATATTTGGAGAAATAATGGTCAAAAACTTCCCAAACTTCAGGAAAGATATTAATCTATCCAAAAAGCTCAACAAACTTCAAATAGGGAAAACTCAAAGAGGTCCAAAACTAGACACATCATAATCAAGGTGTAAAAAGCCAAAGCCAAAGAGAGGATCTTGAAAGCAGCAAGAAGAAGACAACTCCTCACGTACAAGTCGTCCCCAGTAAGATGGGGGCCACTGTCTTAAATCTGCAACAAGTTGCAATCTGAATGAAATGACAGAAGCTTGAAAGGGAACCCTCAGCTCAGCTGACCCCTGGATTTCAGTCTTGTGAGACCCTGAGCAGAAGACACAGCTAACTCCTGCCCAGGCTCTTGTGTCATGGAAACTTACTATAATACTTTTATATTGTTTTAGACTGCTATATTTGTGGTAATTTGCTACCAGCATTAGAAAATGAATATAGTATACATGCATGAAATGGAAGAGGAAAAGAGTTATGTTGGGAAAGAATGCCCGAAGAGGGAGGGTTGGCTTCTATGGTACTGACACTATTATTTAACTTTGGTGATTTCTATATTGGTGTTCATTTTATAACTATGTGTTAAATATATTTTGTGTAACTGGTGGAAGTATGCCATCCTTAATTTAAAACAAATAATTCAGGTATTTTTAAAATGTATTCAATCAAAGCTAGAATAATGGGTCAACAATTTTAGGCCAAGTAGCCAGAAAGCCTATGCTTGTTAAGCTAAGCAGAAACTGGTAATAGGTTGAAATTGACACATCACCATAAGAAATGTAAGAATATATACACCCAATCACCATCCACAAAAAACAAACAAGCAAACAAAGGAGACTTATTTTAAAAAAAGTTCCAAAAAGGGGAAAGAAAAAAAAATGTGACAATTAATGTGAATGCCTCAGTAAAGAAAATCCCCTTTCAGCAACTGGAAGAGATTTCCAAATACTGGGCTAATATTTCATCACATAATACCATTCATTAAAAAGAATGGTACTTTTTAAAATGCAAGTTGGAGCAGCATATTTTGGAATAGTAAAAGATTCTAGCCTAATGCCATGTAAACATACCACATTAAATCTGGAGTAGTTGAGACAACAAAATAAAACTGAATGGCAACTATGGACTTCCTCCTTATTTGTGCATCTCTACCCATGCATGCATCCCCACAATCCTCCAGTTTCCCCTTGCATCTCATTACAAGAACTAGAGGTCCTTTCCCCACTCCACACCACCAATATATCAGTACAGTGGGTGACTTGGTATCCAAGTTTGAGTCAATTGGACAAACATAATATGTGCCAGGCACTGTGCTAGACTCTGGTCAAAGATGAAACTGGGGGCACCTGAGTGGTTCAGTTGATTAAGCATCTGACTTCAGCTCAGGTCATGATCTCATGGCTCATGGGTTTGAGTCCCACATCGGGCTCCATGCTGACAGCTCAGAGCCTGGCACCTGCTTCAGATTCTGTATCTCCCTCTCTCTCTGCCCCTCCCACCAGCATCTCTCTCAACCACAACAAAATAACTTTTTAAAAAAGATGAAATTGATACGACCTCTTCCCTGAGGTGTTGCCATTTCAGAGAAGACAGGCAGAGTGAGAGAGAATTTCAATGCTTACACAAAGGGCTGGAGAGATGTACTGACTTACTAACTCACAATTGGTTTTGATTATTAACTTGATATTTGACTACAAAAGACTGTAGACTGAAACAATGCTTATTGACACCTATTCCTGCACCAGGGTAGTTTTTCTGATATTATATCATTCAATTCCGAGAAATCTAAAATAGTAAATGTATCCCTGAGAGTTCTATACTTGTCTTCTCGATGATTTTTGCTTCCCTCAGATAATTTCCTAGTCAGGAATCCCCTAACCTAAACAAAGAGTCATGTTAAAGTGTTGTTGGAAATTAAGGATGTAAGGAGTCACCATTAGCTAAGGAGTTATGCATATTAACAGGAAATGATTTAAACCTAAAAGATGTTTTGAGGAAATAAAATATTATTACAGCAATAGTTTGACACAGAGTTGATGTTTTATTTAATTTTTTTTTGAGAGAGAGAGAGACAGAGACAGAGACAGAGACAGAGAGTGGGAGAGAGGGGCAGAAGGGGAGAGAGAGAGAATCTTAAGCAGGGTCCATGCTCAGCACAGAGCCTGATACGGGGACTGATCAGATGAGTCTGGGATCATGACCTGAGCCAAAATCAAGAGTTGGACACTCAGCCAACTGAGCCACCTAGGCTCCCTAGAGCTGATGTTTTAAACTCCATAGTTCAACAAACTGTTACATCGGAACTACTACTTGCCTGGCACCATTCTAGGGTCTGGGCTCTAACAGTGTTATAAATGAGTGCCTCAACATTAGGATAACAGTGAATAACTACAAGAGCACAGAATGAGAGGACGTTAGCTCAGTTTGTGGAGACAGAATTAAAGAAAAGAATAGAAAGCAGGAGGCATTTGGGGCAAAAGACAATAAAAGCAGAAATATTAGTTACAAAATCACTAGACCAATAGTCTATGCATGAATGAAGATTCTGAATAAAGGTGGAAGTGAGAACAGAAGACAGGGCATGAAGTCTCAGTGATCCCCCCAACACAATATTGCTGGAGTCTCAAGTGGGATCAGCCTTGTCCGTCCACCATGGAGCATTCACACCTTTCCTGTTTATCTCACCAGGAGGTAGAGATAGAGGGGAAAGACCTTAATTCTCTTTTTCTAGAGAGCAAACCTCATGTCACCTCACTAATTCATTTGCACATTCCTCATTTATTGAGAAAAACTTTATGCCAGGTGCTTTCCAGATACATAGCTTTTGAATATTACCATACCAAGGTATCATTTTTCTAGGTAATCAATGTCAACTTCAATTTATTTCTCTTATTCAAATTACTAACAATCTAAAATTTGCAGCTTTAGGAATTTCAAATGTTATTTAGCTGTCACATGAGGTCACTCTCACCCTTGCAACTTAAATAAAATAGGCTTTACCCTCTTTCCTAAACCCAGCGCCCTTCCCTGGATTTATCTGACCTTAGGTTTGTTATCTCAACGATCTCTTCCTCTCTTTTTGCTTCTCACCTTCCAAGGACATTTTCCTTCCCAATCTGTCCATAGCAATTCAAATGCTGACTATAGCCCATTTGAAAGATTTCTCCATAACATCTTTCAGATAAGACAGGCAGACTTTGCTGACTATTTTGGTCAACAGAACAGGATTATACCACAAAGCAAAAAATGTAGAATACTACACTGATTTGATTATTCCTTGGAAAATAATAATGTGTCCCGAATTTAGTGACTTAAGGCAATTATTATTATGATGATTATTTTGCTTAAACTATTTTAGGTCAGGAATTGAGAAGGGGCTCAACTGAGCAGTTTAATCGTTGATCACCATGGAGTCATTTGGCGGCTGGGGATGCAAGTCCTTCCAAGGTGGCTGTTTCATGCATATATCCAGCTCTTTGAGGCTTGGTGGCCTTTCTACTCATTGGGAGTCACATTCTCCAGGGCCTCTTCACAAGGTTTGAGCTTTCCATAGCAAAGTGATCTCAGGGTATTTGTACTTATAAAATGGTGGCTGTCTTCTGCAGGGAATCCAAACTTAAGACACTCTTCCTAAAGAATGTCCAAGAAATTGACTACTCATAGATGCTACATAAGCTGTGGGGGAAAACCATAGGAGATACTAACAAAGAATTATGAAGATCACAACGTTGAGGCAAGCCTGATAAACAGTACAGAACACCAGGATGTGAGAATACGCTCTATGTAACTAGTGATATAAATTGAGTATCTGCTGACTGTTCGTTAAAGTAGGATGCTTAACAACTGTAGCTTTAATCCCATATAAATAGAGCTGAAAATCCACTACAGTTTTGCAGCTATTTGCCAGTTACCTGCCTGCGTTTGGGGTATACGTTTTGATCAATTATAAAATCAGTTAATTATGGGGCTCCTGGGTGGCTCAGTCAGTTAAGCATCCAACTCTTGATTTTGGCTCATGTCATGATCTCATGGTTCTTGAGATCGAGCCCCTTGAGCCTCTCCACTGATAGCATGGAGTCGGCTTGGGATTCTCTCTCTCTCTCTATCTCTCTCTCTCAAAAATAAACACTTTTTAAAAAAATAAATGAATAAAATCAGTTAATTCTATATGAATTGGTATGTCTTTTAGTTCTGACTTCTATTCTCCCTGCTTCCCCATACTTCCATGACAAGAAGCAGACACTGCCAGACCATTTCACGGCTGAGCGGGAATTGGCACTTCAGTCACAAGGTTGACACCATCACCTTGCTAAAGAGCAGATAAGGGAAGAGGTGTTGTTACAGACATCTTAGGAAAAGCCAGTCTGCTGCATAGGCATCCATTCTTACAAATCCGCCCATCACTCTCACCTCTGAAATTCCTCACTGATTGATATTCCTGCTCAAGGTCTCACCTTTGCTGCCTTCTCCTCTCTCTTTCATTTTCCCTTTACCCTTTTCTCTTCTCTACCTCCTTCACACTCAAAATTCTCACAGCCTTTTTGGACAAGTGTGTTTTACTGGCTTACTAATGATTATGTCTTTATCTTTATCACTGAATCACCTCTGCCTCTCCCAGAGGCCTTACCTTTACAAACACTCCCGTTAACACTGCCTTCTTAAAGACAGTGGTCTTTCTGAAAGACATTCTGTGCTAGATATTAAAATAATAACTTTCACTCTCACATCATTTGGGCCCACACATGCAAAATACAAAGTTCGCTTTTTTGTGCTTTATAATTTGGTTTTGATTAATATGAAATCTTTATTTACTTTTATTTATTGTATTCTTTAAGTATAAGGAAGACTGTATTTGATTCCTGAGAATGCAAAACTAGCTCTAAATTGTCTTTGTTTCCTTTTTTTCTCATTTAGCCCCAAGCCTATGTCATTCAGTTCCTTCACGTCTAGGTAAAAGCCAAATCCTTCTGGGAGAACAGGCAGACTTGAGGTTTGTATATTCGGGGCAAAGCTGTTTGTTATCAGCTTCTGCTGCTTTCAATCTATACAGCAGTTAAGAATGGGGCAATTATGCATAGTAAGTTTTCCTTTCAAAGCTAAAACACAAAAGAAGCCCTTGTCAAGAATTATTAATGTCTTAAAGTTCATCATAGCCAAAGCCATTCAAAGGAATAAATCTACCCCAAATAGGAAAGTGTGTGTACTTGTGGAGAAATAGTGGGTGAGGTGTGGGGGAGGGAGGAGAAGGTGAAGGACTCATTTTCTTACAAGGTAGAGAAACAAAATGGATATTTCATTGGATGAAAGAAAACACAACCCCAATAATAAATAAATCCTCTTTTAAGAAAATAAGCTTAAGTAAAAAGGGAAACTGGAGGTCAAACTGGAAATCCAAGTTTAATTCAGAGAAGAGCATGGAATGTTACAGAAAGAGCACTGGGCTTGGATTAGAGCTTGGGGTTTAATGGGGCAGCAGTAGCAGGGCAGAGCGTAGGAAGGCTATCTGGCCAGGACCACCATTCTTAAAAGGGGGCACCAGTATACACGTTTATACAATTGAAATATCTCCAGATTAATTTCTATATTATTTGGTGTTAAGTTTTTTTTTTTTGGTTTGCACATGGAAAATACCTCTCTATTAAATGTAAACATTCAAAATGTAGTCCAGTTTTCTAAACTGATTTGGCTTTTCCTTTCTTTCGTTTTTAATGAAGTGGTATCTAAAAGCATCAAAAGGAAGTTAAGATCGTCTCAGACAACCGAGACGTCTTGCTGCCACTTATTAGCTGCGTAAATTTTGGAAAACATATTTAGTTTCTCTGCGTCCAATTTTATCATAAGGGGAGGAGGATAGCAATACCTGCTTTACCTACCTGGATTATTGTGACATTTTCTACCTAAATCACAAAGTACACCAGAGACGTAAAGGCCCTTCTTGTTTTTCATGCTGCTATAAAATGTGATTGTTACAAAGGGCTACAGTTAATGTATAAGGGCAATTTTGCAGTAATTCAAGTTGTTTGTTCAGGAAATTTGAAAGACAGAAGGTAGATCTGAGTTTTCTATCATTGTCAGAGAGGCTCATATTTCATAGACTCTTGGCCTCAAAGTCATTGTCAGATTCTACACTGATCATGGCTCTCTAGATATTTCTTTCCAACAGGCCTTTCAAGGAAGTTTTGCTGGAAATTTAATATCTAACTAACAATTCTGAATCCTAAGTGACACTGAAATAAAATCAAAGATACATTCTACTTAATTCTACTTAAGGGAAGAAGTGTCCCTGGATTTAAAAACACTCATGGATGTCTATAAGCACGTACATACATACACACACACTCTTAAAATGCATAAGAATACAACACCAATAGACACAACAGATCTATTAACTGATAGATCATCCTAAGCTTAAAAGAGGATATTTCAAGGCTTGGTTCCCCAGGAAGAAGACTCTTAGAGACAGGTTTACTTGAAAGGGTATTTCAAGTCCTTTGGGATTAACAGCTGTAGAGAAGTGAAGGACCAGTATTGGGCAAAAGAAGAGTTGAACTTGGGGGAACTTGAAGCAAAAGACTCAGCAGATCCTATGGAGAGCTCTGGAGCTGCCATGGAATACCCCTCAGAGTTGTCTCCAAATTGAATAAGGGTGCAGGCCTTTTATACCCCCATATCATGTGGTCCCAGATTGCCCTAGTGAAGGGGGGAGGTGATGGGGTGGCTTTGGGCAAGATGACTTTCTTCAGCTGAGAACAAGTCCCAGAGGGAGACTCAGCTTAGAACTATCAGCTGCAAACACTCTGGGATCTCAGGAGTTTAGTTCATCAGTCTTAGAGTATGTGATCTTGGTGGACACTCTGGTCCATTCCTCATGCCATTCAGATCCACATATATAATCACTTCTGGGAGCAGGTGCATTGCACCTGGAGGAAGCTTACAAGATGGTTCATGGGATGAACTACAGGCCCCACCAATGAAGAAACCAGTGTTGAAGCCATGCCTAATATTCATCATACCCCCTCTTCCCCATCCAGTCAAGATATCTCCTCACTCTCAGCTGACACCTCTGTTAGCCTCAAAGGGTTATGGGCAGAAGTATTCAGACCCTCATTCTGGAGGGGCTACCATGTCTTTCTCTTACTTATTCACTTACTATCAAAATTGGGCAAAAGAAAAGCAAGAGGTACCTAAGT
This sequence comes from Hyaena hyaena, assembly GCF_003009895.1. Taxonomy (NCBI): domain Eukaryota; kingdom Metazoa; phylum Chordata; class Mammalia; order Carnivora; family Hyaenidae; genus Hyaena; species Hyaena hyaena. The sequence continues at coordinate 637,101 of NW_024080658.1, forward strand.
GGATCACCTGAGTCCCAACTATATTATTTACCACTCATGTAAGAGCAGCCCTACCTCCTCTTGGCAATCAGAATCACTTGCCAGTTGGTGACTCCCTTCTTGACATGCTACTTTTGTGGGGTGAGAGCTTAGTGACTGAGACAGTTGTCAAAGCTTGAACTTTAATGGGATTCTTATTGTGTTTCCTGGTGGAAACTTTCTCCCTCTGGTAACCAAGACCCAGAGTTGTTTGTAGGAATAAAGAACACAAATTTTCCAAGTGGGTCACTTGGAATAACAAATAGCCTACTCCCACCTTCACTACTGAGTTCTAGGACCTATATATATGTTCTATCTTTAAGGGACATAGAACCATACATGGTTCTTGTCATAAGGTATGGTATATACATCATTTCCCAAAGTGTCCTCTCCAAACTGGTGCCTCAGCCATTTGTTCAACAGGCTGTACCACAGCTAAAATGACTTGCAGCTCCCGGGGAAGGTGATACGTAGTAAGACCCATGAAAACCATGAGGATAAGCTAATATCAAATCTACCCTGCTACGAGATAGGTCACTTGGTTTGATGTTACCTTATAAGGAAACACCTGTCAATGGATGAAATATACTGTAAGTTCTCTAATTGTGGTGCTGGTTGTGCTCTACTGGCAAAAAGTGCAGTCTGATACCCCAAAGAGTATTTCAATTAATATGTTTGTCATATTAGATTTCAATTAATATGATTGTCAGCCTTTCCCAAATTGGAAGGGGCACTACATAACCAATTTGCCACCAAGGAGCTGGTCGGTCTTCTCATGGGATGATGTTCATATCTGGGGTTTAGCTTTGCTCTGTGTTGTCAGCACAATGGAATTTGGTAATGGCAGAAGCCAGATCAGCCATGGTGAATGAATATCCATGCGGTTTGGCCAATGGAGAGCCTCCATCCCTGCCACCAGCACTATCTGTTCATGTGCCCAATGTGCCATTGTTAGAGTAACTGATATCATCTGGTTGAATCACTTGGTCTACATGGTTGCTTAGTGTCTCTTCTATCATAGATGTTCTCTCATGGGTATTGATAAGCAGTAGAAAGTCCATCACACTTCATGCCCAGCCCAGTGGGTTATCCAAATGCCTCTTCCATAGACTTCCTTGTCCCCAATCTTCTACTCTTTTTTCTTCCAGGTCCCTTGACTAACCAGCCAAGCCACTTTCCACTGTCTATGTGGCCATATTATAACCTCAGACCACTTCTCTTTTCACACAAAGTAGATGGTCAGCTATACTACCCAAAGTTTTGGCCTTTGGAATGATTTTCCCTTACAATGTCTTTTAGTACTAGCCCTGAATGAGCTATAGTGCATTTCAGTCCAATTTCAGTTTGTACGTACCTACTGAGCGGGTCCACCCATGATTTAAGTTTGAATTATCCCCTCCTCTCTCAGCTGTTCATAAGGGAGTCCCCAACATGGCCATACTTGTGAGCTTAGGGAAAAGGCTGGTACCAGAGTGGTGGATAACATGGGTGTTTAAGCCTGGGCTCCCTGCTAGTGAACTCCACCTGTGACTTCTGGTCTTGTTCTTCTTTGATCCCAACTGTACCACTTCCTTTTTACAATGGATTACTGCTGGCTTTGGCCAACTTTATGATGTGGTGAGTTTCCCTCAACTCTGCTCATGATGGGAACTTCTGATTACATGGTGGCTTACTGTCCCAGGGTCAGGCCTTGTCATTACCAGGGTAGTAGCACAATGGGAGGTGTTTTTCAGAAAGTTAATAATAATTCTTTGGCATAGATGGCATGGTCTTACTACCTAACTAGGTAAGTAATAACTACCTAACTACCATCCTCTTAGGATAAAATGTTATCTGATACATAGAGTGTATTTCTCAGCCTTTAGAGCCTCTATAAACACTCCTAAACAAAACAAAACAAAAGGACAAACTTAACATCTTCTTGAACAAATATTCTTGATCTCATTAACATGGAGAAAACTCTCACTCGTGGTGTAGCTAACACTTGTCAAGGCTTACAGGAGTTTGGGCTGATAGGAAACAGGAAACTTTTATAGGTTTCAATGGTATTTTTTTTCTAACCATTCTCATAGTCTGGAAGAAAGTGTTTACAAAGTATTATCAGTACTCTCTATGACTCTTTCATATCCTAAAACTAAGGACACTGTTTACTTCAACCAGGTCTTTAAACTTGAAGTATGTACAAATGCACAAATTAATCAAATGATTCTGTTCAACATGAGAAAACGTGAACAACAATGAAAATCAGGTCAAAACGAGAACTTGTTTACCAAAGGAAGGTACGGCCTATCTAAAAAAACATTAAAAAAAAAATAAAAGAGCAGAAGCCTAAATGAATACTAAAGGAGGGCATTATTTAAACAGAATTACATATGATATTGTATTCTAGAACCCAAGACAGAGAAGCAAAACTTTTAAGGGGAAGGGATTTTCCTGTTCTTAAAGAAACATGTATGTTATTAGAGAAGTCTGAGCCCTGCAGACTTTAGTTCTCTGTAGCAAAACAGCTTTGCAAAAGATGAAATCATCTGTATTATATTATGAGCAGTCAGGCCAGTTGAAAAGGGACATTGAGTTTGCAATGTGGTAGATATTAGCAAACACTTAAGAGAAACCACAAAAAACCTCGTGCATTGGCCTGAAGTAAGCCTTCAACATCTGCTCAGACCCTTCAGAATCTACACTGCTGAGAACATAAGTCAGTTTGTTGGTCATTCTTCTGAACTTGAAGCCAGATGAGCAAATCCAAGCCATTTTATGGTACAATCATCCAAATCATTCCAGTATGTTACAAGATTTTTTGCCTTTGCCTTGAGCTTCAAAAAGAATTAGGCGGCATTTGTAACACTTCACACATTCCGAGGAAACTATTGGATCCGATTGTGAAAGTTTTCAAGTTCTGATGAATTTCTAATGTATAATTTATGTTGAGTATCCAACTTAAAATAATACTTTGCTGCAGAGTCATGGTGCTAAAGTAGAGCAAGGCAGTTAGTTATTGCTATTTTTATCATTTTATCACATTTATGCTATTTATTATTATTATTTAATAAACACATATTTTGAACTCATGGTAATCCTTTCACATAGGCTTCATAAAAGAATAGATTCATCGATCAAGTTTAAGATTAAGAAAAGGGCAATGACCACACAAAAAGAGAAATTCAATTGCCTCAAAATTTTCAACAAACGCTTTTAAAATACATATTTTTTAATCGATTAAGCTAAAACCAATGGAGCAGATATTTGAGTTATTTCACTGCAGTCACATAACATTTTCTTGCTGTCCATAAAACAGCTCAAGTTACAAAATCTATACTTGAGGATCCTTATGAGTACAGTAACACAAGCAGAGCCCGAAGTGAGTGGCATCCCTTCCCTGCAGAATTAATCACATTCTCAGAAGCAAATCCTTTAATTCATGTGCACCTAACAGCTTCAGTGTTCCCCAAGTAGGTCAGAGTTTCCCCTATGTTTTACCCATTAGATTGTTACTGCCTGGGAAGGAGTGGGAGAGAGAGAGGATAGGGCAGAGGACTTTGTAGAAATTTTAAGTTGATTCACAAAATGCTCTTTTATATTTTTACTGACATCCTGAGACATAGACTATAATTTTTTTCTCCTCAACATTAGGATAAAAACAGCAGCAATGCATGAACCTGTTCACATGTGCCAGGAAGTATACTTAATCCGTTATTTGCATGATCTTTTTTTAATATCCACAATAACCCCATGGGGCCTCCACTGCTTTCATTACCCCAATTCCCTAGTGAGGAAACTGAGAATTACTGAAAGCAAATAACAATCTTCAGCTTGTACTCCTCCAAGGTATCTGCAAGATCCAGAGGTTAAAATCTAGTCAATTCTAAATATTCTTGAATAAACAGCTAAAAAGAATCAAATCTCTATTAAGATTTTGAGCAGATTATAATTAACATTCTGGGAATCAGGACACTAGATTTGAATGATACCTCCTTTGGATGGTTAAATGGATTAACTCCCAGATAATGCTTTTGTTTTTATGGAGAAATTTTGGTTTGGTTTGATTGTTTTGTTTTAAGAAAAGAAGAGGTAAAGGTAGCCATACCAAGTTGGAGTTGACTTATGAGGTCCTTGAATCCTGTTCGTGCAGCTGTAACTATTGGATGATTAGTTAGATCCGTAGAAATCACAAAGGACTTGGTGTTTCCTGCTCCCAACGAAGCAGCAAAGGAATTGATCCTCTGCTTCTCTCTCTGCTTACAGTGGAGCATTTTAGGATGCCAGCATTTTCTTATGAATCTTGCTGAGAAAGTGGCTGACTTATATTTGCAAACCGAAGAGTATTCTGTGATAACCCGCTGATATCTGGACTCAGAGACCATCCAGCTCAATGTCTCCTTACCAGAGCCACTTGAGCAATTTATACAGACTTCCTAGGGAAGACTACGGAGAAGCTGGTTGTAATGGAATCACATTCCAATCTATCGCTCTGTGTTCTTTCTTAAAGTTTACCTGCCTTGACCGAGAAGATGCCAAGGTCTGGGACCTCACCTGCCCACTTTTCTTTCACAATCAGCCTTTGCCTAGTTTACCAAATAAAGGAATATCTCACCTCCATTTAAAATCTTTGGTTGGGGGCTCCCGGATGGCTCAGTTGGTTAAGCATCTGACTCTTGATTTCAGCGCAGGGTCAAATAAAATCTTCCTTGCGTGCACTGCCCAGGGATGTAAAACCCTCTGGGATGCTAAATAGAAAGGCAATTTGAGGATGCAGAGTTTCTGAGGGCAGAATTCCAAGGGAGCAGATTATAAGGATGTTCACAAGTGCCTCTTGTTCTCATATAAGGATGAAAAAGGTGAATGTCAGAGAAGCTAAGTAATCTACTGATGATCACAGAGCTACAAAGGGCAGGGTTTGAGGTTTGAAATTGCACAGGTCTGCTGGCTGCAAAGCTTGCCCTTTTCCTTCCTTATCAAATTGCCTTACAACAGATCAAGACTTGTAAGTGTCTGGCACTCAATCATCAAAGTTCAATATTTTTCCCCCTTATCTTACCTTGAGTATTTACATTTTAAATGGAAAAGGTCACGGAGAAGTCAGAAACTCTGGTGAAATTAAAACTATAGCCATACTCCTTCAGTATAGCCAATGTATGGCATTACCCTCTAGATTAATACTTCTTTCTTCCTTGGAAGTATAAAAGATTGAATTACAAAGGGTGGTATTACACATGCTCTAAGCATTAACTGCAAGTGGGAGTTTAATAGCTAGTTTTTGAGCCAATTTTTGCAATGGCAATTTGCCTCCCTTTCTGTGCTCTCTTAACCATTTCTCCAACCTGATTTGGTTTATAAGCAAATTGTACCTTTAATTGCCTTCAGTTAACCTGAGCAGGTAGGCAGATGAGAGTCATTTTAAATTTATTTCCTGTTGTTTGCCTTTGGAGAAGACTTCCCAGAGCTCTGTCATGTGCCCTCTATCTCCCCAAATTGCATTCCTTCAAGAAAGCTCTGCCAAAACTAGGTAGTGAGAGCCTTCCTTTAAAAACCTGGGTACTGAGCTGTAACAGTTTTCTGACCCAAGATAAATATATCAGCCAACCCCTCCTTTAGTGAGTTAGCCCATATATGGCATGATTTAAACATGGAAGAAAGAAAGGAAGGAAGGGAGGGAGGGAGGAACAAAGGAAAGGAGGGAGGGAGTAAGAAACTGGTACCCAGTGGACTGAGTTCTGATTTGTTTTTCCACCACCTCACTTGTGTGAGCTTAGGCAATTCTCTTTACCTGTCTTGTTTTCTGTTTATATAATTTGCAAAATAGGGTTAATAATTCTACTTTGTAAGTTTGTTGATATGAGTTAAATAAGTTCATCACATAGTGAAATTTCTTGCACAGAATAAATTCTCAGTAAATTGGGACTTATTGATGAGAATATGACTCTGCAATGAAATTCTCATTTACTCAGCAAAACTGACTTAGAGAACACATTTGGCTTCTATCGGGATCTACCAGGTGATGGGATAGTTCTTCATCCAAGAAACAGACTAACCTTCCCTTCTCTCCAACTCATACATAATTATTCCTGGAAGAATTATTATTTAGTAAAACTAGCTCAAGCCCCCATCTCCCACTGGAGGGATACTGAGAGAATGATGAGGACAGGAGAAATAAGACGTGGACATATGGCTAAGTTATCATCAATTTTGTGAATAAGTATTCAAATAAATGGCTACTGAACAAAATCACCCAAATCAAATGCAAAGTATATATACTGAGAGTTGGTTTTCAAGGAATTTATCAAGCCATCAATCTTTTATTTCAAGCAGATGGTAATAATAATGATACTTATCAAAAATCAGTCTTTTTTATATTAGGTATTTTATTTGTATGAATTCATTTAATCTGTATAGCAACACTTTGAGATTGGTAATAATATTATTCCCAATTACAGAGAAGGTTATGTGATTGACTTACTTCACATTTCTCACAAGTAGTGGTGCCACAATGTGGATTGGACAATTCTGGCTCCAGGGCTGCTCCCATAACCAGTAGGATATGCTGCCTATATTTTCAAGATATTTAGAGACAAATGAACAAAATATTAAAAGAATGGTACATCTTTGAGTGAGCTTACTGCTGGAGCACTCTTTATTAAGGTCCTTTCTAAGGGACATATAGTGAATAAATGTTTCATGAAAAAAAGAATCTACTGCTGTGGGAACTTTATGATCATTCCACTGAAACATCTCACCGTAAAGACAAGGAACAGTCAGACTTCAATGTCGTCACCCAACTAGTCTGGGTCTCCTTTAGAGGAATTAATGTACTTCAAAAACAAATGCAGAATTCACTTGTGTATAAATAGTTTTAAGAGTAACAGCAATAATTACTGACTCTAGGGGGCATAGAAGAAGTCACAGTGTTCCTATTCCACTTGCAAAGTTTCCAATTTATTACTGAGTTATCAAGGATGTGAGAAAAGGACTCATCTGGTTAGGTCACCTTGTACGCCAAGATGGAATTGCTCTCTATAGAATATTCTTGGAAAGTATAGAAGAAAAGTTATCATAGCAGAATCACCTTCTAAGGAAATGTACCTAGAGCCAGGGATTGGATCAGGGTCACTGTTATACAGACTGAGCCTGCATCTACTAAAATCACAATATCCTCTCCTTCAAGGACTCAAATTGTCCATATGTTGGGGAATACGCTGGCCATGCACTGCAGCTGTTTTCATGGAATGGGTATTGAGTGTTCTATAGATTTGTGCTTTCACCAAACAATACAAAAAAGCAACAGATTCATCAGTTAAGAAATTAAACCCTTACAGATCCTTCTTTCCAATTGTTGGATGTGTTTGCCCATCATTTCATTTAATTTTTAAGAGTTTTCCAACAATACAGTATCTCTTCAGGATATAATAAATTGTTGAATTGAATAAATGAAGAGACAAATTCCTGTGGCTTGGCATTATTGCCTCCTTGCTTCAGGATTTCCTAATACCTTCAGGCCAAATTTGGTGGTAAATCTGTAAAATAAATCAATTTCCAGAAAGTTCCAACCAACAAGATCCAAGAATTTCCTTCCCATAGAGAGAATATGAATTCAGTCTAACTCCTTATCAGCTGAATTACCTAGAAAAAGACACCCAACTTCCCCAAGCCTGCTGTAAAAGAGGGATAAATTAACATATAACTTCAGGGTTCTTAAAGATTAGGGGGAATAATGATATAAGTAGTCAGTTCAATGACTGACACAGAGTAAGCAACTCCATATACGTACTACATTAAATTTGTTGAGTAGATATTCTAGTTGATAATGCATTTTCTTTAGACCTACAAACAATTGCATTCTAGGTACAAAACAATCCAAGCTTCTTGTACTGATATTTTGTGACTTCTTTTGAATGTTTATTTATTTCTTAATGTTTATTTATTTTAGAGAGAGAGGGGGCGAGAGAGACAAAGACAGAGCAAGAGCAGGGGAAGGGCAGAGAGAGGGAGACACAGAACTTGGAAGCAGGCTCAGCACAGAGCTCGATGTGGGGCTTGAATTCTCCAACTGAGAGATCATGACCTGAGCCCAAGTCGGAAGCTTAACTGACTGAGCCACTCAGGTGCCTCAATGTTTATTTATTCTTGAAAGAAAGAGAGAGAGTTAGAGACAGAGAGAGAAACAGAAAGTGGGGAAGTGGCAGAGAGAGAGAGAGGGAAACACAGAGTCTGAAGCAGGCTCCAGACTCCGAGCTGTCAGAACAGAGCCTATTTGGGGCCTTGAACTCATGAACCTCAACATGATGACCTGAGGCAAAATTGGATGTTTAACCGACTGAGCCACCCAGGCACCCCACTTCTTTTGATTTTTAAGAGGTGGTATGCCACTGTGAAAATATTTCTGGGCTAAGGGCAAATCCTAGTCACAGAGCTGTCACAGGACAGGAAACTTGAATGACTCCTTTTGCTTCTCTGTGTCACTGTTTTTTCTATCTAGAATGAAAATCATGCCCTTGCAAATATCTTTTGGAAAGAGACAGTTTAAATAAGAAAATCCAGCCCACAGTAAAATCTCTAACCTGTCCAATGACTTACAAAGGCTAACGACCCTGGCCCACTAATGAGAGAGAATTCAGTAACCTGATTCGCATTTTCTAAACCACTTTTTCCAGTGACCATGGACTAGTAGTTAGCTGGAGTTATGCAGGCAACAAGTGGACATGGGACTTAGTGATGCTAACTGATCTATATGAGAAATTAACCGTGACCCCTGGAGACTTCTTTTGAAGTTTTCTAAGCCAATGGAAACTTGGTAAGATGTATAGAAACAGACATGGCTGCAAATATTTTGGCACTTCCATCACTCAGTAAAGGAAGGAGCGTGTGTACCACCTCGTCATGATTATTATTAAAGTTATGTCAGCATATCTGGGGACCTCGCAGTGTAATGGGGTGAGCATCATATGTGGAATGCTAGGCTCAGGATTCAAGTACCACCTGTGCAATTTTCAAGTGCTTCAAGTGCGTTAAGTGCTCAATTTCCACACTGTAGACTAGAGGAAGTAAATAAATAATGATTCTTCAAGGTGTTGCTATGAAGATTAATTGGTAAAGCACGTCTAAAGAACTTAATCTAATTATCTCTTTAAAGATAGTTATGTTATTCCTTTTCCTTATTTAAGCAAGCCTGCTTTGAAAACAGCTGAGTCTTACCATTCAAGTTTATGGAAAAGGAAAAAATAGAAGAACTTTGGGATGAAAAATAATTTTTAAAATCAACCTAATTTTGTTTGTGTCAAACTTTTAGCCTGAAAATTATACATCTTTGACCCCCATGTGGTGGTGGTTTATAAGCACAGAGAGGTTGTTGTTTAGTTCTAAAACTGGTTAAATTTTTAAGGGATGTTATATCCAAGATCCCGATAGCAGATAATTTGGCCAGATTATCTATATATCCAGAAGCTCTATTATCTCATTTTTCCATCCTTGACCTCTACTAATAAATAATTTCTTTCCCATCCCTGATTCCCTGATATCCATTTATGCTCTAACAAGACAGGTCAAATTTTCACAAAAACAACACAACTCACACACACACACACACACACACACACACACACACACACACACACACACTGCTGTCCTAAAGTATTGCTTGTGCTGTGCTTGAGGTGGAGTGGGTGAGTTTCCCTTTCATCCCCATCCATTAATTAATGCCACCTCTTTTGTATCTGTTGAGGAGACTTCCAAAATCACCCAGCTACTTCTTTTGAATGGCTCATTTTATGCGTATCAGTCTTTCAGCTGACCAAAATTTTAGTAGCATCATTTACTTGTCCAATAATCTTTTATTACTCTTTAAATTCCATCAAAATGCTTAGCAGTATACTTGGCATCTAACAGACATAGAATAGATATTGAATTCTATTGATCAATTCTCTTGAATTGATTTCACCATAGACTCATTGGGATTGGAGAACTCAGGGAACATTTAATCTAATCTCCTACTTCTTGACACTTGTGTTTTAGAGCTGAGAATGAAAGCTACTGGCTGCAGGTAGCTACTAAGCACTTGAAATGTGGTGAGTGAAACTGAAGAAAAGAATTTTTAATCATATTGAATTTTAATTCATTTTAAGTTAAATATAAAAGCTAACGCTTCTATTACTGTAAAAGTTTCAAGCGTGTCTGGAACAACATGGGTAGGAGAATCTACTTTTAAAACATCTGAATACAGATCAGAGGGGCGCTTGGGTGGCTTGGGTGGTTAAGCAGTCGACTCTTGATTTCAGTTCAGGGCATGATCTCCAGGTTCATGAGATCAAGCCCCATGCCAGGCTCTGCAGTGACAGCATGGAGGCTGCTTGGGATTCTCTGTCTCCCTTGCCCTCTGCCCCTCCCTCCCCTGCTCACACATTCTCTCAAGTCAATAAATAAACATTTTAAAAAATCAAAATATATCATTAAAATATATTGATATGTTAAAATCCATAATAATTAGGAAATATTTGGTATAATAATAATATATTATGAAAATTAATTTCACTTGTTTCTTTTTTACTTTTTAAAATATAGCTACCGGCAACTTTAAAATTTTATGTGGGCTTGCATTAAAGGACTGCTAGACAGTGCTATTTCAGAGCATCCCATGCAGAAATTCATTCATCCTGGATTCCTTTAGTGAGTAGCTCAGTGATTGTGTGGACATCTCATTCCATGAAATAGCTCTAATTGTTGACAAAATTTTTGTATTTATGGATTTGTAATCTTTTGCATTCCTCCATTCATTGGTTTCTATTTTAGTTTCTGGGGTGAAAAGATAAGGATTCTCCTTTTCCATGTGGCAATACTTCAGACACTGAAGAGAGTTACAATGGCAATAATAAAAGTAGTATTAATTGAGCATTTATTGTGTGCTAGGCATTGAGCTGTCTGCTAGACAGAAGCTATCTCATTTACCCTTTGAGATAAGCAATGATAGCATCCCCATTTTATGGAGGAGCAAACTGAGACTGAGGGGATACAAGCAATAGGATATGTGGAATGTTTAGCATGCCACCAGGCACATAGGAGACACTTGAAGGGGAGTTGACATTGTTGTCATCACTAATACTTATGCTGCTGTTTACAATGATTCCAGCTACTGCAGAACTGATGGAGAGCCCCTTTCCTCTCTGTTATCAATCAGTAGGTGAAATCCCCCTGCATCTCCAGGTTGTCCATATGAGCATAAGAAGACCTAATAGTATCTTGTACCTTAGTACCGCCGCTGGAAAGAAGCTTGTGGGGCACATTACAGACACTAGTCAAGGTGCTGTTGAGTTTTGCTGCAAGAGTTTGGTCCAAGTCCACACCAGTTAGTTGCCCTAGAAGTAGCTGGGCTGGAACAAGTGGCCCAAAGAGAAGCAAAGCCAAAAGATCTGACATGGTTGTGGAATGGGTGCCTGGTCCAAATGAGCAGGGATGCGTTCCACGGCCCCCAGGAGATACCTGAAATTGCAGCTAGTACTGAACACTATATATACTATATTTTTCCCTACACATACATCCCCATCATAAAGCTTAATTTATGGGTTAGGCACAGTAAGAGATAAACAACAATAACTAATAATAAAATAGAACAACTGTAAAAATTTACTGTAACAAAAGTTATGTGAATGTGGTCCCTCTTTTTTTTTTTTAACAATTTTTAATGTTTTCTTTTTACATCTTTTTTGAGAGAGAGAGAGAGAGAGACAGAGCATGAGCAGGGGAAGGGCAGACAGAGAGGGAGACACAGGATCTGAAGCAGGCTTGAGGCTCTGAGCTGTCAGCACAGAGCCTGACTTGGGGTTCAAACCCAAACTGAGAGAGATCATGACCTGAGTCGAAGTCGGACACTTAACCGACTGAGCCACCTGGGTACTCCATCTTTTTTTTTTTTAATTTGTAATGTTTATTTTTGAGAGAGAGATAGACACACAGAGTGCAAGTGGAGGAGGAGCAAAGAGAGAGGGAGACACAGAATCCCAAGCAGACTCCAACCTTTGAGCTATCAGCACAGAGCCTGACTTGGAGCTCCAATTCATAGACCAGGAAATCATGACCTGAGTTGAAGTTGGATGCTTAACCAACTGAGCTACTCAGGCACCCCAAGCACTTAATTTTTTTAAAAAAAAAATCAGTTTAATGACAACCCATTATATTGGTCATATTATTCTTCCTTGCTTACAGACAGGAAAACTGAGTCATAGAAAAATACGTAGTTTGTTTAAGACCTGTGGCTAATTAGTGGCAAAGCCAAAGTTTGATATGAGTCTTTTAGCCTCCAGAGTCCTGATCTTAAATAGACTTCAGTGCCATGCACTGACTCTTTGAAATACTAAATGACATTGGCTACAGTTTACTGAGCACAGAGTACCATGCAGGGTGGGAAATGTTATGTAAGCTGGTTCTATATTTTAGAGATAGGTTTCATATCTCCACTTTACAGTCAGTGGAATGAAGGCTCAGAAATGTTAAAAAACTAAGAAAGTCAAAGATTGGGTGGAAAATCTTCCATCTGAAAAACTTCACAGACAGAATAAATACTGCAAACATTTACAGAGGGCATCAGAGATGGTGAGATATTTATAGATATCTGCTGCTGTTGGCAGGGTGAGGCCAACCAAGAGCTACGCATAACTCATCACCATGAACCTACATTAGAGTGCATAATTCTAGCTGTAAAATATTTATATCTGTATGTGTGATTACAGATGACAAGTAAACTACTAACAAAAAGTAATCTTTCTGATATAAAAAATAATAATAATAAAATCCCTAAAATATTTTCCATAGCTTCAGGGTAATGAAATAGTTGTGCAATCACAAATGAAAGCAGGAAGAGAGTCTTTTGTTCAGAGCTGATTTCTTTGTAAATCTAGTAGCATAAGTAACATGAGTAATGGGCTGGGACTGGTACACATAAACAATTGTTTTGAAAATGAAAAGGGAGTTTCTACTCTTCAGACACTTAGTAAATGCTTATAAGAATTAAAGTTATAGAAAAAAAATGGAACATTTCTCATTCAATGCTCTGGCATATGGTATTCTATTTGGCTTAAACATTAGGGGAAGCATCAAAGAGGCACATACAAAAATGCAGCAAAATCATGTTGCAGAGTCTTTAACTGTTTCATTGACTTGGTTGTAACATCAAATCAAATCATGCTTTCCATGTATACCATAACACTGTTGCAGTCACTATTCTCCAGCCTTCGCCAGGTTTCAGTAATGGAAATCACTGACCATGTATTGCTTTCTGCTATCTTTAACAAATAATTTCCAAATTTACCTTGAAGATTTAATTCATTCCTGCTGGCCAGAAGGGAAGGAGAGCATGGAAGAGTGTACCACCAAGGTGCAAGCTCAGAGAAGGAACTTTTCACTCCTGCTCCTATGCCATTGACCAGAACTCAATCACAGGGCCACATGCACCTACAAAGAGGGTGAAAAAGGTGATCCATCCATATGCCCAGGAACAGATGTGGTTCCTCACGTTCCAGTAAATTGTAAACTAAAAAGATCATGTTAACTGCACCACCTCAAACACACACATCCAAAGGACAATAGTGGAACAAAGGCAGGAAAACTATAATATAAATTCTCATTTGGGAGATGAGACATACAGAGATGTTCAGATGTCACTGGTTTATGTCAGTGATGGAATCCTGCTGGGTAGGCATTATGAAGCACTTCTATTCCAGAGATAGGTAAAGTTTTTTATTAGGCCCAGATTCCTTTCCCTGGGAGGAGCTCCTAGGAACACTATTTCTCATGGCCTTGGCTCCCCTCATTGGGAGGTTCTTCCACAGGGTGAATTTATAGTGTAAGGAAGCCTTGGGTAAGCACAGCTGTCAGAGCATGACTCTTACTTCTGTGGCTTAGAGGTGCAAGGTTGTTGTTTGTTTGTTGTTAATAACTAGAGGCTTTTTGAGGCAATACCTATGTTTTGGCCAGTTCCGAAAGATATAATTATGTTTCACAAACTCCAGCTTTCTTCCTGGATATGCTCCTAGACTTCTTTCTTCATTTTCTTGCTCACATGCCACTTTTTTCAAATTAAAAGTGGCTTCCCTGAAGCCTATGAAACAACAGGCCTGTAAGGAGGAGTGAAGGTGTGAAGGAGGTAACACCATCAGTCTGAACTTTGCTGCAGGGGACAGGTACTTCATCTAACTAAGTTTCAAAGGGCTTTTGGTGCTCAAAACCTTTTTTAGTCTTACTTCTACACACTTAGGGATCTTTCACAGTGACATTTCCAACTCCTCCTGTTGTTGAGGCCTCTCAGTTTCAGAGTGGCTTATTATGCAGCAATAGCTAACTGATACATTCTGCATAAAATGGGTGTTCATCTTTATAGTCTCCAATATCTGTTTCCTTGCTATCAGTTGCCTATTGCTCTACCATGAAGCCAATGGACAAATCCGTATAAAGGACATAAAAATTAAGATACAAATTGAGTACTACTAAGTGGGGGTTAACTGCTTTGACAATAACAAAAAATCCCCCAACATGTATGATAACTCAAACCCATTCAATAGGATTGGTCAAGCAGGCAAGTTGAAGGTTAACATGGTTTTAAAAAGTTGCTCTTAGAGTCATCTTTATTCGATCAAGCCCAGAAATTAGGATGGAGAATGGATCAGAGGTTTTGCAAACCAGGCCTAGAAGTGGTATACATAATTTCTGCTCTTATTTTATTGGCCAGAACTTATTTGTATAGCCATACCTAACTGCAATGAAGAATGGGAAATATATCCTAGTTGGGTGCCCAGGAAAAGAGTATAACATATGTTTTTTGGTGATCAGCTCACAGTCTCTGCTACATCACACACAGCCCATCTCTGAGATGAGGAAAAGAGATGATGAGGGCAACCTTTGCCATATCACTCAGGGACTCTGTACTATGAAGGTCAGTATCGCTATTGCTGCAGCTCCTATACCCCCTATGTGTATATACATACTACTGTATGAAATAGGAGCCAGTAAAGCTCTTACTGTATTCTAAGCATTTAATATGCTTATTTTAGTTAGCCCTCATATTACAGATGAAAAACTAGTGTCATAAATACATAGGGGAGTCAGGAAAAAATATACGTCATATTCCAACATGCTATATTATATGCCTGTATAGAATCAAGTTCATCTTAGATTATCTCAAGTGTTTAAGTAAATGAACTACAGTTCAGACAGACAGACAGACAGACAGACACACACACACACACACACACACACACACACACACACTATCTACACTAAGAAAAATGATAAAGAAGTAGGGTGATATTAGGCTATGACGGTTTCAAAATTCACCCCAAAATAGATATTCTTATTGAAGTTGAGAGCCAATTAGGCTCTTTGTGAGGGAATGGTTTAAACAGTACTAGCACAAAGAATGAATTAGAACAGGTAGGAGGGTATGAGAATTCATAATATATTAGTGGGCAGAAGACTTTAGAAGGTGTTATTAGTACATGGCTTATTACTTATTCCTGATGGCTCCTTCTGGCTTCCAAATTGATCAAGAAGGAAATAAGTTAATTTAAGAATGACATAGCCATTAGTTATTCTCTTTGAAAATAATCTTTTCAGTATATTTGGATGACACTAAAGGCCAAATATGTAAGCATGTCATTTTTCTTTGGCTTGAAGATCTATCCAAGAGAAGAGAAGAGAAGCCTTTCTTCCCTGGCCTTCAGAACTCTTAAATTTAGGATCTCACAACAACTTTCTGTACCATATGTCCTGACCACCTCTGAGTTTCTCATTACTCTTCTGGATCTAGTTCAAGGCAACACAACTTTAAGAGATTTTTATTTTTTCAATAAAAACGTGGGGACATCTAAACAAAATATTTGTGCAATGTCCAATAATCAATTTTATGTCCAAGACCAATTATAGTATCAGGGCAAATAGTTGATATCATTTCTTTTGGGGGATTGTTTTCTATACTATCTAGGAGATGAACTCAATGATATAATTATGTTTTCACATTTAAAATTACTAGAACAATTAAGAAAACTAAGCCAAGAAAACAAAGTTTTACTTGGAATACTATAATTTGAGATATTTATTTTTTGAGAGTTGATGTTGCTGACCTCACCTTAAAAATGAAGACTATTGAATAACAACTGGAGAATTAACACAAAAAGATCTTGAGCCAAATTGCAATCCAAGAGCAGTAAAGAGAGAAGGAGGAAGGATTTATAAGATAAAGGATTGAGCCTTTCCTCTACAACTTCCTATCTGGGATAACTCAGGGATCCAACTGCCTAGACATCAGATGCCTCACTTGTAAGAAAAAGATAGTCACATATTACCAGTTCAAAGACAGAGAACTGAACCAGATATTCTCTGAGACTTCCTCCAGTTCTGAAGTCCAAATCTAAATTCTGGTAAAAACTTAGAGGATGCAGGTGACTAATAACCTAGGTCTCCATGACAAGTAGAGGTTAGAGCTCTGAAGCCTTCCTCTATTCCCTCTAGACTGGATCATTAGATGCACTAATTACCAGTCATGGTGGAATGTATTAGTCTTGACCAAATAGTCTAATTTTGCTGCTCTCAGTAGAATGATTATGTATCTCTACTTTATTGAACCCAAGAGCATTCATGTGACATACTTTGGCCAAAGAAATGTAGGCAGAAGTGGCTATGATTTCTTCATGAAAGCAGTGCTTTCCAAATAGTGAATAATGTAGGGTTTCACTACAGGGTGGTGACCAACCATCTTTGTTTACCCAGGTCTCAGGAGTTTTTGAGGATGTGAGACTTTCAGTGCTAAAACCCAAATGTTTTATACAAAGCAGGTTGAGTTGGTCGCATTTGGCTTTCTTGATAAAAGCTCCCCAATTTACCTGGGTACAATGTTGTTCCATGGCTGTCAGGGTCTCCTGACGAATTCCTTTTTAACCTGCTTTCATGCAAACTTAACAATTCTGTACCATTTCTCTCTGTAAAAGGTTTCTAGAAAACAAATCTGATAAACTAATAATTCATATAAGGTCCCCCTTTTCTGACAACATTGTCGATTTAATAGGAATCTTTCAGAGCTAATCTCAAGGAAACATAGAAACATGAAAGTGAGAGGACTTGGAGACTGCAGAAAGACACTCAGCCATCCTCAGTCCATACCATGTGCACCAATATTTACAGTAGACACGTCTGCATTTGCATATATTAGATGTAGCTTCAGGTTCTCACTCTTCTACATAGAAGTTCCTTGACCTTGGGACAGCCACTTAATCTCTTTGAGTTTGGGTTCTCATATTTTAGAAATTGAGCAAAAACAATATGAATAGCATTTTACGAATTCTACAAGGCTATACAACAGTGTTATTACTATGTAGTGCATTCATAAAGACTGACCATATTGTTAAATCACATTCTATTCGTTCACCAAAGTCATTTTTAATTTAATGATCATTTCCCTTTATCCCAGCTCACACCAATATGTAACAAAAGAAGAATGGGCAGGTGGTATCTATCCTACACTCACAAATACAGACATAATGTCAACTTCTACCAGGAAGGAATTCCAACTTGGTAAACTAAGCACGTGTAATAACTATTAGAAATGCATGTTGGAAGTCCAGGGAGGGTGAATGTAGTATTGGTGATGGTGAGGAGTTAGGGTAGTAAAAGGAAAAGCAACTTGTCATTATTCTGAATCTCTGTACTAGAGACAAAAAAACGGAAATGCACCAGAGCTCCTTATAAGTTCATTTTCATTTATAAAGGGAGCAATTAACTCCTCTTCCTTTATCCAATCGATTACAAAATACCATAAAATAAGTGGTTTATAATCAACAAACACTTATTTCTCACAGTTCTGGAGGCTGGGAAGTTCAAGATCAAGGCACGGGCAGACTCAATGTCTGGTGAGAGCCTGCATCTTGGTTCATAAATAGCCACGTTTTCTCTGTGTCTTCACCTGGTGGAAGGGGCAAGGGAGCTCGCTGGGGTCTCTTCTATAAAGGCATTAATCCTCTCATAACCTGATCACCTCCCAAAGTCCTCACTCCAAATGTCATTACATTGGAGATTAGATTTCAACATATGAATACAAACATTCAGTCTGTAGCATCCCCTCAAGCCACTTTGTATTCAGATACATTAGAACCACTTTGAAAGCTGATTCAATTATCGGGACCATTCCAAACCTACATCCCATTTTCTCCTCCTTACTCTGACTCTTATATAGATGACATCAATGGGTATCTTTGCCATCTGGCTCCAAATGGGAACATTGGCAGAAATTGGAAGAAAGAAAGTGAGATTAAGGTATTCCCCTGTGATTGAACCATTTTCTTGAATGGTTGTTGAGAGGTTGACTGCACCCCTCAACTTTGTAACTCACAGCTCTGCTCAAGGTAGCATCTCCACATGACTCATTCCACATTCCCATTACCACTGGTGTAAGGTGATAACAGGACTTTGATGTTACTATCACAGGGACATTATGTTATCAACTTGTGGTTTTCCTACATTCTGTTAAACTCTCTTCAAATAATCCATTTTGAGAGCACCATTTGTTTCCTACCAGCCCCTAAAGTATTTGAGTATTTGCTCTGTATTGGTCCTAACTACGTTTGTTTAGATATATGTCTCTGTTTATTTTTTAAAAATATATAAGAATCATTTTCATTTATTTGTAGTAATACTTTGTATTGATTATTATTTCATTAAGGTACTTTTCTTTACTCTGTTTTTTTTTATTCATGATAAAAAATAAAGTAGACTTACAAGATCCAGTTGCTGTAGAGAATAGAGTCTTGACCAACATCTCAGGACATTGGCTTTAATGAAGGCTACCGAAAAGCTCAGAAACAGAATCCCCTTCCTCGTGCTTTTCTGCAAGATAAGTGAAGCTGATTGCTGGATAGTTTCCAAAGTGCTGTTTTTAAAGGCCTGGCTTCTCTCTCCTCTTAGACCATTTCCAACTAACACATGTGAACAATCTGAGCCTTGCCAGTGTATTTCCTGGCAGACACAGCATGTGTCAGTTTTATTGCTCATTCAGACTTGGGAATTGAACTGAATGCAACAAATGCTTATTGAACCACAATTTTGTGCACAAACACTTTGTTAGGTGCAGTTGAGAATACAGCACTAAATTATTATTATCAGGAATAAAAAACTGGGAATTTACGAAACACTTTTAAATTGAAACACTATTAATTGCTATTCAACTATTATGTTCCAAAATTTTACTAGCTACTTATTCATTATTTTATTCCACTTAAATTTCAGAAAAATCTTGGAAAGGAGTAATGACTTCTATTTTTATGAATGAAAAACACAG
Source organism: Hyaena hyaena (assembly GCF_003009895.1). Classification (NCBI taxonomy): domain Eukaryota; kingdom Metazoa; phylum Chordata; class Mammalia; order Carnivora; family Hyaenidae; genus Hyaena; species Hyaena hyaena. Next base: position 656,422 of record NW_024080658.1, read on the forward strand.
AGACTCAGAGATGCTAAGTATGTTACCCATGATTATACAACTACTAAATGGGCAAATTAGGATTTGGATCCAGTAATCCAGGTATTCCTGGTGCCAAAGCCCATGTCGATCACTGTAACCCTTAAAAATGGTACTAACCATGTTCTGTATTTAAAACAGCCAAAGAAAATGATCTTCTACAATGTGAGCTGTCCATCTAATGTTAATGCTTCTCCCTTTGAGCAGCTGCCAGAACACAGGCAAAATTAGACCATGAAATGTGTATCTCCTCCTGTGAGGGGAGTCAGGAAGAAGATGTGGAGATTGGGGTGCGAGTCTCCTCGTTGGTTGGGTCAGCCCAATGGTCACATGGTTTGTACAGACTGGTTCCCAGACATAGGGAAGTGAAGAAGCCTGGAGAAAATACAATATCCTTGCATCCAGATGGAAAAGCATAGAGATCTCCCTATTGTTCAGTTTTATTGGATGCATAGTTGTTTGTCAACAGAGATTTAGAATATTAGAGTCTCCTTTTAATGCTTACAAATTAAGGCAAAAACCATGATTCCCCCAGTTAAAGAATTTTTTTAATATGACAAGTCATCTGCTTCATTAATCTTATTTCACGCTGTTACAAAGAAATATTTCTTTGTCATTATCATATATTACGAGTGCTTCTTTTTCTGGTTACATACTATTTTGGATGCAATTATACCCCAGAAATTTCCTGTTTAAGAAAAAGGAGCCTAAAATAGAAGAATTAAATAATTGACACTGATAAGGCTAGAGCTCTCTCTGCTCCAGGACAAAAGACTGCTCCTGGGAAAAAGCATTTGCTAGTCCCTTCCTGCCACAGGAATCTGGTTGTGTCTGCATCATAATTCATGCGATAAGTGATCTAAATTCTTCATAAAGGAAAAAATCTCAAAGGACTCTCTCTTCTGCTCCACTTTTTAAAACAGGAAACATATTTTGCTTTTTAGCCTAAATGACCACATCATTTGCATCTTGGGAAGCAAGTGAAGTTTCTTCCCAAAACTAAATATTATTTCTTAAAGAAGCTCTCCATAATTAATGAGTAGAGCCAGATGTCTTTTCTACAGGTCATCCTTTTTCAAGATGAAATTTATCTTGACTGGCAGTCGGTGGATGGTAGAGATGACCAAATGTGCATGATTCAGAAACAAAAGACAAGCAAGCCTTTCACTTCTGTATGTTCTTGTTTTTGTTCACTTCTCTTGGAGTCAGGAAGTGGTCCCAGTGTTTTAACAGTACCACACATGGACCAAACACAATGGTTGTGTATGTACTACAGAACACAGAATCCTGTGAGCAGGGAAAGTCTGGGGATGATGATTACATACAAGTCTTATTGTAATGCACTTTCCAATCCCCCTTCTTTGATTCTGTTGGCACTCTTCTTGCCTGACATGGTGTGAAACGAAAGGTTGATTCAGGGCATGAGCATGCATGTGGCTTTAGATAAGTCATTTCCTTGAGTTTCAGGTGTTTCATTTGTAAATTGGATGAGCTGAGATTAGGCAAACCCCGTTTTTCTCAAGTTCTAATGTTCCATACAATAAAAAGCAAGAGCTTTCATAGAATTCTTCCTCATGGCAAAGTCATGGCTTCAGAGGAAGTTTCTGAGCTGCCAATGTAAACTTCAGGATTTCTTAGTATGGAACACACTTGCTATCAACATAATGATGTCTGAATCAGTGTTGTTCTGTCCCTGATCTCATATCTTATTCCCTGTGAGTAACAGCCAAAGTTCACACTTGGGAAGAGCTAAGATACTGACGACCACCCATGGTGCAGGTTGACCACTGTGTCTAAAACAAAATAAGATATACCATTGTACTTGGAATACAAGAGTTTAATATGAGTCCACTTTGCCAAAGGGCATATAACACTGTTTGGAAGAGACTGTAACAGTTTGGCCTAGAATAGTCTTCAGTGTCAAAATTGGCCTAGTGAGACATAGTCTCCAGACTTTGGTCCTACAGTTGTGATGTGCCATCATTTGACCAAACATTTAAGCCACAGTTTCATGTTTCCCAATATCAGTCATTCATATGTCACCTGCAGGAATTTTGTTAATCCACATTTTTATTTAAATAGATTCATCATTTTAATGTCATTAATTTATTTAAAACAACTTTTTCACTATCATGAAGAGAAAACCATAAACAGAAGTAAACCACACAATAAATAAAACATTGCCACTAAATCTTAAAAATTAAAATTTAAAATTTTATTTATTTATTTTTGAGAGCAAGAGTGTGCATGCACACAAGTGGGGGAGTGCAGAAAGAAAGGGAGAGGGAATCCCAAGCAGTCTCCATGCTCTGCTCCAAACCCAAAACATCATGCTCCCGTGACTGGGAAATCATGCCCTGACTCGAAATCATGAGTTGGATGCTTAACTGACTGAACCATCAGGCACCCCTTAAAGACTGAAATTAATTGGGGGCACCTGTGTGGCTCAGTGGATTAAACATTGAACTTGGCTCATGTCATAATCTCACAGCTCATGAGCTCAAGCCCCGCATCAGGCTTTGTGCTGACGGCTCAGAGCCTGGAGCCTGTTTCAGATTCTGTGTCTACCTCGCTCTCTGTTGCCTACTTGCTCTCTCTCTCTCTTTCTCAAATATGGATAAACATTACAAATACAATTAAATTAAAATTATTCAAAAATTAATTTTAAAAATGAGCAGTAAAAAACTCTTAACATAGTCTCTAAGCCCTGTGCAGGCACACTCTACCCATCTACCTCTTCAGATTTCCCAACACACTCTCCTGCTTGTACCACTACTACTCCAGTGAACATCTTTGAGTTTTTCATTATTCTGGCTCTTCTTCATCAGGGATTTTACAGGCTCGTTTCCCTATAGGTAAGGCTCTTCCAGATCCCCTCCCCATATTTCTGTTCAACCCTCAGGTTTCAGACCTCAATTCAAGGTCACTTCCTCAGGATAAACTTCCCTGTCTCTGTGACTGAGATAATTTTTCCTGTGTCTGAAATCACTGTGTACCATTTCCTTGTATGTCTTACTCTGTGGCCATTTTATACTTGTTTCTCATTTCTTTGTTTAATGCATGTCTCCCACAATAGACTGGAAGTTCCATGAAGGCATACCAAGTCACTTTCAGGGGTGAGACCCGGGGGAAAATCTTATCATTTTCTATATTTTCCTGAAGAGAAGCAGTTTTCCCTTGCAAGAAAGAAACTCTTTCTTCATGTAAAGAGACCCAAATAAGAATCATTCTGGGATAAATGGGAGTTAAATTTTAGGGTTCTCTGCATTCCCAAACCTTTAGAATCTAATCATTCCAATTCTGGGGATCTTATTCTTTCTCAACTCTTATTTTTACATATAAATACCCTAGCCACTCTGTGGGCTTGCATTAAAATAGATATGGGTCTAGTAAGTAAATGTTCATTTGTGAGCCATCAAAGAGAATCTTGTATACCACCAATGGTACTTAGAACATACTTCGGGAAACCCTCTTAAGAGTCCGCAGGGGGTTAAATTCCCAAAGTCCAGTTTCTCTTGTATCATTTTTCTGAATAGAGTAATTTAAGGGTTTCTCCATGTCTACAAAACCAAAAAATGTGAGTAAGCTTTAGGGTCCCACCCTATCTTTCTAACCTTATTTCCCAACTCTATTGACCACTTCCCCTATGTTCCTGACAAGCTGAACATTCCCAAAACATTCCCTCTTCTGACCTCATGTTATGCTACTCTATTTCAAATGTTGCTACCCTCACTTTCTTCTCATAATATCCAAATCCTTTTTCAAAGCCTATCTTAACTATCTCTTCTTACTTAATAATTCTCCTAAATAAATTTAATATCGCTCTCCATCAAAAGGCACAGGACTAGAACTTTCCCTAGTTTCCATCATCAAATGTATTACTTCTTAGCCTGCATTGTGCTACTTTTTCCCCATATCATAATGTCACCAATAAACAATCAAATAATTAAGCTACATGCTCCTTGTGAGATGGAAGTTTTGTCTTATTTTAATTCCTCACAGTGCTTGGCACAATATAGACATTCAATAAGATGCAATATTGTAGAAATGAATCTGACATATTCCATTTTAAAGAAACACTTAAACTTTCTGGGTCTGACTTTAAAATCTCATCCTATATATGTGTGGGATACTTGGTGTGGGCACTCTTTTTCTTCTTTCTTATATCTCAGTTTTTCATAGAGACTACTAAATACAGAGAATGGACCTCTCCCTTATCAAATTTCACAGTCTGACTGGGGTAATTATGTCAGGATATGGCCTGAGAGGAGAGTCCAACTCTGAAGGTACATCATGCCAAGGGAAGATGAGAAGGTAGAAAATGCATCATTGCATCTTGGAGATCAAAAGCATCTGTGTTCTGTGATAAGCCATTGTTTTTATGATTAGGAGTGATTCCTTAAAGTGGGGTGCTCCATCTTTAGGTAAGTTTTCTTTTGTTTTTTATTGTTTCTTTTATGTATTTTTGCTAATATACCCCAAAAAGTAGAATTAAATAGTTGATAATGGTGATAAGAAGCTGTTATTTGACAAATTACCATTATTTATGTTTCAATTCCATTCAGCTACCCTAATGAATGTAATTGCTGCAAAGCTGGCCATCTTGATGGCTCTTTCTCTCATCTACAAACCATTGGTGGACTGCTGCCAAAGCCATCATTCTCCAGCAGCACGCTTCATACCACTTCTGCTGAAAAGCCTTCAACTGTTATTTTTCTTTGCCTTATAATTTAAGATCAGTCGTTAGCTTGGCATTCAGTATCTTCTACAGTCTACACCAACTGACTTTTTAGTTTCTCATTACTCAAGTTCAAAAAAGCAAACTGACAGTCTCTAGGCTAGGTTGCTTCTAAAATATTTTAATTGAGTTGATCCTATTGAAAATGTTCTATGAGCTGTCAACATTTAAAAATCAGAAGGGAGCACATGAAAATATTGATTTCTGCCCGTCTTGAAAATTCAGAATTTCTGGCAACACTAGGTCTTCATTCCTGTGTGACAATGTTCTCATGTATCACCAAGCAGCTGCTGTTTCCTTTGGATAGCCACACCCTCTGTTCAGTTCTCTACAGACTCAGTCATTCCCTATGAGCCTTGCACACACCAGCCTTATTCATTTTCATTCTCGTTACACATCTATATTTGAAGCCCCTAGTTTCGTTTTACCAGATAATTTACTGTCAGTCTAATTGTCTTGCCCCCACTCAATTGTTTGATTGTCCCCTCTGTATAGGTGACCCTACTGCATTCTGCCTCCCATCAACAGCCAATGTCTCCATAAACACTTTTTTTTTTAATTTTAAGTTTTTTAATTTATTTTTGAGAGACAGAAACAGAGCATGAGTGAGGGAGGGGCAAAGAGAGAGGAAGACACAGAATCTGAAGCAGGCTCCAGGCTCTGAGCTAGCTGTCAGCACAGAGCCCAATGCAGGGCTCAAACCCATGAACTGAAAGATCATGACCTGAGCCGAAGTAGGAGGCTTAACTGACTGAGCTACCCAGGTGCCCTAAGGCCTTTCATGTTTTAAAATGCGGTGATTAAAAAAAATATATCTGCAACTAATACTCTTACTCATTTTGGAGGGTTTTGTGAGGATTAGAGAAGACAGCACATGAAGAGGGCTTAGTACAGTTCCTGGTACCAAAAAATTTCTCTCTAAAGGTTAACTATGCTAACTCTAATTATTAATATGACAGAATTCCTGGCTGTTATTTTCACCGTGCTTTTTTAATGCAAAGAAACTCTGAAGCTGAAAAATCAAGAAGACAATGACCCAGTCTTATTTGCAACCTATGAAACAAGCAGTCACAAAAATCTTATTTCATCTCTTTTACTAGATAGTAAAATATTAATATTTGAGATTTACATAACACCTGAAGAATATAAAACAGCTGGGGTTGGTGTTTCATAAAGGAGCCCTCAATGGGTTTACCTTCAGGACAGATCTCATTAAAATCAAAGCAATGTGACATTATCACCCTCCTTAAAGGAATAGCAGAATTATTCATTTTAACAGAGAAACTGACCATAATAGAGTATAAAAAATTATCTACTTCTTATATAAAATTCCCTCACCCTATTACTCCTTGGAATACCACATGTAGGCCAGATCAACTTCCTGTAATAAATAAATAATCATAAATTATGAAAAACATAAAGGACCCATTGTGTGGGTCAAAATAAATAATGGGGTTCTTGCCATTTGGAAAGATGATTGGAGAAAGAAGGGGAGAAGAAGGAAAAGATGTATTTAATATTCCAAAGCATGGGCTTAGTGCATGATCTCACATAATCCTAACAACCCTAAGAAGTAGGCACTAGTACACTTTCTAATTGATAGATACAAAAACTAAAGGTTGGAAAGGCTATATAATTGGCCCACTGTTACAGAGCCAGTGGGTAGCAGAAATGAGTTACCAATTCAATTCTCTTTGTTCCCAAAGCTCTATTCTATTATATTCTAATACTGAGAAAGCTCTGTGAAAGTAACTAAACAAATAAAAATCAATCAATAACCATTTATGATCTCCAAGAGTTCTGCTAAATTCCACATAACTATAATTAGAGAAAACTTTTGGATACTAAAAAAAGTAAATCAAAAGAATACACGTGAAATTTCTACTGAAAACTTCTGTTAGTAATGGTTGCCTTCAATATAGGACATTTCTTCTAAACTTTGTTGATGTCAAAGAATAGCAAATTACCCTTAAGGAGTTTTGAGGAGGATGCAAATACTGTTGACTACCCTTAATATTTTAGCCTTGAAATTCCATGTCAAATGTCCAAAAGTCTTTTGGATAAATCTTAGATCTGATCCCCCAAAGTATTTCTCTTTTTAATATTTTCTTAATAAAATGAACAATCGTTGTGTCAACTGGGCACAATCAAACATACTATGACTGTAATTCAAATCTGAGACAAATCCAAATATGATTCATTAACATGTAGATTTGAGGGGCAGAAAATAAAACCAACGTTTTATTTGGGGGGAAAAGGAAGACTGACATGAGTGTCTTCTGCATGACAGTTACTTACACTTACTATACTGTTTAATGATCAAAACAAACCAATGAAGTCAGAATTATTACCCCCCAGAGGCAGAAACTGAGGCAAGGCAAGAAGAAAGGATTTGCCCCAAAACACATGACTCATCCATAATTGAGCCAGTTATTCAAATTCTGGTCTCTCAAACTGCAAAGCTCATAATAATTTCCAGAAAAATTTCTTTTAACATTTGCTTACTTTCAAGAGACAGGGGGCACCTGGGTGGCTTGGTCGGTCACCTGGGTGACCGACTTTGACTCAGGTCATAATCTCATGGTTTGTGAGTTCAAGCCCCATGACAGGGTCTGTGCTGACAACTCAGAACCCGTAGCCTGCTTCAGATTCTGTGTCTCCTCTCTCTCTGCCCCTCCCTTGCTCATGTTCTCTCTCTCAAAAATAAATAAGAATTAAAAAAATTTTTTTAAAAAGACAGAAAGACAGGCTGCCAGCAGGGGAGAGGCAAAGCAGGCTCCAGGCTCTGAGCTGTCAGCACAGAGCCTGACGGGGGGGCTAGAACCCACGACCCATGAGATTATGACCCACGCTGAAGTCAGATGCCCAACCAACTGAGCTACCCAAGCACCCTGCTCATAATAATTTCTAATGTCCAAGAAGATACTGATAGTTTTATCTCCAAGTTTTGAAGAATGATTTTAATAATTACAAAAGCTCTCTTTTTTCTTACATTTTCCAATTTCTAGAATAAAAGATCAAACATTGATATTTTTAAAACTGCTACAGTTTCTACTATCATGCCATATCAGGTGGCAAGGTTAGTAACAGTATTCACTGCAGGCAGTAAATTCCTGCTTGGTTTGGAGAAATGCATTAATGGGCCTTTCAGTTATGGAAACCTCATTTGGAATTGGATGAGCAGAAGCTTGACTTCTCTATCTATTGAAGCAAATTGGTGTTTTACTCACACGGAGATGTTCTAATATTAATTGGTTTTTGTTTTGTTTTGTCTACACTGAAAGTGGAGAGAGAGAGAGAGAGAAAGAGAGAGAATGAGAGGTAATTTAGGGGTCACTGATTTCACAGTTGGGGAGAGAAAAGATTCTGAAGTTTGAGATGAGTAGTCCCACAACCATGATGACAAGCCGTGACTACTTACACGAGAATATGAAAAAATGCTATGGAACTGAGGTACATGTGCTTTTACTACTTTATGAATTTCTTTTTTTTTTTTTAGAAATTTTTTTAATGTTTTATTTATTTTTGAGAAATAGAGACAGCATGAGCAGGGGAAGGTCAGAGAGAGAGGGAGATACAGAATCTGAAGCAGGCTCCAGCCTCTGAGCTGTCAGCACAGAGCCTGATGCAGGGCTCAAACCCACGAACCACGAGATCATGACCTGAGCTGAAGTCGGACGTTCAACTGACTGAGCCACCCAGGTGCCCCTATTTTATGAATTTCTTATGGTCACTTCAGCTTCATAAGAAAGTTTAATCCACATAGGAGCTTCATATCAGACATGCTTCAGGAGCCCTGTTCATACATGGAACCAGGCAGCAAGCACCAATACCTAATACTACTCGGTGCTTACATTTGTGATGGTCACTGTCCCCATGTATTTATACGCATCACCTCCTTCTCATAACAAGCAAAGGAAGTAAGTGCTTTCATTAGGGTCATTTTTTTTCTGTGGAAGCTGAGGGCCAAGGAGGTCACATCCCTTGCCCATGATGCACAGTGAGTAAAAGTTGGAGCTGGGACTGTCATCTGAGTCTTCACTCTTAACCACTTTCAGTGATGATGATGCAGCAGTCCCAACACTTCCCCTTGTCAGAAGACATCACATTGATAAAGTACCATGCTTTTACTCTTTTTTATTTTTTTAATTAAAAAAAATTTATTTAAATTCTAGTCAGTTCACATACAGTGCAATATTGGTTTCAGGAGAAGAATGCAGTGATTCATCACTTAGATACCTATATATTTTTTTAAATTAGTTTGGGAGGAGTTTTCCACAATGCACATAAATGCCTGAGACTGAGTGATTGGGGGTAAGCAGCAACCATTGAGTGGAGAAGCTGTCGGTAGCTTGTATCTGACACAAAAACTCATGTCCTCAAATTGTCTATAGAAAGGAGTGGGGTGTTATTCAGAATACAGAAGCAAATCAAGCAACTCTATGCCAGGGTTACAGAGGGTGGTTAAAGTAGTCTACCATTTTCTCATTTATTTTTCACGATGTCTTGGCTGACCTTGCTCAGCCATCTTTAACCGCTCGAGCCACATGGAATTTCTTTCTGCATTCTGCCCACAAATGTCATCTCTATATACTCTAGCAGAAATTAAATGAATCAGGGATATGGAAAATAGAATCCTACTGCTAGAGATAACTGGAAAAGTTAGATTGTCTGCAACTTTGGCTTTAGCATTTGCCAACCCTCTCATCTCTGCCAATTCTTTTTACTACACTGTTTCACTTCCATTCTTACCCAATCTGTATAGATAGATAGTACCCTGATGCCCACTCCTAAACCAGGAGTTATGCAATTCAAGTATTTTATTTTGCTACAAAATTAAGATATGTTCATCTTGCTACTAATGCTATCTTGTGATTAAATACACACACACACACACACACACACACACACACACACACATTTTAGAATGGCTTCAAAGTCATTCCTGTAATAGTGTCCTTTCTAGTCACTAGCTATGGCAGTTTTCAAATGTGATTACAAATCTCTGACATTCTTCCTATTGAGATGTGAAGTCTAGGTCTTCTCTCCTTGCATCTGGATGAACTTGTGACTACATCCACCAATGGAATATGGCAGAAACATTATGTGACTTCCAAAGCTAAATCTTAAAATGTCATCTAACTTCCTACTTACTCACTAGAACACTTTCTTTGGGAGTCCCGAGCTGCCACATAAAAGGTCTGACTACCTTGAAACCACAGTGATGGAGTCTTGTATAGGCATTCCAGTCAACAGTTCCAGCTCAGTCCATTCTCTCTGTCAAACTGCCAACACCTGAGGACAGAAGTTGCCAAGAAATTCCAGGATCCAGCCATTCAAGCCACTCTCGCCATGTGAGTCCTTACTACTGAGGTCCCAGACATTATGGGAGAGAAATAAACCATTCAGGTGTGCACTAATAAAATGTTCATTGTTTTATGATACATTTGTTTTGGGGGTAGTTGTTATGTAACACCAGATAGCCAAAACAGCAACATTTTAATATGATTTCAAGAATGAGAGAAAAGGATGGAATGGCAGCTGCTATTACTCTAGAACCTACATAGAGAAATATGTCTCACCAAAGGACATTATCTGTCATTGATATTTCAACAGAGAAAAGCCTGAAAACTCTTGCCTTAACATTTTTTGAGTCTACTGAAGGAATGCCTTACCAATCTCCTCTCCTACTAACACTCATATTAAAATCATCACATCTTGTGATGGGCAAGATGTTGAATTTCAAGTGGCAGAAATTCAGTTCTAACAAGCATAAACAGAGTTTATTGGCTCATATGCCTAGGAAGAATACTAGAGAATCAAAGAGCTATAGGGGATAGGGCATGGTGTCAAGAGACTTAGCTTATTGGGACTGTCTTCCTCTGACTTCATTTATATTTAATCTCTGATGGTCTCTGCTTGACTTTATTTGATTGAATGTCATTGAAAATGATAACCAGCAACCACCTTCTTAACTTCCAATCTAGTAATATCAGCAAAACATCACAGCCAGCAGAAGGAATGCTTTTTCCCCCAAGAGTCATTTAACAATGCTGTGAAAGAATCCTGAGTTGACTTGTTTGGGTTACAGATTTACCCGATGGGTCAATTGTGTTATGATTGGTTCAGCCTGAGGAAGGACATCCTTGTGCTGAGGCCTAGAGAAAATAATTGACAGCCCCCACTGGGCCACATGCAGTGTGGGAAAAGACTCCAAAGGGAGTAGGTACTTCGAGTGGAATAAGAAAGACTGCATTGAGAGTGCTTCACCAAGGACTGGCCAGCAGTCTCTGTCCCTCCTACCCCACTGTATGAACCACCTGATGTTTATAAGCTCTTTCTTCATTATTTCTTCTTCTTAAAATGATATTCTAAAGTGAGTGGAAAGGTACTGCTATAGTTTGAATGTTTGTGCCCCTCAAAATTCATATGTTGAAATCTAATTGCCAGTGTGATTGTATTTGGAGTGGGGCCTTTAGGAGGTGAGTGGGTCATCAGGGGGAAGCCCTCAGGAATGAGATCAGTGCTCTGATAAAATAGGCCCAAGAATGGCCCCTTGCCATGTGAGGACACAGTGAAATCACACCCATGTATAAGAAAGTGGGCTCTTACCAGACACCTTGATCTTGAACTTCATAGTCTCCACAACTGTAGGAAATAATTTTCTGTTGTTTTTAAGCCACCCAATTTATGAAATTTAATATAGAAGCCTAAATGGACTAAGACAGGTATACAAATTTCAGTTGCATGATCATTCACTTCGGAAAAGAAGCTGTTAATGATGGTGACCCGAGAAAATGTTCACTGAATATGGAAAGTCAGGAATTTTTTTTTTTTTTTTTTTGAGGATGCAAAGAATTTGCTTCTAGGAGTGGGTGGATCATCTGAAAGAAATGAAGGTCCGGACTGGTAGGAGGCTGCTCAAGAGAGTCCTTTCTTTCTATTGAATATTCAAATCAATGACCATTAAAGATGTAGTTACTAATTTCTTTATGTAAAATAATGCATAAAGCATACAAAGAACTAAAGATAAGAGAGGGCACTATGAAGACGATGCAAACTGCCCGGAGAGTGGCCCAGACCAAGAGACCAAAGGAACTGATCTATAAGGAAGTGACCTATAGACAGTTACATGAAGCAGCCTTACCCAAGATCTTTGCCAGCAGGAGTATTACAAAGGAGTATGTACAATTGGCTCTACAGGTTTGGGTTTAGAGAAGTGTGGTGGGCTCCTGTGTGACCCAAGTCTTCTATGGCCTGAAAGTGACACTCATGGTGAAAATGTTGACTCATTTATGATGCCAAAGCTAACCTGGGAGGAATATGACCAATATGATCTTGGGAACCACAGTTTAGAACATCAGTCCTAGGGGCAGGGCAGGGCTCAATTAAGTACTTCCTCAGAATGGCCTGGAACAAAAATTAGCAATGTGAATTGGAGGGAGATAAGACACAGGAAAAATCCAGAGAAATTTCCAGAATGAAGTCCAAGAAGTGATGGGAGGGTATAAGCAAGAATCAAGCATTGAAAAGAGCAGGTATTTATCAGGAATCAGAGTAAATTAGGATAGTTGGGAGGAGGTAAACCATCAGGGTAGGGACAAATGTCCAGGGCCACCCTCTCTTCAGGGTGCAGGCTTAAGGAATGGGAACAGGTAAACTGACCCGTTTAATGAATACTTAGAGCATTTCAGGCCATTTGATATACCCATTTCTTCAATTCCTGATAGTGAGTTTTATTTTGGTTTCATGGAAAGTTATTTTTGCACATTGTGTAGAGTTGAAAAGAGAATTGTTATGAGTATCTGAAAGGTGGATCAAGATTGCAGACAACACTATAAGGTAAATAGACACTCTCTGTGGCATGGGTTTACACCTGATTCCCTCACAACTTGATTTATGGACTGGTTAACCTATTCTTACAGCAGGATTCTTCTCTCATAGATCTGTTTAATCTGTTATGTTAACAGCATCTAGTTAGTTCCAGCTGTTCTCAATACTTAGCCACTTCATATGCTGTCCCCTTGTCCCCTTTATGCTTGAAATAGGTAGCAACTTTGGAAACACTACCTTACTAAAACCAGAAGTGGCTATTTAGGAACATTCTGGGTAGGCTGAACAACACATCCTTTCCAAGTGTTTCACACCATCTGGAAACGTTTTATTTTTCATGAAAAATGCAGGTCACCTGATTCCCTATGGTTCATTGGTCTAGAAAATGTTTCCTAAATAAAAATAACTAACAAAAAGCCTCAAAAATACAGAACAGAGCATTTTAATACAGTCCTTTATTAGCATGATTTCACTGGCCAAGAATTTAGAAAGATCGGCTCCCAAATAAATCAACATAGAAATGATGTATTTGGGCTAGGGAGTACTTAAATACTAATTGACAATATGGCAAAGATTAAAAGGAGTACACTTCTAAAAAAATCATTGAAATGGATTTAATTCCCCAAAGCAACTACCATACCCAAATCTGATCATGTAAAATTGTTCAAAAAAACTTTAAAGAAAAATGCAGTAGTTATCATTTATCTCTTTCTTTAACTCTAAACTTTCAAAAATTAATACCAAAAGAATTTTTACCCATGGATTTTGGTTTATTCTACTTAAGAGAGTAGAAACTACTCCTTAGGTTTTCATTGTGTGAAAAGGACCAACATGTAGCTAGAAGGAATTTTAAAAATCGATAACCAAAGCTCTGCTATAATACAGAACTAGTCATCTGAGAGGGAAGAGATAAGTAAAGAATCACATTCTAGAACAGATCTTCAAAACTCAGACTGGAAGCTAGGCTTACAAGTGTGAAACAGCAAGATGTAAGCAATGTGGAAAGGTGGAGACTATAAATCCTGGAGAGTGTATTTTCTATCCATTGAAATTCCAAATCACACCATTTATTTTTTTTTAATTTTTAATGTTTTTATTTATTTCTGAGAGAGAGGAGGCAGTGTGAGCAGGGGAGGGTCAGAGAGAGAGGGAGACACAGAATCCGAAGCAGGCTCCAGGCTCTGAGCTGTCAGTACAGATTCTGATGTGGGGCTCGAACCCATGAACCATGAGATCATGACGTGAGCCGAAGTTGGATGCTTAACAGACTGAGCCACCCAGGTGCCCCCCCCCCCCAAATCACACCATTTAAAACACCATGGTGGAATCAGGTCAGTCAGATCTTCTTGAATATCATCAGCATTTGATGAAAACCGAGGGCTTGCCATTTTCATTGTGCCGCAGTAGATAATCATTATCCAGACACTGTGGAAAGTCCTCAGATACTTTCTATCCTTTACTCTTTCTCTCTGAGGTAGGCATAATTATCCCCATTTCACAGAAGAGGTTGAAGTACAGGTGATTCCTGGCACGTGGTAGGCACTCCATAAACATTTGTGGAAAGTCTAAGTGAATGACAAAATCTTTCCCTTCTATATTTTATCTTGTGGTATGGGGCTGAGGCTGTAAACTGAATTTTCCTTTGTTTGTTGAGTTCCTATTCTTTTTTTTTCTTTTTCTTCCTCTTTTTTTTTTTTTTCCTATTAAATTTTGTCTGTAGGGCAAACTAGAGGGGACTGGAAGATAGGAAGAGGGACGAGGGCTACTTCCTTGAGCTTGCTATTCTACTCGGCATCATACTAGCAACAACCCTTCTCCACACAGAAGCAGTTGGTTCTGGTCTTCAGCTTCCTTGACACTCCCAGGACCAGCCTCAAGGCATCCCCTCGGAGCTACCAGCAGCAGCCAGACAGTGTCCCCTGCTGGAAGGTCTAAGCCCTAATTCTGTGAGGCCTCTCCTCCATGCTCTTGAGGAATCAGAATCAACCAGGTGTCACCCCCTCCTCAGAAGCCTGAATCCTTAGCTTCTCAGGGACTCCTGGGAGCTTCTAAGTACAAGTAATACTAACCGATTAGCTTTTTTCCTCAGAGGTTTAGAGCTAGCTCTGTGAAGCCTTTTTTTTTTTTTTTGAGTTTCTAGATCCTGAAAAATGCTAACCCCTTCCTTTTACTCCCCCAGGCTAGGGATGGAAGCTGCTTCTTCTGTTCCCTCAGAATTTCCTGTTTTGTATTTCAGAATCCAAGCCCAGATTAACCAATTCCCAATATTCTTCCAATCAAAATAGCTGGCGTAATTCTTGTTTCCTGACTAGGATACGACCCACACAGGATAGCTACCTTGTAGGACTGTTTTGGAGATTAATTTGTACCTGGCTCATACTAGATTCTCATTAGCTATTATTTGATTCCTCATTTAGAACAAACCCCACCATTACTTCTCTCTCCCAGGTTAGTATCTTTTACATATTTGATAAGCATTCCTTCAATGCTTTCATCCAAAATAATGTCAATATTGTTGAACAGAACTAGGCTACAGATGAAACCCTGTTTCATGTCATTAGAATCCACTTTCAAAATTGGCTTCATTCTTTTAATCAACATTCTTTGGATATGTTACCATCTTTCTACAACGGGCAGGTATTATATTTATCACTGGATTATAAATGTTTCCTTATTTATTTTGAGAGAGAGCGCGCGCGTGAGCACGAGTGGGGGAGGGGCAGAGACAGAGAATCTCAAGCAGGCTCCACACTCAGCACAGAGCCCAACTCGGGACTTAATCCCATGAACCGTGAGATCATGACCTGAGTCAAAATTGAGAGTCAGATGCTTAACCAACTGAACTACTCAGGTGCCCCTTCAACATTACACTATAAAAGAATAAACCCTAGAGGAGAAAGCAGGAAACAACCTCCTTGACCTGCGCCCCAGCAATTTCTTACTTCACACAGCCCCAAAGGCAAGGGAATCAAGAGCACAAATGAAGTATTGGGACCTCATCAAGATAAAAAGCTTCTGCATGGCAAAGGAAACAATCCATAAAACTAATAGGCAACTTGATGGAATGGAAAAAGACAGTTGCAAATGGCATATCAGATAAAGGGCTAGTATCCAACATCTATAAGGAACTCACCAAATTCCACACCTGAAAAACAAATAATCCAGTGAAGACATGGACAGAAGACATGAACAGACACTTCTCCAAAGAGGACATCCAGATGGCCAACAGACACATGAAATGATGCTCAGCATCCCTCACCATCAGGGAAATATAAATCAAAACCACACTGAGATACCACCTCATGCTGGTCAGAATGGCTAAAATAAACAAATCAGGAGACTCTAGATGCTGGCGAGGGTGTGGAGAAACAGGTACCCTCCTACACTGTTGGTGGGAATGTAAACTGGTGCAGCCCCTCTGGAAAACAGTATGGAGATTCCTCAAAACAATAGAACTCCCCTAGGACCCAGCAATAGCACTTCTAGGAATTTACCCAAGGGATACAGGAGTGCTGATGCATAGGGGCACATGTACCCCAATGTTCATAGCAGCACTCTCCACAATCGCCAAATGATGGAAAGAGCCTAAATGTCCATCAACTGATGAATGGATCAAGGAGATGTGGTTTATCTATACAATGGAATACTACATAGCAATGAGAAAGAATGAAATCTGGCCATTTGTAGCAATGTGGATGGAACTCAAGGGTATTATACTGAGAGAAATAAGTCAGGCAGAGGAACACAGATACCATATGTTTTCACTTATAAGTGGATCAGGAGAAACTTTACAGAGGACCATGGGGAAGAAGGGGAAAAAACAGTTGGGGAGAGGGAGGGAGGCAAACCGTGAGAGACTCTTGAATACTGAGAACCAGCTGAGGGCTGATGGGGGTAGGGAAGAGGGGAAGGGGGATGATGGGCATGGAGGAGGGCACTTATGGGGATGAGCACTGGGTGTTATACGGAAACCAACTTGACAATAAACTATGAAAGAAAAAAATAATAGAATAAACCCATTTCCATTTTCAGGAAAAAAAAAAACAGTGCTTTATACAAGTTTTGTCTGTAGCACAATGAACTGAAGAGCACTGGCATGAGAAACATAATCTTAGCTCTTCTGGTAACTAACTAATGTGTGATGCTGAGAGGTCACCTCTCTCCTTTCTGGGTCTCTTAAAAGTAAAATAAGGAATTTCAACTGGGCAACATGCAAGATTTGTTTCAGTTTTCTTACTCTAAAATAAGATGTAGTGTTAACTCTACACATTTCACATCATGAAGAGATTTCTAACAATGAAATGATTCTCAAATGACTCTATTTCCAAGAGCAAGAAGCTGAACTTGGAAAGTAAATGTTTCTTTCTTTAAGCAGACGTGAAGCTAGTTCTATCAAACCCGGAAAAAAAATCTAAGTGCAATCAATTTCTCAAACATGTCAGTACTTCCATGCTCAATTCACTTTTGAATCTAAGAGGAAGGGAAGCTAGTCTGGCCAAAATCATAATTATGAGGAAGCTACCATACCTTCTTATCATGACAAAGCCCCTCTATGATAATAGCAGGGCTGGTGGTATGATGCGATCATAACACTATCCAATTATGTGGGAGTAGAATATGTGTCAAACTTGCCAACTAGAACATCAAGTTCAGCTAACAATTCTCTATGGCCCCAAATTGCCACTGTGGCATCCAGCTGTCTCCTCACCAGGGACTTCAAACAGTGTAGCTGACACCACAGGCAGCAGCTAGCTGAAGTTCCCCTCCTATGGGTTTAGAAAGAAATAACCACAACCACTAAAGCCAAAGAATTTTTGCAGCTTCACTACTGTCCAAATAAATATCCTCATTCCAGAGTAGTAAAGCAACAAGAGCCTAAAATATCTGCAGAAAGGAAGGCCCAGATAAGAAAAGACAGAAATTTCATTCCCATAATTAACTCTGGAACAAAACATTTTTTCTGGAACTCTGGGTCCGTTTCCTCCCTCCCTCCATCCCTCCCTACCTTCTTTCTTTCATTCCTTCCTCCTTTCTTTGTTTTCTTCCCTCCTTTGTTCTTTCCTGCCTTCTTACCTTTCTTTACTTAAAAAAATAGATATAATCTTTATATTCATTAGCCTATCATTGTACTTAGCACTACTTGACCAGAGATGAAAACCATAGTCTCTAAATTCACATAGCTCTCACTCCAGAAAAGTAAAAATAAAATCACTTATGATAGTAGAATTGAGTAATGTTTACTGTAATAAATACGTATTATCAAATTCTTTAAGAATGCAAAGTGAACCAGGTAGGAAGTTGGTGCCAGAAAAGGAGAGAGGCTCATATGCACCATGAAAAATAAGTAAAAGCAATGCGGTAGAAGAGAGGGGCATCTAGACGGAATGAGTAGAATGTAAATAGTTAGTCGCGTGAGGAGAAGCCAGCAGCTCCACAGTCTATGATGCAGAGAATGGGGGCTGAAGTAGAAAGTGTATAAAGGAGTAGAGGTACAGAAGTTGAAAGAAACAGAGACAAGATCACGGAGCAAATTTATGTGGCATCAATGTCTGGGTCTACATTGTACACAAAGAGAAACCTTTGAAGAGAGCTTGACCTGATTGATTTACATGTTAGAAAAATCATTCAGAAGTCTTTGTGGAGAATAGATTAGAGCAGATGAAACTAGAAAGAAAGGGGAAGGACATTAGACATCATTACAGCGTTTCAGGGATGACCGAGGGGCATTTGGGCCAAGATGGCAGCAGCGGGAGTAAGCAGGAAAGCACAGACAGGAGATGCCGAAGAAGTGGAGGTGAATGACCACATACTGGAGGGTGTAAGATGAAAGAGAAAGAGGGGTCTAGGATGACTCCTAAGACTTTCTATTACTGCTACTTATTTTTATCTTTGCTGGGTCTCAATTATACATACTCAGAACAGGAACTGAGTCCTATATATTGTGGAAAAAACCCAGACTACAGTTTTCTCTCCCATATGTATTTGTGCTACCTGAAATTCTTTTACCTTGGAGACTTACTTCTATTATTTCAAAGATGTATTGTTCCACTAGAATTCCAAATTACCATGCACAACACTCCAGGTAAGACTAATAGCTTTTAGGTCCAATATTCCTAATTATTCAGAGAAGTACTTCTAAGAACAAGAAAATGAATATTTTTTTCTCAGAAGATTGTTGGACATAATATCTGTCTCTTTTGTTAGTGTTTATATAGAAATAAATTTTGGGGGACTCAGATGGTTGAGCATCTGACTTCAGCTCAGGTCATGATCTTGTGGTTTGTGAGTTCAAGCCACACATTGGACTCACTACTATCAGCCTTTCAGCACAGAGCCCACTTGGGATCCTCTGTGCCCCTCTTTCTGCCCCTCCCCCACCTGTAGTCTCTCCCAAATAAATATTTTTTTAAAAAAGAGAAATATATTTTTTTAGAGAAAGAAAGCAGGGGAGAGGGGCAGAGGGAGAGAGGGAGATCCAAGCAGGCTCCATGCTTAGTGTAGAATCTGATACACGGATCAAACCCATGATCCTGGGACCATGACCTGAGCCAAAATCAAGAGCCAAACACAACTGACTGAGCCACCCATGTGCCCCAATACAGAAACAATATTTTAGTGACAATAATTTTCACTAGCACCTGAGAATAATTTATGTTCTATGAATATCCACCAAGGTTAGGATATGGCTTTTTGTAGCCTTTGTGCTTTCACGTATCCACAAGGATAGGGATTTCCCATTTGATATGCACAGCCTCAAGTGCTTCTCAGGAGAAGCTCTCCATATTAGGGAGAATGATCTTAGCTAGATAAGCTGGATATACATTGATTGAAAGGAGAAGTATTAGATATTAGGGATCTGGCACCAAACAATAGAGAAGAAAGGGAGAGTGAGATAAAAAATATATTCAATGCAAATGTCTCCTTAAAGATCTTTCCATGTTCAGCATATCAATTAAAATACAGGAAAAAAAATTAAGGCTAAAGTTGCAGAGAAATTGCATGAAGAGAGGAAAAGGAAATCAGCAAGAATGGAGTCCTGGGAAATTCCAACACTTAAGGGGAAAAAAAATAAGACGCTTTGAACAAAGACTTGAAGAATTCAGAGCCAGCAGTGTATCTGATAGAAGGTTATTCTAGGCCTAAGAAACAGCCAGTGCAAAGTCCCTGCAAAGTGCCTGGAAAGTGTGTGAGGAATAGCAAAAATGGCAGTGCAGCTGGAGTGCAGTGGGCAAGCAGGAGAGCAGAAAGAAATGGGGTCAAGACATGCTGATGGAGGGTCATGCAGAGCTTGACAACCTTTGTCTTCTCTCTGGCTTTTCCTCTGAGTGAACTGGATGCCACTGCAGGATTTTAAGCAGAGGAATGAAACACTATATCCATGATGTTTGAAATGGGCTATAGGATAGGCAAATACAGATATGGAGTTACCAGTGAAAATACTATTAAGACAAGAGATAAGGATGGCTCAGACTAGGGAAGTAAGATTGGAGGAAGTAAGAATTGATTGAATTGTGAATATATTTTAAAGGTAGATCTGCCAGTAGGATCTCCTTGTAAGCTATATGTAGGTCTAACAAAAAGAGAACATACAAGGATTACTCACAGAGTTTTTGCCGGAGAACGTTCAAGGGTAGAATGACCAGTGTCTGAGATGGGAAAGGTCACAAATGGAGTAGGTTTCAGAAGGAAGTACAGACTTTAATTTTGGATGTGTTAATGAGATAAATCTTAGATATCTAAAAGTAAATCTCAATAAGGTGGTTGTTATATGAGTCTGGTGCTTGTGGGACAGGTCTCATCTGGAGCTATTAACTTGGGAATCGTTGGCTGATAGAGGAAACAGGCTATGTGACTGGATGAGATCAACAAGACAGCAAGAGGAGATGAGAGGAGGGACAATGGCTAAGCCTTGGAATCAGATGAAGACAGAGAAAGGAGGAGGTAAACCAAGAAAATATGGAAGCCTATAGGCTGACTATGCAAAATACACATAGAAGGAGAGAGGTCCAGTATGGGGTCAGGACATGGCCTGAAAATTGGCAATTGGATTTAACAACATGGAAGTAATTAGTGGACCTGACAACAACAGTTTTAGTGGAATAGTGGTGATGAGAACCTGACTGGAAATGACTCTTTCAAGAAATGTTTATATAAATGTGTACAAAGAAATTGGGCAATCTTGTAGAGACAGTATGATAGAGAGAAGTTTGTTTATATTTTAAGATTGGAGACAAATAGCATGTTTATATGCTGATGGGAATATATGAGAGATGAATGGGAAGTGAAATAGAGATAGTGATATTAGATGATATGCATACGGACCTTAAATCTGGAGGAAACAGAGTACTAAGAGGGTCCGTACAGAGAGGCTCAGAGGCAAGGGAAGGTTTATGAACTTTCTTTTAAGGATAAGAAAAACTAAAGGGTGGGAGAGGAAAAAGCCAGTTGAATTAAAATGGTTTAAATACAAAAGAAAAATAAACCACATATGGAACTAGCCCCAAAGGATATGAGTGGAGAGAAGATAAGAGTGTAGCTGGAGACTTGGTCCATACACACAGGGTAATTCTTCCTCTGATCTGAGAGTAAGGATGATACAGATGAAATGAAAAGTTAAATAAGGAGATTAAAGTGAGGGTGTACACGTTTTTGTGGTTATGTAGAAGAAGAGGACATTTGAGGAATGACGGGTAAGTGCTAAATACAGGAAAGAAGTAAACTCTAGACCATGTGCTAAAGACAAGTGAAAGCTAAATTAACTGGCTGAGATTAATGTCCAGATGACGCTGAAGAATCATACATGCATACTGGCAACAATTCGTATAATACAGTGATTCTTTTCCTTCAGTTTTCCTTACAGCCTGATTATAGGAGGTGAGAAAGTACATGGAGAGTTGACATAGGTCCTAGTTTGTGAGACGGGTGCTTTGGAAATAGAAGGCAGCAAGAGTTGGTATTCGAGTTGTGGCAATGATTAACCATGAAACCTATGTCAGTAGCAAATTAAATGAAGTCAGGAGGTGACAGTTGGAGAAACAAATGGAAAGATAAGGAAGAGAAGGTTCCTAGAGGTGGAAAACCAAGTAGTTGCAAAAGCTGGAAGGGATTGGTATAGCCTGATTCCAAATGACAAGGGTATGAATGCATCAAGTAAAACATTGGGACTGTCAAGATGCCTTAGAGGAAGGTCGGATGGGTCATTTGCATTGACTTTTGAGTCAATAACGATATTGGCAGAACATGTGATAGAGAGGAAAATTGTGACCGATCTATTAAAAGCTTGTTTTTGTTTTATTTTGTTTAGTTTGACAGCTCGTAGGTTGGGACACCGATTCATTGTAGCATTCAAGGAGTTGGCTAAATCCTAACTGAGGATCTACTGCTAAAAGTTTGCTGACCCCTGATATAAATGTTCCCTTGGTGTGCTGTGATAAATTAATTACCTTCCTAAGCACCTATCATACTACTGACATTAGAGTTAGGAACAGGACAGAAGAGACTGGTCCCATTAGTATTGCTCTGTAACAAACTACCTCGAAACTTTTTGACTATTTTATTAAGTTCAATATTCTGAAGGTCAGGAATTCAGAGAGGGTTCCATGATGTCTGGAACTTGGCTAAAGAAACTGAGCATCTAGGGATGACTGGACAGCTGGGAATGGAGTTATCAGGAGGTGTCTTAATTCACATATGCGGTGGTTGATGCTGACTGTCTGCTGGGACTTAGCTGGGGCTGTTGGTAGGAGGATCTATGGTCCTCCATAGGTTGGTCCTATGGAGGCTGGACCATATATGGTCCCTCTTGCTTGAGGTTCCACATATCATAGTAGCCTCAGGATGGTAGAATTTTTACATGCTGTTTTGAGGCTTCAAAAGTGAGTGTTCAAGTGAACCATGTGAATCCCAGCTTTTTCTGTCCTAGCTTTGGGGGCTGCACAATGCCATTTCTATTACATGTACAAGTGACAAGTGAGTCACTGGAATCAGGCCAAATTGAAAGAAAGGGGATACAGACCTCATCTCTCATTGGAGAATTATTAAAAATTTGCAAACATGTTTTAGAGCTTTTAAGTGGCATTCGTGAGGATTGCTTAACTCTACTCCCAAGTCTGGTGCTAAATGTTTGGTGGGCCCTGTTAAAACGTTCCTTGATTCTAATTTTATGATGTTCCGGAAAAGGCACAAATTATGGAGATAGTAAAACAATCAGGAGGTTCTAGGGGTTGGGGAGGAAGGGATGAATTGTTGGAGCACAGAGGATTTTTTTGGGCAGTGAAAATACACTGTATGATGCTACAATGGTGGATACATGTCATTATGCATTTTATTTAATCATATATATATGTACAATATACGATGTACAACTTCAGGAGTGAGCTCCAATGAAAACTGTGAACTTTGGGTGATTATACTGTGTTTATGTTGGCTCAGCAATTGTAACAGATGGACCATTGTGGTGGGAGATACTAATAATGCAGGAGGCTACGCATATGTGGGGGTGGGGCGATACAGGAAATCTCAGTACCTTCCTCTCAGTTTTTCTGTGAACCTAAAATTTCTCTAAAAAATTAAAGTCTTAAGAAAACTAAACCATGATAGAAATTGTACATTAGTAAAAACTTTAAAAAGACAAACTCTTTCTCTGATGTCTATAGTAAATTTGAGATTTCCCAATTTTCTAGCCAGTGCTTGAATGTTCTCCCCCTCATAAAGTGTGTTTGGGTACATATCAGTAATTCTCTTCATAACTGAAAAACCATCAATTATATGCTGCACAGATTCATAAAAACCACCAGCAAAACCACAGGTCTTCATAGAAAAAGTTGCTCATCCAGAGTTTATTTCAACAAAGGTGGCAGTAAACAATACAGAATCATTTTTCCTATTCTTTTTTCAGCACATGTGCCTTCTTGGCATGTTGCAAGCTTATGTTATTTCAGTTGCTCTAGTAATTCCTCATGTTTGTTTAAGAATTGCTTAATGTTTATCACTAAGTATAGGTTACTGTGTTGAGTGGATATGCTTTATTTTTATTCTGATGTAATTTAAAAATAGAACAAGTAAGTAAAAAATAATGGTTAGAAGCAAAGGTCTTTTAAACATCAGATGATATTTTGCAGTGGTATTTGTATCTTATGGGGGAATTGAATCAACTACTAATTCATTTATTTCATAAAAATATCCAAGTAGAACACAGAATGTCCTTTATATTCTGAGATTTGCAAGTGAGTAGTGAGTTCAACGAAAGCAATGGATTAAGAGGGTACTCACATACTAGAATCGAAGTTCTGGGTTATAGTGAGAGATGGGTTGTAATGTTAGCTGCCTCACCTTGGGTTATTACTCTAACCCTCAGTTGTTTCCTCTGTGAAATGGATTTTTTTACATCAAGCTCACCTTTCTGCCAGAAAACAACTAAAAGATATGGATAAAATACAAAGCAAAACAAAACAAAGCAAAAAACTAACTGTAGACATCAGAAAAATACCATGACGGTCAGTACTTGAAGAGTGAAGATCATAAAGCAAAGGGAAATACATTGACCTGAGCCCCAATTTTCCCCTGCCTTTTTTCCTGAGGTTTGGAAATTTATTGGCAGTGTAGGGCCTGAATTCTAAACAGAAAATGGCAGCTAAACATCCCCAATCCTCAGTAATTGATGCAAAGATTGTAAAGACAATGCACGTAAACAGTTAGCAGAGTCTGGAATGTGGGATGTACTCAATACATGTACAAAAGGACTAAAATAAATATGAGAGAGGGTCTCCTGTTTTCCCACTGCCTTCTCTTTCTGCCTCCCAACCAATTTATTTTTTTAAACAGGTGTAGATTTATTTATGTTTATTTATTTTTGAGAGAGAGAGCGAGCGAGCAAATGAATGAGGGGCAGAGAAAGGAGACAGAATTTAAGCAGACTCCACGCCATCAGTGCAGAGCCCTATGTGCCACTCGAACTCACAAACCGTGACCTAAGCCAAAGCCAAGAGTCCGACACTTCGCCAGCTGAGCCACCCAGGCACTCTGCTTCCCCATGCACTTTCTTTACATGTTTGCTATCAAACTCCCTCACCCTATGGACTTTGACTACCCGATAAGCCACAAGGCTTCCAAAACATGAGTTCTTGGAAAATATTGTTCTGGTGAGTAGTGTGATTGTACCAAGAACCATAAGGACATATGACATGGACCATCGTTTCATATGCTGGTTTACATCTCTAGATCTTCTTTGGTGAGGGGTTCCGGTTTAGTTTTAATAATAACTATCTGTTTAGGGACTCTTATACACTGACAATATCTTTTTTAAGTTTATTTTTATTTTGAGAGAGAGGAAGAGAGAGAGAGAGAGAGAGAGCGAGCACTAGTGGGGGAGGGGCAGAGAAAAGAGAGAGAATCCCAAGCAGGCTCCTCATTGTCAGTGCAGAGCCCTATGTGGGGCTCAAACTCATGAACCATGAGATCATGACCTAACCTGAAATCAAGAGTTCAACACTTAATTGACTGAGCCACCCAGGTGCCCCTGAGAATATCGTTTTTAATATTTTGCCAATATTCTATTTAGATATTTCATAATCTAATATTAAGACAGTTATGTATGGTTCATGGGTATGGCTTTGATGACACTTATGACTCTGGAAATGTTACTTAACCTAACATTTCAGCTTCCTTATCACTAAGGTGAGGATAATGATAATATCTGCATCAAAGAATTTCTTCTAAGATTAAGTATGACATGTGTAATGTCTATGCAGGTATTATTAGCACATAATAAGCATTCAATAAGCATTATCCTTATGATTATTGTATGTGAGATAATGAGGCTTTGAGAAGTCAATGATAATCCAAGTACACACTCACTCTCTGATTCTAGGATCTGTGAACTTAATTACTGTGTTGTAATTACTATATTACAACAAATCCAGAGTTATAGGACAGAGCCAGTGAGTATACCAAATTTTGCATAGTGGGTTAAATGGCGGTTCCAAAAGATATGTTCATTTCATAATTCCCAGAACCTGTGAATATTACCTTATTTGGAAGAGAGGTCTTTGTATATACAATTAAATTAAAGATCCTGAGATGACGTAATCATCCCGGGTTATCTGGGTGGCCCTAAAATCCAATGACATGTGTCATTATAAGAATGATGCAGAGGGATACACACACACACACAGGAAAGCCATGTGAAAACAGCCAAAAACTGGAGTAATGGAGCCACAAGCCAAGGAAAACTGACAGCCACCAGAATCCAGAAGCTTCAAGGAACAGAATTTTCCCTGGAGCCTATGGTGGGAGCATGTCCTAACAACATCTTGATTTCAGATTTATAGACTCCAGAACTGTGAGAGAATGAATTTCTGTTAATTTGTTTTGATAGCCCTAGGAAACTAATACACCTTATTTCAAGGCTAATGTAAGACTGATGTAAATTTAAATTTAAAAGTCACTTATCATTTACCTCAAGTTCTACTTCCATAATCTTGCCTCATAAATCTACTTTATATCAGCCTCATTTTCCTCCAACTGCTTTGTCAGTGTAACCAGTAACTTAATATCCATTTTCCTTGATTTTTAGCGTACATGCATCACATAATTTGGTATTCAATTGTATTTTCTCATTTCTTCATGGTTAATCTTGTCTCCCCAACTAGGATGCAGGCTCCTCTAAGCTGAAACTATCCAGCAATTTGTTTATATTTCATTCACATCGTATCAAGAAGCTGGGTCTCATCAGCCCTCAATAAACACCTATTGATTGATTGTGACTGATCAGATAAATGGGAGACTAAGAACCTCCATAAATATATCAACAACAGGCTATTCAGGACGCAGTAGAAACTTCAAAGTCAAACAGACTTGAGTTTCCATCTTGTTTCAACCATTTACTAACTTTGTGACCTGGTAGGAGTTATTGACACTGAATTGTAATGTCCTTATCCATAAACAATGGTAATACTTACTCTCCAACCTGCTTGAAGGCAATTGAAACAATGTAATGTGTAGATATTGGTTGTTTTGTTCTTTCCAGAATACATTCATACCTTCTTACGGTAATAGTACCTAAATTTGCCCCCTTAATTAAGGTCTCTGCATCATGATGGTCAAGGTGCATCTGCTCTTGGTCAGTGGATGATCACGTGAGTCAGTACAGGCTATCAGACCTTTTTCTTGGAATCTGAATCTCAAAACCAGTGACTGAAAATTAAGTTCAAGAGGGCTTCTTTAATGCACAAGCCCTAAAGTCATCCATCATTTCTTATGATCTAGAAGACAGAAACTCTGTAAAGGACAAGAAGAGTTTCATTGATTCCTGTCCTTTCTGATACCTAGCTGTTTAGGTGCTTTTTTCCCTTCAATTGTATGATTCATTTCACAGGACTGAAATTCCTATAACTTATCTTTTTGCTTACATTTACCAGAGGATTCAGTTTTTGTGCTTTTAACCAAAGCTTCCTAAATGACACGCTTGTCCTCTGATGGGAGCATTATAGGAGCCAATGTATTGCAGCAGCTATTACCAGTGGTATTGAGCACGCAGTCACATGCAAAATGAACTGGCTGGTATAATTTGCAATTGGTATTTGCCTTGATATCTCTCCTGGAGGTGATTTTGTGTTCCAAGGGCAATGTCTGGAGACATTTAAAAAAATTAATTTTATTTATTTATTTTGAAAGAGACAGAGACAGCATGAGTAGGGGAAGAGGAGAGAGGGAGGGAGGGAGAGAGAGAGAGAGAGAGAGAGAATGCCAAGCAGGCTCCAAACATTAGTGAAGAGCCCAGTGAGGAGCTCGAACTCACAAAACCATGAGATCATGACCTGAGCGGAATCCAAGAGTCAGACGCTTAACCGACTGAGCCACCCAGGCGCCCCAATGTCTGGAGACATTTTCGGTTGTCACAGTGAGGGGGCTGCTACGAGGCCTCTGGTGGACAGAGACCAGGAATTCTGCTAAAACTCCAAAAACGCAGGCCCTACAACAAAGAATTATCTGGTTTAAAATGTCAATAGGGCCAAGATTGAGAAACCCTGCTTTAAGAGGAAGCAGGACAGCACATTGTAATTTCCAAGGAGTAAGTAGCATTATTTAGACTAATGAATCCTTGTGTTTTGAACCAGTTAATTTACTTCTGGAGGGAAAAAAAAAATGAATCAAGACAGGGACTGCCACAAAGTTAAGAAGATTTTAAATTCTTTCACAGCAATGTACCTACCAACATCTGATCAATGCACTTAAGCCATTCATTATCCTGGGTCTCTGACGATTTCTTTGAAATATTGTATTTATTAATCAGCAGGGTCCTTCCTTTTTTTCCCCTCAGCTCTATCTCCTGCATTTCTTTAAAGAAACCTCTCCTAGAATGTGATCCCACACATCTCTAATGAGGATCTGGCATCAATTGTTTTCCCATTGGGGATGACCTAATCAACAAAATCAGTCTACATAAAACCTCCAAAAAGGGAGGGACATGTTTCAGGAAAAACCAATTAGAGTCTTTGCCAACCAAATGTTCTTTTACATCCAAGTAATCTGTTCCCTATTTCCCTTTCCCTGTAACTGTATTGCCCATCAGCATGACATGGTTTTAATAATGATGATGATAATAAGATGAACTTCAAGTTGGGTTACAAAGTGAAGAAATAATTAGAGTAAAAAAAAATAAGTCCTTCACTTTGGGAATGTATGGTATGATTTGGCTTGTATGATATAGGAGGTGAATTCATTCAGCTGGTGATTGGTAAGAAAGGGACCTTTATTAAAGAGGAACCTCAGTCACAAATTCCAGTTCTCGCCATGGAGAGAAAAGTGTTTTATATTTTGGGTCCTTTTGCTCGAGGATTTTTTAAACAATTGCTGTATTATCAAAAAGCTATAGTGATCTTTAATTTCGGGATTAAGAGGTTTTTAAGGGCTTCCCCTAGTGGGTTTCACGAAATTTTGACAGTTTTAAATGATCCACTCACTAGAGAAACACTAAATGAAATGGCAGGATGAAAATAGCTTCAAATAATTTCCCAGTGCCAGGGACATCTCTCATTGAATATTTCCATTACTAGGATATTTACTGCCTTGACTCTCTTTAAAGTATAACTATAAACTCATGTTAATTCCTTCAAAAAATCCAGACTTGCAAAATGTTTGGTTATTTTCTAAGTTAACTATATCAAGTGAAGATTTATTTTAACTAAAATGATCTTTTCCTCATATTGCTCTGCTGCAAATGAAGGAATGTAAGAAAACAGTCCCAATTTCCTGTCATTGTTAATGACAATGAGAAAAGAACATTTCCTGGCGATTAAAGCTCATTAGAGCTGCTTACACTGTGATAATGTGGGGGGATTACCGACAAAGTTCTCCAGCCCTGTGAATAAGAAACAGCTAGATCGGGCGCCTGGGTGGGTCAGTCAGTTGAGCCTCCGACTTCAACTTCGGCTCAGGTCATGATCTCATGGTTCGTGGGTTTGAGCCCTGTGTCGGGCTCTGTGCTGACAGCTCAGAGCCTGGAGCCTGCTTCAGATTCCGTATCTCCCTCTCTCTCTGACCCTCCTCTGCTCAAGCTGTCTCTCTCTCTCTCTCAGAAATAAATAAAACATTAAAAAGAAAAAAGAAAAGAAACAGCTAGATCATTTGTAGATAGTAGTCTTTGCAAAAGTGGTCTTTCCTCTGGAAAGAGGAAGATTGAACTAGCTCATTATCACTGAACTGTCACTAATTAGTTGCTTGATCTTGGGAAGTTACTAAAGCTCTCTGAACCTCAGTTTTCTAATCTATACAATGGGAACAATAATACAAATAATAACAGGCCCATCCTGTTTCAGCCTGTGGTAGTTGGTAAGTTTGAAAAGAAATAGAAAGTTTGTGAAAACACTTTTAAAAGCTGTACTGAGGCTGGGGCACCTTGGTGGCTCAGTCAGTTAAGCACCTGACTTCACCTCAGGTCATGATCTCTCGGTTACTGAGTCTGAGCCCTGCATTAGGCTTGCGCTGACAGTGCAGAGCCTGCATGGGATTCTCTTCCTCTTTCTCTTCCCCTTCCCCACTCACATGCTCACACATATTCTCTCTCAAAATGAATAAATAATCTTAAAAAAAATCTGTACCAAGGTAAATTGCTACAGATACTAATACCCATGGGTGAAAAGAGAACATATCTAGATAAATGGTTAATTCATCTCTTTTCACTGAATCAGATTTCAATTACTGTAGTCTAATTACTCTCTGAAAAGAATTCTATCAATTGAATCATTGTTTTGTATGTGTGCAAACTTAACAACCAAATTACCACCGGCCTGGTGTAAGTTTTAGTGGTTGCCTTCTGCTATATCATGACTTTTGGACCAAAAATCCTAGGGCTAGTCCTAAATCAGTCACTTACTAGAGACGGACATGACATAAATCAATTAAGGCCTTATTTCCTCATAGGTATATGGTACATAAAAGGTGTAGAGTGCTGTAGGGTGGATCTAATGATAGAAAGAATGTAAAGTGCTGCCATAATAATGAACACTGAATTCACGTTAGGGTTTTGCAGAGATATTTCCAGTATACTCAGAATTCTCTCCAATTGTATTTTCTTCCACTTCCCAGTACAGAGATGATTCAAATACCACAATTTTACAAATGAACAACAATCAAATGATGAATAATGATCACAGTCTTGTGGCTACTAAAAAATATCAATCAATACATAAACTTGTTTACACTAAAGTCTAATATTTGCCCTGATTGTTTTCCATTTAGAATTCCTGTCTTACTAAAATTCTGATTCTACCAGCAGAACTCACAGTTAATTGAGCCTGTAAAATAGTAAGCACATATTTTAAAAAATTATCTCTTTAGCTAGAAAAGAAATGCCACAAATGTCCACCACACTTGAATATATCCAAGCATTGTTCCTTGATATCTTGCAGAATCAGAGTAAACCTAACAGCTGAGACTCAAAAAACCCACTTTCTCTGTGGGAAGCTCTATTTCGGTTGGGCTTGGGTTTTCTACCACACAATAGTTGGCTTTGTTTTTCTAACCACATGCTATCTGTTGCCATCCTTTCCCTAAGTCTTCCCACAGACATCTGAATGCTTCCCTTAATGGTCAACCATGAGCATCAATGCAAGCACACCAATAATTCCACAGCCAGCATTGGATCTTAGCGCTATAAATAGAACAAATCTTCAAAATATAACTTTTGCACCCATAGGGTATTAACCAACAATGTTTTGTCAACCTGGGCCACTGAAGCAAGTAGACTGAGGAAAACTCTTTCCTGCATCTCTATGTGATTATGATCTAATTAATTTCAAAGACCAAAAAAGTGATTTTTTTTTTTTTTTGTCATGGGATAGGAAGATGACACTGGCATTTTGAACTTGACTACAGTGGTAACATTTGGGATTTTTTAATTTTCCAAATGATCACAGTACAATCATTCCCCATAATGCAGCAAAATCTGGTCATGTTTACTACACTTGACACTCAGGTACTTGCCAAGTAAGGATCTAGATCAAAGTAAAAACCAATATTGTTATCTTTATGTGTTCCTAGCAAAAACATTTTATGCTTTTAAGGGATGTTTCAGAAAAATTTTAAAGTAAGACTATATCTGATTTAGTACCTTTTATCTTTTTTTATTCTTCCCCCAGGTGGGCATGGTTATATAATCGCCACAATGTTTCTCCCAGGGCTGTAAGATAAGCAACACACACACATACACACACACACACACACACACACACACACACACTCCTCTTCTCAAAACCCAGCACAAGCCTGCATTTACTCAAACTCAATATCTCTAACATTTAGATATAATTTACATAAAGTGAATAAACAGACCTTAAAAGTACAGTTTCATCAGTTTTGGTAAATGCAGACATGCATGTATCCTAAACCTCTACAAGATATGGAATGTTTCCATCATCCCAGAAGTTTTCCTCCTGCCTGTTCCCACCCTTCCTCCCCACTCATCCATGAAAGCAGCCGCTGTTCTGGCTTCTGTCACTTCGGATTAGTTTTACCTCTTCCAGGGGTTCATGTAAATGTATTCCTACAGGAATCATGAAGTGGGAACTCTTTTTGCATTTTGTTTCCTTCATTCAGCCTAATGTTCTTGAAATTCATGTTAGGTATATCAGAAGTTCGTTTTTTATTGCTAAGTAGTTTTCCATTATGTGAATATTCTACTGTTTGTCTACCTATTTTCCTGAAGGTGGACTGATTAAGCATTATGAATAAAGCTGCTATGAACAGTTGTACCAGATTTAGTGGACATAGGCTTTTATTTCCTTTGGATTAATACTTCGAAATTGATTTACTGCATCAAATAAATGTAGGTTTGACTGATAAAGTTAAATGGTTTTATTAAGAAACTGCCAGTTTTCTAGGGCATCTGGGTGGCTCAGTTGGTTAAGTGTCCAACTTTGGCTCAGGTTATGATCCCACGGTTCATGAGTTCAAGCCTCGCATCCAGCTCTGTGCTGACCATTCAGAGCCTGGAGCCTGCTTCGGATTATGTGTCTCCCTCTCTCTCTGCCCCTCCCCGCTGCTCACACTCTGTCTCTGTCTCTCTCTCAAAAATAAATAAACATTAAAAAATTAAAAAGAAAAAGAGGGGTGCCAGGGTTGTTCAGTCAGTTAAACATCCAACTTCGGCTCAGGTCATGATCTCATGGTTCGTAGGAGCCCTCTGTGCGGCTCTGTGCTGACAGCTCAGAGCCTGGATCCTGCCTCAGATTCTGCGTCTCCCTTTTCCTCTCTGCTCCTCCCCTGCTCATGCCTTGTCTTTCTCTGTCTCTCAAAAGTAAATAAATGTTTAAAATAATAAAAAAAAAGAAAAATAAACTGCCAGTTTTCCATGTATATGTATATTACATTATATTATATTATATGTTATAATTATAGATAATATTTTAATTATATAATATAGTACTATGTATATATTATATAAATATAATATATGTTATACATAAACAAATATAGTGACATGTCTTCAAGTTTTATATACTATATGTACCATAAATACATGCTTATATTTATTATTAAATATGTATTATTAATTTGTATATATCTATAGTATCTGTAGTATATAAGACAATATATATAAATATGTATATAACTACATATCTCTTTTATTCCTCAAGTTTTCTGCCAATTTTTATATATATGACATATTATGTATCTAACATATATTTTGTACATACCAAGTGTTACATATTTATATGTGTGAAAGAATATGCGTATATAATATATATCATGTATATACATATATATATCACTATAAGATACATCCAGAAGCACAAAGTTAAAGAATCGTTATTTTAACAAGTACAGCTAGTATGGACTCCCACTTTGAAAAAATATGTTCTCAAGGTCACAAAGGGTAGCTCAAAGCATCCATGAAGCAATTTATTCCTACCCAAACCCTCTTTTACTCCATTGTAAAGTGAAATCCTCTCTGATCTGTGTCAAGTACAAATTAGAGTCAACATGGATTATATAATACAACCACCACTTCAGTAGATGTCAGAAAGAGAATTTATACTATGAGTATCATTAGTTAAACATTTACTATTCCTTGGCACTATACTAAACACTTCTGATGTGAAGTTATTGCTATTATATTTAAGACTTACAACAATCCAACCAAATGGCTATCATGATAACACTACATTTTTTTTTAACATTTGCTTATTTTTGAGAGACAGAAACAGAGCACAAGTGGGGGAGGGTCAGAGAGAGAGGGAGACACAGAATCCAAAGCAGGCTCCAGGCTCTGCGCTGTCAGCACAGAGCCTGACATGGGGCTCAAACTCACTGACCATGAGATCATGACCTGAGCTGAAGTCAGACACTTCAACTGAACCACCCAGGCACCCCTATCATGATCACATTTTAAAGATGAAGAAAACAAGTTCACGGAGATTAGTAGCGTTGAAAACTTTCTAGGCTCAAGATGGAGCCACTCCTGCCCAGGGTGATTGTTTTTTGATTCCTGGACCCAATTCCATTGTGGGGAATGGTCCCTCCCACCACATACTGCACCAAATAATTATCAGATACCAGCAAGATGTATGAGAATTCAACTCAATTTTAACACCATCTACCCAGAGATCACATCAGATTCCACAGGTTATAGGTTCAGTCCCACAAGAATGCCCCCCGAACCCCACTTCAGACACCAGTCACAAGCTCCAGACTGTTACCTGTGCTTCTGACCAACCAGCTACTGACAATTCCAATGACCTCCTCCTTAGGTTCAATTTGCTACAGTGAGTCACAGAACTCAGGGGAATGTTAACTTATGTTTAATAGTTTGTTAAACGTGATGATAAAGGAGACAGTCAACAGACAGATAAAGAGATACAAAGGGTGAGGTATGGGGGAAAGGGCTAGAGGCTTTCATGCCCTCTCCCAGTTGTGCTGCCCTACCCACATCTTCACGTGTTTACCAACCTGGAAGCTCTCAGAACTCAGTCCATTTGGGTTCTTTGGAGAATTCATAATATAGTCATGATTGACTAAATCATTGGCCAATGGCTATTTCAACTTCTAGCCCCACTCTCCTTCCCAGAGTTCATGGTCATCTGAGTGACCAAATATATATATTGTACAAATCACAATATCACAGTGCCACATCAACAAACTGAAACTTTGATAACTTTCCTGTCCTGGTATTCTCCGCTTGACCAGAAAGGCAATACATCCAGTCATCCGATCTCCAAATGCCAACCCAACTCTGGGCCTTTTCATCCCAAACAGGGTTGACTATGTGACCTCAGCCCACCATATATTTCTTGTTTTTCTCTTCCTTGTTCTTTCTTCTTATCCTGTAAACACTTTCTGACTTCTTCCCCATTTTGCAGTTCTCTGAAAGGAGACTGTCCACTTCATGAAGTACTAAATAAAGTTTATTTGCATTACCTAAACTGTCTTCCTTAATGATTTTTTAACAGAAGTGACTTACTTAAGTCCTTTTAAAATAAGCATCAGAATCCAGATTAGTCTGCTTGCAAAATACATGCTCTTCATCTTTGAGATAAATTGTTTCTCAAATACATAAAGGTTTACATATGAAATGACCAGGACTGATTTTGCTGTTGCCTAAGATTAAACTCACTTTTGTAAAAAAAAAAAAAAAAAAAAAAAAAAAAAAAGTATTCATAATAATATCTTAGACCTGAATCCACATTTAATCTGAAAACAACTCTGAAAGATAGATTTGCAAAAGACATTTCTTCTTGAATTTACAAACAAGGAAATAGACTTGGAAGCACTGAAGTATCACCCAACATTCACAGGCTTGCATGTGGTCAGCGTGGGACTAAATTAGGTATTCCCAGCTTGAAGACCTGTTGTCTTTCAACTCTACCAGCAGATATCCTAAATTTGAATTTGTGCTGTTCTATCTAGTAGCTACAACTCAACCACTCAGAAGTGCTCTCAGGATGAATATATAACATATTTGAGAACGCCTAGTTCAGGACCTGATAATAGAGATGCCCTTAGATCATGAGCTAAATAAGAACATAAGTGGCTGAAGGACAATAGGACAGAGTAATATTTAAACAAAATGGTTTCAAATGGAAAGTTCCAGTTTCCTATAATTCCTGATTAATTAAGGATTAACCAGAAAACTTTTATTCAATTTATTTTTGAAACATTTTATTTTTAAGCTTATTTTTATTTGTTTTAATAATAAGTCCCCTACCTTTCTGCCTTAAGTAATCAATTCTAGTGCATTCATTTTCTTGAAAGCTTGAAGCTTCAGTTCGGCATTTCTGAGTATTAATAATACTGAATTCTGTTGCCCCAAATTATATATGAATATGTAAGAGCTTGAGTGTATATAAACAGGCCCCAAAGTACGTCTTCTATTTTTTTTTTAATAAATCTCTGAAATTTGTTTGTTTGCTCAGATCAACTTTCTTCAGATACTGTGAAACAACGAGAAAAAAATATCCAAGCAATTAATGGTTCAGTTTGGCTGATTTCATATGATTAGTCAAGGCTTTACTATACTTAACAGATAAGAGGACAAAGGGTAACATTTCAAAAAATGGTTCACTGACATTAAATGTGTTTTAACTTGGAGCACCCTGTTTTGAATTTTAGCATGTTCAGATTCCCACCCTTGCATTAAGTTGTTTCGAAAGCTCAGAGTAAAAATGTTCGCAGTGGCAAAACCTTCCCTAGAGGCTGTGCTGTTACTTTGACTTTGGAAAGCAAACTAACTGATTTGGGATCTGAAACCTCAAATGTTTCACTTGGATCCACTGTGTATCTATCTGAGTTCGAGGAATCTTCTACTGTTGGGTCCAACAGCCAGGAATGAATGGATACTGGTTTCTCTGTGACCAAACCATATATTGGCCAGACAGCAGGAAAATGTTCTGTGGAGATTTAGTGAAAGTAAAGGAGGGAGGGAGGAACAGAAGGAAACAGAAAGGGAAAAAGAAAAAAAAAATCATAAAGAAAAAAAGAAATAAGTAGAAGAGAAAGAAAATATTGTTGAAAAGTTTTCTATGTATAACTTCTAGTACTTGAGTACTGATTTCCACCATTTTTCAAAGGGACTCCACAAACTAGAGCAGTTATTCTTAAAGTGTAATCCCCAAACCAGCAAAATCATCGGGGAAATTGTGAGAGATGCACATTTTCACTTCCCATCCCAGGTGTACTGAATTAGAAACTCCAGGACAATAGATCAAGACTAAGTGATTTTATAAGCACTCCAGGTGATTCTGGCGCCCCCAGGCGTTTGAGAACCACTGAGCTAGATAAATTTCACATATAGTTATACGATCATAAGGTGTGTTACATCCTAGGTGTTAACTAGGACCACTGCAAGATCTTGCTTCTTGTGCTGGAATTATATTTTCTAGCAGAATTTCTCCATTTATTGAGGCATGAGCAAAATAGGTTACTATGGAAAATGCCAAGTCTAAATGCGGTTAATGTTGTAGGTACAGTGCTACAAACCCTAATCAAAGGAAACAAAACTAGGAATCAAATGAGCAATCACCAACATAACAAAAACAAATATCTGACAAAAAGACAAGATCAGAGACGAAGGTTTCCACAGAGTCATCCCAGAAGAATTCACCTGGACACAGACTTGTTTCCAGCAGACTTCCCATGGAGGTCTGATTCCCCACTCCACATTCTCCTCCTCACAACAGTAGACATGCCCCAATCAATCTTCAAAAATATGGCCCTGCAGCCCCAGATGTGATATTGTCACATATCTCCCTAGAAGTAGCTGTTCTGGCTGGAAAATCAGTGGCCCTCCTCAGAAGAGTTTATGAACTGTGCACTGTGAGCAAAAGGGTGCTTTTGACCTATCCTGACTCTGAAGTCCCTCAAGAGACTCAGTTTACATATCTGTCAAAAGGACCTTGTGATCTGATTTTACTTAAGCTTCACCAAAGCAGATGGTCCATATGAGATCACATTGTAAACAGTATACTATATTCCTTACCCCAATATGCATAACATGTAACCCCAGCAACCTGAAAAGTCTGTGCTACTCCCACCCAACTCGTATTGGGTATGTCTAGAAATTCACATGTACATCTGAAATGGCCATGTCTTCCTATGCTCTGCCATTCTCCTACCACAACCCAAATCTATTGCCACTGTGCCAGATTATGTCTATGAAAATTCTGTTTCCCAAAGTTCCCAGACTTGTAACCCCCGGGTACCTTTTGGACAGATTTGCATTCAGGGAACATCAGTCTAAGAGTGACAAGTGATGTTCTGGAAGTACTTGAGACAAACCAGTGGTGGGGGGTACAGAGGGGAAGGGAAGAGAGGAGAAACCATCAAGGACAGCATCACTGGAAAGAAAGCTTGGAGAATGAAGTGAAGGGTGTAGAAACCCTAGCTGGAATTACAAAGTAAACAGAGTTTGAAGGACCAGGAGAAAGTTGTGTTATGCAAACAAAGGGCCAAAACAGTTTAAGAAAGTTGAAATGACTGGTCAATAAAAGCAATAGATTGCAGAAAATTCAAGTGGTATCACTTTTGGGAAATAAGAAGACCATCAGATTTAATGATAGCAAATGTGTGATTATTTTTGCCAAAGCAATTTTTGAGGAATGGTGGGGTGGAGGGGGTCGCAGAAATCCATAGAATACAAAGGAGAGAAAGTGGAAATAAGACAATGAGCACAGTCTACTGTTTCAAGGCTGGTAGTGAGGGGAGGGATAAAAAAGAAAGGCAGGGACACGTGAATGTAAGAAACATTTAGCAATGTTTCTAGGCAGAGAAGGAACAACTTTCAAGGGGGGTGGTTGAGGAAGCAAGACAGATGAACATCTCTGTCCCTGGCACACCAGAGAGGAGAGGGTGGGGCAGACCTGAGCAAAAGTCCAGAGGCGTTGGGAGGGAAGCAAAAGGAGTTTGCGCCTGAAAGCCGCCATTAATTTTCTCGGCATTGTAAACATTCTGGACGATCTTGGCACCAATGCACACTGGAAGCTAGGGAGTTGGCGGAAATTATTTTTTAAGATGTTAGACCAAAAAAACTAATTGCCTGGCTTAATAAAGCCACAAGGATCTGACAAATATCAAAATGATTAAGAAAGACTACAGAGAGTGGGGAGAGAGATAGAGATGTTTGGGGCAGGGGTGAGAGGAGAGACAGAAGAGAGAAAAAGAAGGAGGGAGAGATAGAGGAAGAAGGAAGAGGAGAAAGGGACATGGCTGGGGAAGAGGTGGAAAAAGAGTCAAGAAGAGAAAAGCTGCAGAGAGAAAGAAACAGATGCCATGTCAGAATCCTGAAATGTCTCATTTTGTATTTAAATTCCTAGAAAGGGGAGCCTAAACAAAAATTTAAACCCCTAAATGTCTTGTTGACTAGCTGGCTTTCAACCAATGATAACTTCTAGGTCAGCGGTTTGGTAAAAAGTTGATGCAAACCAAGGAGAAGCTTTCGATCACAGAAGTAAACAGATTCCCAGGCTGGAAAGTTGTGGAGTATTTCACAGGGGACATCATGAAAATTTTTACTTGTAGTTGCAATGCACATTATTTATAAAGGTCAGAGGAGAAAAACATGACAAGGTATAATTTTCCTGTCTTCTGGCTACAGATAAACCCATGCACAGTGATTCTGTCATTCTGAGCAGATAGGAGACAGTTACACTGCAATGATTTGTTTTACCTTTCGTGTGTGTTCTAGCCTAAAGTAGATCCCGAGGTGGTCCTAGCCCCGTTGACAACTACCTTTAATTTCACACTCCATCCAAGGTGAAGACTGTTCTCCCAGTGATTGCTCAGCGCCCCTGTGGGGAGCTACTTTCATCCTCCCCACTTCCTCCAGAGCCCTAACGGGAGCTTATCTGCTCAGTGATGTCAGGCCTTGAAGAATCATGGCATGAGGACTCTTTCATATTCTTGATACTTGGGCTTTTGTTCAGAGACTTGTAAAAGTGCTGGGAGAAGTTACAAGTGTTGTTTGTATTTGCGAGATGGCCCAGTTCCATGGTTTTAAATATAGGGTTACTAAAATAAGTACCTTCCCAACCATCAACATATTCTGAACATATTATTGTGGTAAGGATTGGAGTCAGCATGGTATAGTCAAGGAATCAAACCAGATGGCTGTGGAGTCAGATATATTTAGGTTTGAACCCACTTTCTAGGTTAATATATACATATATTAAGCAATTTATTGAAGTTCTCTGGGCTTCAGTTTCTGGTGTCTGTAAAATGTTACCAATAATAGTATCTATCTCAGAGAGCTGTTGTAAGGATATAAACCAAATAAAGGGTTTGAGTATTATAATGACTTGAATAGTGCCTCCCCAAAATTCATGTGCATCTGGAAACACAGAATGTGAACCTCTGTATATACAACTGAGTTAAGATGAGACCGTACTGGATTAGGGTGGGCCCTGAATCCAAGGACTGGTGTCCCTATAAGGGAGAGGATGCACAGAAGGGAAGAGAAGAAGGGCATGTGAGATGGATGTGAAATTTGGAGTTATGTGCCTGCAGGTCAGTCAATGCCTGGGCCATCAGGAGCTAGAAAAGGCAAAGATTCTTCCCTGGAGCCTTCAGAGGGAGCATGGCCTTGCTGTGTCGACTTTGATTTCAGACGATTAGCCTCCAGAACTGTGAGAGAATAAACTTTTGTTGTTTTAAGCCTCTGAGTTTGTGGTAATTTGTGACAACAGCCTCAGGAATGAGTACAAATATATAGTAAGTGCTCAGCAAAAATCAACTCAGCATCAAGAGGCTAACTCTACATTCTGGTAATTACCTTGCAGTCCTTGGATCGGTAACTCAGTTCAGTCCTACGTTACCAGCATTGACCACTTCAGTTCACAAATGCAGCCATTTACTCACCTCTCTTATTCTCTAGACCTCAGCTAAAGGGCATCCTGCATATTCTCCTATAAGCTCTGCCATTGGCTCTACATTGTCCCCACTTCTGTGACTCTGACAAGCCACTCATGCATCCATTCAATACAGATTAACTAAACACTACGGACCAGTTAGTCTATAAAGAACTGGGTATAAAGTAATGAATGAAAACACAAAGTCCCTCTTTTCATAAAATATACTTTCTGTTGAGAGGAGAAAGGATGATAAACAAGTAGACAGGTGAATATATGTCGGATGGTGTTGAGTGCTATGAAAAAAGGCCGGATGTGGTATGTAGAGCGGGGGCAGAATATATATCAACCAGGGGAAAGAGAAGGGCTCTCTGACAAGGTGGTATTTTAGTACTGACCTAAATTAAACATGAGAGGAATAAAGTCATTCTGGCAACTAGGTGGTGGTGGAGGGGGTCTAAGATGAGAGAAGAAATAGGGGATCAGTCACTTATAGCCTCATAAGCCATGGCTTGGGCTTTTGCATGGAAAGATATAAGGAACCACTGGAGGATACAGGATAGAGGAGAAAATGATCAGCCTTATATTTTTAAGGGATCCCTTTAGCTACTGTTTAAAAAACGGGTTTTAAGAGGGTAACTTGGAAGCAAGACCAGTTCAGATGTGACTGCGATACGTCGAAGCTAAATGTAACTTCACATTTCGTTCTTACTCTTTCTCCAGAGCAATGATAAAAGGCAGGTGGAAGTGAAAGCATTCATAAGTTACTGGAGTCTGTTTATATCTTGAAGATAAAGACAACTAATTTTTTTTTCTTAATGAATTGATGTTATTTCTAAGACAAAGAGAAATCAAGGAACATTCCAAATATTTTATTGAGCTAGGAAAGATCAAAAGGAAGGATGTTTGGGGGTAGAGAAAAGAGGTGGATTAAAAGTGCAGAATCCAGCAAGCTGAGAGTGCAAAACTGGTGAATTCTCTCTCCTTTCTCGCAATCATGCCCTAGTTCTCAGCTGGCGGAATCCAAAGGTGTCAAGCAATGTCAAGGGAATTCACCCAGTTTTTATAAACTAAAACTGGGAGGTCTAACTGTGCTTTCCCAAAGCTTATTGTCTTAAATATATTTTTAATTTGTTAAAATTATATTATCACACAGCCATTTATAACACGACATACAAGATGTTCTTCCCGAACAAAAGCACATCAGGCATCTGGAGCATCTGTGTTTTCATTGCTGTTTGTTTCCCACCTGTGTGCAGGACCTATGTCAAACAATGCTGGCCGGCCACTTTCAATCATGGTGGACCTCCCCCAACTCACCAAGCCAGACCCAGCTCAATAAAGACAGCGCTTGTGGAAGTGACAGGGCCAAGGTGCTGAGGATGAATCAGAGTGTTTTGGATTGCCACTGAAGTTTTTATCTGCCTCTTTGAAACAATGAGGCTAAGAAGGTTACTCTTGTCCAGAGTGGCCAACTCCTCCTTCCTGACAAAGCAGTTCATTCAGTATGAAGAGCATAGCAATTAAAAAGTAAAATATTACCAACTCTTTTGTGGGCAAGTGGGGGAGGGGGAGGGAGGGAGAGAGATTACAGAGCATGATTTTTCACACCAACTTTGTCTCTAGTGGATGATTCCTTCAACCATGAGAAATTCTTCGGGGAAGCAGGGCTACCAGTACAAGGTCTTAGGTGGTAACCTTTTATAATTCCCTTCACAAAAAGAAA
Source organism: Hyaena hyaena (assembly GCF_003009895.1). Taxonomy (NCBI): domain Eukaryota; kingdom Metazoa; phylum Chordata; class Mammalia; order Carnivora; family Hyaenidae; genus Hyaena; species Hyaena hyaena. The sequence goes on from NW_024080658.1 coordinate 698,072, forward strand.
TGGATAGAGAACTAGGGGATTGCTTAGAAACATATGTTCTTCAGGGAGTTTTGCAAGTCTTGCTCTAAACTCTGAGCCAACACAGCTGTGAGGGAGCAGAGGTCAAGACTTCACAGAAAGCCAGATGCTGCAGTGAGCACATATTGTTTTACAGACATATGTGTATATGGATATGTGTGGTGTATAAATATATACATCGACATGTGTGTGTATACACTGGCAAACCCCCCTCCCCACTTCCCATCCTTTTAGGTAAACTGAAGGAGGAAGGGAGGATTTCCTGTGAAAACAATGTGTAACCCCTCTCATCTGGTTAATGTGTTTGGCTAGATTCAATGTAACCAAATGAAAAGGGGGAGTAGGAAGAAATGTGATGATAAGACAACTCACAGAGGGCACACAATCTAGTTCAATTCAATTCCTAAATGCTCTTTCTTGTATTGTGAATACTATGTGGGATGCAGAAATAATTAAGCCTAGTCATTGATTCATTTGTAAGTGGTGTGACCTCGGGACAAGCACTTAACTTCTCTGGTGAGGTAACGCTGAAGGGGAGCATCTACCCTCTAACACACTGGATCCTTGGTAGAGACACCCACAGTATAACATGGGACAAAGAGAAATAGGCTGGGATTCTAGTTCTGATGCTGCCGTTAGTTTGCTGATACCGAGGCCACAACATCTCATCCTGCTTTTCATTTCCGAAAACCGCCCCCAGAAAGAGATGGTTTCTTCATGATAAAAAAGGGTGATTGGATTAGAAAAAGGGTCACAAAATAACTGCCCATAGAAGAAATGAGTGGGTTCCATATTCCAGCAGGGAGTGAGGGAGGCTACTTATACAGCTACTTTCCACCACTGTTCCACTGCTTTCTTGTGACAATGTGGCCTGGTCTAACTTTTCAAGGAAGTTTGGCTATCTGTATTCTTATATGAGACTGAACAAGTCTTCAAAAACTGTATAAGACAAACAAAACACATCTGGAAGCCCAATCCTTGTTCACATGCTGCCAGTTTGTAACCTTAGGACTGGATGAGTTGCAACAATTTTTTTGGTTCAACAATGGGTTCAACAATGGTACGGCTCAGCTGTCCCTCGTATCTCCTGCTACTGGCAGCAATTATGCCCGTGAATCCTTGGTACCTGGACGGGGGCCTTCCAAGGGTTACTTGCTCCTTGGTCTGAAGCTATTCTGAAAGTAGGCTGCCTAATTTCAAATACAGAGGAATCTCTAGGCTGCCTCATGGTATTCACAGCTCTGAGGAAGGCAGTAACATTGCCCAGAATTTACAAAAGGACATCTCCTGACCTGGCTCATGAATCTGCTCTCAAAGTCTCTGACTGTATAACTACTTGAAAGACTTGAAAACTTTAGCTCTGCAGGCTACATTTGCCTCAGCAGCATAGCCCAGGAACCTAGAAATGACTCAGCAGCACTCAGATGCCAGAAGATCTAAACTTCTTGTGCATCAGCATCAAAAAATGAAGAAATTGAATCTATCATTATAGAGCATTCACCACACACCTGACCTGAATCAAGGGGCTTTCACATAACCCAATATAGGGAAACCATATCTGACATAAGTAAATGTAAGCTGAATATTGTCACACAAGAGCATTGTTGGATAGGGATATAATTATAAATATGAGAGAGGTCGATTTTTCTTTTTTCATTTACTTCCTATTAAATGCCATACATACACTTACAGTCTGGAGAGACAAATAGATACTGAAAAGTGAATTACACAAAGAAAAACAAACTTAAGTAATAGAATACTGGTTTGCAGAGGAAAAGTTAGTTTCATAGGACCATGTAATCCAGCTTGGGTATGGGGGATTAGTTTAGAACATTCTTTTCCCTTCTTTTTGTTGGTTATTTGTTCCTAAACAAAGAAACTGGCCACCCAGAGAGAGGAGAAACCAAGGCAGTCTCCAGTTACTGAGAGATGGAGAGACACATAGTGGATTAAGATAGAAAGTGGCACGAGCTAAGAACAGAGAGACAAGCATGGTCGAGACCGAGTGTGGTCTTCTAGGGCATGTCAAGACTTTATTTGAAAGTCAGTAGGAAGCCAGGAAAGGTTTTAAGCAGTTCTGAGTTTGTGATTTATTCCTTTTACTCTAAGGAGACTTTCTTCATCATCCCAGTGAGAGAAAGTAGTGGTTTGGTCAAGGATGATGACAATAAAAATGGAAAGATTGAGTGAATTTGAGAAATATTTAGATTTGCATTTTTTTTATATCAGCAGAGCCCAACCTAAACCATAGCATATGTTTTACAACGTGGGCAGTTTGGTTTCTTTTACTATCATATTCCACATTCTTCCACACTTTCAGTAGACAATCCCCTCCCCCCCCCATGCAATATTAAACACCTTGGTCGATGGTACAGTTACGGATATTAACATCTGATGGTCTGTTCAAACTAGTCTATATTTAAGTACATTTTTGTCCCTTTGTTTTTTACCTCCCTGGCTCCCAATTAACTGGAACCCTGAGGTAAAAAAAACAGAAAACAAAAACAAACAAACAAAAAAACCGAAGGAAGGAAGACGTCTTTTTCCTTTTATGTTATATTTGGTTCAACATCAACAGCTTGGGTTCAATATCTTAGAGAGTTTTATAATGATTTCTTTATTTTAATTTACGTACAACACTGTCAGTGGGGTCCTAAGTGAATATAATTTTGGACAAGAAGGTTAGGAGATAAATTGAAGAAACAGACCATTTTTTCACCCATAATCAGAATCACCCCTCCACTTCCACATCCACCTCTCTGTTTCAGGGTCATGCTTAGCTAACCCTTTCCTTAGGATGAGTTGATTCCTATGAGAGCTCTCAGTTTTTCATAAAAATAAGATTTTTGATAACACTGCCTCCTTTCTATTTACCTCTGATCCTTAGCAGGGTTCATGAGGTAGCCTCAAGCTGAGTCATTTACAAAAAAACAGTGAACTGGGTTAGGAATACACCTGTTCTAGGATACTTGTTTCTTGAATTTCATGCTTGAAGAACAAGTTACTACTACCGTTGCAGTTGGGGAACCTTAAATATACTTTGGAGGAAGAGAGTGAAACGTTTCCCAGTTTTACAAACTCGTCTAAACAGGGTGGTGATGTAGGAACTGAACGTAGATGACTGTGAGATGTTCTTCTTCTCTTTCTTCCTTTTCCTTTTCTTCTCTTCCTTCTCCTCCTTTCCCTTCCTCTTCGCTACTCCCTCCCCTTCCCCTCCTCCTCCTTCTTTTTCTTCTTCTTCCTCTAAGCATGGCACTCATTCATATCACACAAATGACACTCTTTTCTTTCAACATAAAATGCCCTGTTTCATGATGACCATGAATTAATAAGAGATAAAACGTAGTGTGTGTTCCCTCTTTCCTTTATTATAAACATAGACATTGACCTGCACCTAGTAATCTGTATCATCCATACTAGAAATGGAATATTTATTAGAGAAAGATGGAGCAAAGTAAAAGGGGAAAGAAATTCTGATTAAAGTCAGCTCTGTTTTTATGCCTCAAAAATAATACGGTGAGTATCTTATATACTCTGCAGCCCTTTTCTCTAGGTACATGTTTCCTTAATATGGCTGTGATGATACTATATATATATATATATTTATATATATATTATATTTATATATTTATATATAATAAATATATATAGTATATACAGTATATATATAATAAGTATATATAGTATATATATATATTTAATATATAGTATATATATATATTTATTATATATATTATATATATATAGTTTTGCATATATTTTTCACTAATAAGTTTTTCCCATATTATAAGCTTTCCATCATATAATTTGATTTTATTTTTTGGTATAATAATAAAACAAAGCACAAGAGATTTTATTATAAAGATAAGATACTCAAAACTATCCACTGTATAAATTTAAATGATATAATGTCCCTATGAGATGAATATACAGTTGTTTATTTACTCTTCTCCTGTTCCTGAACACTAAAGTTTTCATCAATTTTTAACTATCATAATATTGAAATGAATGTGTTAGCATTCATTTTCATATTGTCTTTAATAGTTACAAATGAAATCTCAGCTGTAGAATTACCAAAAACAAGGGTATAAATATTTTCTTTTATTTATTTATTTTTTATAAGGGAATATTATTTGTTTTTACGTGTATTATTTTTCAGAGACAGAGAGAGACAGACAGAACATGAGTGGGGGAGGGGCAGAGAGAGAAGGAGACAGAATCCCAAGCAGGCTCCAGTCTCCGAGCTGTCAGCCCAGAGCCTGATGCTGGGGCTCAAACCCACAGACTGTGAGATCATGACCTGAGCCAAAGTCAGACGCTAAACTGACTGAGACACCCAGGCACCCCAGAGTATAAATATTTTAAGATCATAGGAACCAGAAAAGATAAATATATGATGCCCAATTCTGCAACAGGGACTATTTTTTTCTACATTATAAATAATGTATGGACCTAGGAAAAAAGTAAAGAGAAGTATAAAATGAAAAGTAAATTATTTCTTCTTCCTAACCACTGGTCATAACCCAAAGAAAATGAGTCTTAACAATTTGTTGGACAGGTTTACAGGAATTTTAATGTTCATCTACATATGTGTATATATATGTGTATATATATATGTGGCTCAGTCGGTTGAACACCCAACTCTTGATTTTAACTCAGGTCATGATCTCATCCTTCATGGATTTGAGCTCCACCTCAGGCTCTGTGAGAACAGCACAGAGCCTGCTTGGGATTCTGTCTCCCTCTCTCTCTGCACCCACCCCCCCGAGATCTCTCTCAAAATAAATAAATAAACATTAAAAAAAAAAGTAAATAAAAACCCCAATAAGATAAGATATTCACACAGTTTTCACATGGTGATTAAATCATCAATATTCCTGTAAGTACTCTCCTATGGAAAGAAATTCAGAGGAATGCCGACTTTTTGCTCTTACAACAATACTGCAATAAAAACCTTTGTTGACATTCCTTAGGAGATTCAACAGAATACAGCTGGACCATAAATTCCTAGAAGTCACTTGCTTGGTCCAATTTAAGAGCAATTGCCAAGTCACCCTCTAGAGGGGTTGTACCAATCTGTACCCCAGGGGAAGTATCTTAAATCATTTCAACAACACAGTATTTACTGAGTCCCTTGTCTGTGCAAGTTATTTTTTGCTAGGCTCAGGAAACACAAGGAATGAATACGATGTTGTCCCTTGGCTACTAGTGCAGACACAGGCAAACTGTAGCCTGCAGGCCAAGTCCAGCCTGTCTCCTGTTTTTGTTAATGTCTTTGTATGTAGAAATAAGCACCCATGTAGGCCTTCTGACCTGTATCACTTAGATAATAAATTTCTGTGTTTTGAGCCATTAAGTTTGTGCCAATAATCTACAACAGCTATAGAAAACGAACACAGAGAATCAAGAGAAATAATGAAATAATCACGGCCAGTCCCTGTTATATCTGAGTTGCATGTGTGTTAAGGAACCATATGGCCTATGCAATTATGTGAGAGGGAAAATTCTCCCAGCAAGGGATATCATGTACTGTACTTTAGCATTCAGTGAACTTGCTTTATCTTCCAAGGGAACCTCTCCACAATGCTTGCAAAATGGATTGAGCTGTTTGCTTTGAAATTTAAACTGCTCCTAGGGAAAGGGGGCCTCTTCTGACACAACCTCACTCTGTTGAAGGTTTAAAACAGTTTTCCAAGCCAAGGTACGACCAAGGAGAAATGAGAGTGCCCGCTATAAAATTGTTTTTGGAATGCCATCAACCCTCTTTATGAGGCTGGGTGATTTCTCTTTATTCATAAAGCAGAATGCTGGAACTATCTGAAATGAATATATGGGGACTACGGACTAGCAAACTTCTGGGTCTGGCTTTGGTGAAGTAACATTTCATTAACTTACAAACTGTCTGGTTTTCTTCTGGAGAGACAGAGCTGAAAGACAATGGTTAACACCAGAATGCCAGAAATAGCTGTTAATTTGGTTGAAAACAGAAGATAATCCCCAGTTGTTCCTCTGGCAGTCTTCAGCTTCAACTTGTTACTAACAGAATAAATTAAAGATATTTCTTACATTGTATTCTTGGGAAAATATTTATATAAAGTAACACATTGAGTACTTTTCTTTTTTTAAAGTTTGTTTATTTATTTTGAGAGAGAGTGTGTGTTGGGGGGAGCTGATGGGGGGGGCAGGACAGAGAGAGAGGGAGAGGGGGAGAGAGAGAGTGTGTGAGAGAGAGAGAGAGAGAGAGAGAGAGAATTCCAAGCAGGCTCCATGCTCAGTGTGGAGCCTAATATGGGGCTTGATCTCACAAACTGTCCTAAATTTGCTCTGTAACTAACTTGTATAATATGGCTTTACAGGTCTCCATATATTTCTCACCATGTTGAATACAAAGGGTTTTTACTATTCTTTATTCATCTGGCATTTGCACAGCCCAGTGTAGCAGATGATGGGAAAATCAGCTTCTCTTTCTACTTAAGTCTAATAACTCATTAAAACATATCACAGCTCTGAAACATTTAGAATGGAAGAAGGGAGCTTCAGTATCTTCTTCTCCATATGACTGTTTTAGTTGCTGTAAGAAATCCTCACCTTAGTGTAGTGACATAACATAAATACAGTGGAGGTTCATTTCTTAATCATGTAGTGGTATGTCAGTGCTTCTGGTGGGCAGGTAGTGTTGCACAAGATTCAAAGGCCTATACTTACTCCAACTTGAGACCAAGTTATCAGATGGGGGCTCAGAGTCTTTTGCATTCACAAGGTGAAGAGGAGCAGATGGAAAAAGAATGTTGCATCTCAATTAACTTAACCTGAGCCATGGCACACTTCTTCTACTCCCTTCCATTGGCAAGGACTTGGCATCACCTAGGTGCAAGGAAGACTGAAAAATCCAGTTCCTGGATGTACAGCCACTTCTTAGCAGCAATACTAATTATTAAAGTAGAGGCTTGGCACATTGGTGATCAGTCTCTGCCATAGGATTCAACCTACACTTAATATAAGCATATTTGTATATATGCACATAAGCACACATCTCACATAGGATCTTTGATATATTTTTCAACCACATATCACTATGGCAAAAAGGCAATGTGTTTTATTTTACAGGCAACATATAAAACCTTGAAGCTCATCCAAATCTATAATTATCTGATAAGCCCTTTTCCTCAATTCAGGATACAAAATATGTTCACATCTGTTGTAGATTCAATTACTGGCCTTGATTCTTCATGCCTTTGCCATATAGCTTTTTCTTCCTAGGAGGAATATATTTTCCTGCTTCATCCCTTTGAGCTCAGCCATGTACATGTAACTTCTTTGGCTAATAGGCCATTAGAAAATATGACACAAGCAAGCACTTAAAATATACATGTGCATTTGAATATTACCTCTGACACCTCTACCAACACCATTTAAAGAACATGCCACAGCTAGCCTGAGCGTCCAAAAAGGATCAGAGATGTGCACCACAGAGCTGCTGCAGCCGATACAGAGTTCCACAGTAAGAAGCAGAGCGGCCTGGCTGAGCTCAGCCTAGATCAGCAGCACTCTATTGAGCTCATAAATCTGTGAGGATGCTGATTGCTAAATGCTACAGAAATACCATGATTATTTGTTACACAACATTACTGTGGCAATGGCTGACTGATACAACATACTGCAGTTTTAAAGTTTTTGTTCAAGAGCCAGTATTCCTATATTTCACAAAATCACTTTTTTTCCCATTTCTGGGGACATTCTCCACCCTGAATTTTCCAAGAACAGCCAAACTTGTGTGGTTTAAATGGTGACTGCTCAGGTGTTCTTCCAAATGCAGGTAATGGGTGAACTGGAGAGTGAGAATCAGCCCACTACTGCTATTGCTGCTTGTCACCATTAGATGTTGCTATTGAAGACTGTCAAGTATGATCCTACAAATATTTGTGATATTACTGTTGGTGTAGATTCCTGAACTAACCATAGGATTATTGAGGTTTAAGTAAGAGTATTCATCTTTAGTCATACCTACCTTCTTAGCCATTGGCCTCCAATCGTACCTGCAGGTCAATGTGGCTGTAACCTCAGCACATTGTGTTATAACTGGCATGCTTCCAAAACCTTTGTAACCATGCTTGAGACCTATGAAGGTTACCTATACTCTTTTTGGGCATTTTCCAAAAGCCAAGCCCATTCCAAACCATCAGAGAGTGTATAATAATGGGAAAAATCAAGGTAAAGAAGATGCTGATATTCATCTCCTCAAAGTCAATGTCACCTCTGCACATTTCATCCTGCCTTCTCCAAATTCCAGCTCTGATAAGCAAATAGTATTTGAGAATTGTATTTTTCAAGCCACAGAAGTTGTGTTATACCCTTTCTGCAATGCATTTATATATCTGCCCCCATTCCAGTGAGCACGACTAAATCAGTTCAGGCTAATGTGCTACCTCTATGAACAAAGGGCTGGCTAGTGTGATTTATAAAACGATACCCTATCATCCATCACATTACATCTAGTATTCTCTTTCAAATATTAGTTATGGGAAAACCATTGAGGAAAGAGCTGTAAGACAGGGGATTTAGGGTTTACAGAATGTAAGGGCCTAAGATGTCACACAGCTCACACACTATGAGCCAAAGCCAGTCCTTAGCCAATGAGCTTGCAGATAGATTTAGCTGAGGCAGTAAATGTCTTTAGGTAGGATATGTCTTCTTAGTTTTAAATCCCTGTCATGCCCATTTGCCTTATACCAGAGAGTTTCTCAATTTAGTAGTTTCTCTGTTCCTTTATCCATACATATTTAAAGACATTTGAATACAGGACCTCTGTTACAGATCATTTCACAGATGGGGAAAGTGAAGTCCAACTGATGATGTGGTTTATTTGATGACTGGTGGAGTTAAAGGTTGAATGTCAGCCGTTGTACTCCAAGCCTTGGACCATAGACTGAGATGCAGAACTCATACACATTGAAAAATGAATGACAAGAGGTGAGCTCAGAAGCTATTATTCTCATTCCAAAGCAAAAATCAGTGCATCCAGGTGTCAGGCAGGCCAGAGTAAAAGGATGATAGAATAGCTATGGCCAAAATAAGGGAGGACAGGCCAATGGGAAGAGAAACAAGATTCTTTACTTCCTCCTCCAGGACTGAACAGCTGCTGAGGGATGGTAAATGTTTCCTTTTTGGAGTTAACTCTGAATGAACTGAAGGTGCCAAAAATATAGATGAAAGGAAAAACATGTCGACATCAAGACTGACTCTCTTTGCCCAAGTAAAACAGATGGCTGGAAAAAAGTCAAAGAAGCTGAGTTGAAAACTAAATGGGTGGTCCCAAGGGAGGCTGAGTTGTTGTCTTATTGACTAGTCCAAGCTTTGGAAAATAATCCACAATTAAACCAGATTAATTCAGATTGCCCTTCCTCTGGGCTGCTGTCAGACTGGCTGAATGAGGACCAGTGAAAGAGATTGTCAGTAGAGCCCATAACTTGAAAGAAAGTAAGAAAAATAAGGAATGTGCTAAGGGAAATAAGAACAAGAAACTTATAATAACTTATATAAGTGATTCCTATTTTATAAGAGAAAAAGGAAAACATTCTTATCAGCAGCCATGTACCAAGTGGGAAAGGGAGAGAAAAGAAGAATTAGAATTTACTCAAATCTTACAAGGTACATGTTTATACCATGCAGTTTTGGGGACCCAATGGGAGGTAGATTGAGAGAGAGGAACAATCTGAGAATGGAGAGGGATATGGGTTAACTGGGCTTTGTCCTCCTACAGGAAAGGAGTGGTGATGACTAGTTAAATACATCTTAATGATTAAGGGTCAGTGAGGTATAGTCATTGATCCAAGAGTTCAGAGCTTGAAGATAAGGCAAGAAAGACTATAAAGACCTCTAGAGAGCAGTCATTCTAGAGACTGGGATGTGGGGAGAGAGCAAGATTGAAGAAGAGCTATAGTTTGTAGTTGGGAAGATAACAAAGGTGAGGAGATGGGGGTCTAGCCTTGAGGAGAAGGTGCTGGAGAGGGATGGTTCAGTAGTTGAGATATCAGTAATCCAGATTAGTCAGCTGGGGTAAAGATCAGGGTGCCAGCTCTAAGTGAGGACTGAATTCAACAGAAAGGATTGGGACAGAAATCTAGATGCTTATTCTGACCCCAAACCACAGGGTTTGGAGCATAATTGCAAGCTTGCAGCTTCTCATGAAAACTGACCTATAGATATATTTCATTCAGAATTCAAGATTTTAAAAATATATATGAGTTCTTGGGGTGCCTGGGTGGCTCAGTTGGTTGATTGATTTCAGCTCAGGTCATGATCTCATGGTTCATGGAATTGAGCCCCATGTCAGGCTCTGCACTGACAGCAGGGAGCTGCTTGGGATTCTCTCTCTCCCTCTCTCTCTGCTCCTCCTCCACTTGCACAGTCTCTGTATCTCAAAATAAAAAAAAAATAATAACATTTAATAATATATATATATGTGAGTTCTTTACCAACATTGCAGAATCAGGAGTTTTTCATACAAAATATATGAACTCCTGGTTTCTGTTTAAAAATTAGAAAATTGGGGTGATTGAGTGGCTCAGTCAACCAAATGTCTGACTCTTGATCTCATCTCAGGCCTTGATCTCAAGGTTGTGAGTTCAAGCCTCACATTGGGCTCTGTGCTGGGCATGAAGCCTACCTAATTTTTTTTTTAATTAAAAATTTTTTTAAATTAGAAAGTCAAACAACATTAATCACATGATTTGTGATTACCCAATAAGTCACACTACTCCTTTTTTCATTTGCATTTATGAGTAAATTAAAAAATGAGAGAAAAAAGAGATTAAGGCAGGTGACGATCAAAACATCTCATTTACTGCTGACAAAGTCTAAGATGAAAGACATGCCTTAGGCAAGCAGAAATAATGGCCTTCTTATTATCAAACTACAGAAAAAGCCAGGCTTATTCACTGGACTACTGCTGGACTTCTCATGTGGGGACCTGACTCAGTAACACCACATGCAGGAGCACACTAAGGTATGCACCTTCTCACATGGACAAATGCCAGAGAGAAAAAGCAAGAGAGAAGCTGGGCTATGAAGTCCAGGTGTTCCTCCAAATAACTTGATCAGTCATTTATGTCTGGGTAGGAGTGGATGAGAGCATGGAGAGAGACCAGGAGGTCATCCCACCTAGAGAAAGGGGAAAAGATGTTCCCTTCTGCACATTATACAAGTGGCAACAATAGTTCCTAAATCTGCGGTCACTGAGTGCAGGTTCTCCACTTCACTACAGTTCCAACTTCTTTTTCATAACACAGCTAGCTTACTTCATTCACTTATGTTACCTGCCCTTCCCCTCTAGTATTGGTTTGCAACCAGAATTATTGTCACAGGCCACCATGGGGACACTGCACCACACAACTTGTTAGCAAAGCAAAATGGTGCCAGCTCCAACCTATTGTTAGTGGGGCCTAAGAACCAGACAACAGAACCAATAGATTTGTGATCCTCAGCACGAGAAACTGAAATAGATTGAACTGAGCAGGATTGTACGATGTAGCTACATTTTAAACTAAAAATCTACTTACATAAAAATGATGGACTTTTGCTGGAAACGGGGGATGCAAAAGTACTAGAGAAGCACAAAAGTTTAAGCTGATAGCAGGATGCATATGAGAAGGAAGGGAGAAACAAAACAGAAGACTCAAAAATGCATAGCCCTCTTTATTTGCCTCCTCATGGCCTCTACCTTACCGTATGCTAATGGTGGCCAGGTTTACTTCATCTATGATTGTATACTTTGGGCCCGCATACAAAGGGAACTCAATAAATTTTTATTAAATATCTGAACTAAGAATCAAGAAAGATGTCTCAAATAAGAGGCTGTTTAGGATAAGTGATAAGGAAATATTTTATCAATTAGAGGTTATTTTTATATGGAAAGCATAGAGATAGAAGTCAGAGGACAGCATCTTAAACAAGCTATAATTCCTTTACAAAACTTTCCCTGATCTTTCCACCATCTGAACCCAAAGCAAAATTGATCAAACTCTCATCTGTGACACTATTGTTGCTTACATCATATAAATATTTATCATACTATATAATTTACTACACAGGATAAACTACCTGATTATTTGCATATGAAAAGTAGACCCACTCATGGGGCGCCTGGGTGGCTCAGTTGGTTAAGCGTCTGACTTTGGCTCAGGTCATGATCTCACAGTTTGTGAGTTCAAGCCTCGTGTTGGGCTCTGTGCTGAAAGCTCAGACCCTGGAGCCTGCTTTGGATTCTGTGTCTCCCTCTCTCTCTGCCCTTCCCCTGTTTGTGTTCTGTCTCTCTCTCTCCTTCTCAAAGATAAATAAACTTTTTTAAAAAAAATAAAAAGTAGACCCACTCACTTCTCTTAAAAATTTACATTTAAGAGGAGGAATACAGACAATACACAAATAAATGGATGAACACATAAAACATAGTAGATTGTTATAAATGCTTTGAGGCAGATTAAATGTAGATTTTGAATAGAGAAATCATATCTTATGAACATTCTGTATGCCCCACTGAGAGTAGATGATAGATAGGTAGGTAGGTAGGTAGGTAGGTAGGTAGGTAGGTAGATAGATAGATAGATAGATAGATAGATAGATAGATAGACAGATGCTGATAGACCAGTTTAGGAAACTATTATGAAAGATAGGGGTGGCTTGGCCTATGTTGACAGTGGACATAGTGAGAAGTGGTTGAACATTTTTAAAATAGATTTTGATGGAAGAACAATGGGATTTGAATGTGGATGATGAGAAGGACAGTTGTCAAGGATCCTTAGATATTTAGTCTAGGAAGATGAATGAATGGAGTGGCCAATTACTAAGCAGTAGAAGAATGCGGCTGCAACAGGTTTGGGTGAGAGGACACGCAGTTAGTCTTTAGCTGTTTTCTTGTGTGCTGCCTGCACTATACTGTAGAGTCCTCCATGACAGGAGTTTTGTCTTTTTTCTCTTCACATCCATAATACTCAGCACAATGTTTGACATAAAGGTGCTCATTCACTTTCTTAGTGTCTAAGGAATGAATTAATTGCTTGGAAACATACAGTCATATTTTTATTTCATGAATTTCACAATACTGTAAGCCCCACTGGGAGCATAGATTTTATTTTGTCACCACTGAATCCCTAGCATCTAAAACGAAGCCAGCACAAAATGTTGTTGAATAAACAGATTTTTGTTCTGTTCTTCCTACTGATATTTCTGGTCCCTGTATCTGGTTTTCGTTAGTCTGAAGGAAATAAAAAAGGAAATTAATATGTGTTTGTTGGCATATATTTTATCACTTAATTAATGAAAAGATGCTTTGGAAAACAAATTTCATATTTCTTATTACCAACTGATAGTCATTAATACTGGCAAATCTAACGGTTTCAAATATCAAAATCTCTCCCTGAACTTTTGGCCATTAAATGTCCTTTTCCCATTTTATTAGAATTTCATTTAGAATGTCACCAGAATGTCAGGGAATGCTTCCAAGCACTCAACGTGTTCTTGTGGCTTAAAAGAACAGTTCTCTGGCTCTGTATTTCAATCTTATTAAGATGCTAAACAAATTATTGAACTGATTCTAATTTTCTATAGTTTAAAAATCACTTTTAAACATCCATCTTTGTCCTGGACAGTTGCCAAAGCTAGCAAATGCATCTCAGCTGGGGAACAAGCTGCCACTTCTTCCTTCAGATCCTCTTTCAACGCTGGAGATTGGCTCACACATGGCAAGGAGCTAACAGACAACCCTGTCCTTGAATCTTCCTTTTGTTGTAGGGCAGATTTTCTAAATTACCTCTTTCAGAACACCACAATCTTTGAAAATAAGTTTTGGAAATTGTAGTCTACTCCCTCTGAGAGATTAATAATGCATCCTAAATGTCTTAAAAGAAATCCAGTGCTTTTAAATTTTTAAACCAGTGCTCCTCAAGCCCACATGACTACAGAGTGCTATTATAACTGAGCATCGCTAATAAGTTGTGGGAAACTTGTATTACATAGTTCAGTGCTGTGGATGCTCTTCTAGAGTTGAGACAGATAGAAGACCCTCCTTTCTCATGAGCTCAAGTTTTCTGGGCTCCTTCCTTTAAGTAACTCTGCTAGAGAAAATGAGAACTCTTTGAGGCACTGGGCTCCACTGCACACAGAATGGGAGAGTAGGGAAAAAAAAAGCCTTGGCTTGATAGATATTTCAAGACTTTGTCTTAGCTCTGTCACTTGCTGCTTATGTGAGATTTTGCAGTTGTTTTATTTTATCCGAGCCTCAACATTCACATTTTAAAGACTAGGAATGACAAGTTATTCCCTACTCATCATACATGAGTGCTGAAAAACCTAACTGGTACATTTCCAGAAGGTTTTTTAAAAATCAACACTGTTCAGTAGAGACATAGTGGGAGTCAAATGTGTAATTTCACTTTTCAAATAGCTACACTTAAAAAGCAAAAAGAAAGGGGTGAAATTAAGTCTAATAATATATTTGATTTAATCAATCATATATAAAATATTAATACAAGCTAAGCAGTATAATCCATTTTAAAATAATGAGATATTTTACATTCTGACTTTCTGTATCAAGTCTTTGAAATCCAGTGTGTGTTTTATACTTAGAGCACATCTCAATTCAGACTAGTCACATTTTAAGTGCTCAGTAACACATTTTGCCAGTGTGGCAATTAGCATAGCTCTATACCAAATTTCTGTCTGCAGCCTAGATTCCAGAGCAACAGTTTTACATTACTATAATCCATTCTGGAAGCTTTGCAGGAGAACCCTTTTTCTCATCCTTTACAGCTTCCAGAAGGTGCCTATATTCCTTTGCCCATGTTTCTCTTTCATCTTCAAAGCCAACAATGATCAGTTGAGTTTTTCTCAACCTCATGATTTTGCACCCCATGCTGTTCTGAGAGCAATCCAGTCATAGCTTATGACACTTAGACTTTCCAAGCCTCATTCATAGTATTTAAGTTTACCAAACTCCCAAGTTGTATGAATCGCTCCTCAATTATCTCCTCAAAATTCTTTTCATTGGTTTAATGCAAGATAGAAATACACTCCCCTGTTAGGGGATATGGAAAAAGAAGAAATATAGCACAGAAGCAATGCTTTTAAAAATAGTCCTTTTTGGGGTGCCTGGGTGGCTCAGTTGGTTAAGCACCTGACTTTGGCTCAGGTCACGATCTCACAGTTCGTAGGTTGAAGCCTCGCGTCGGGCTCTGTGCTGACAGCCAGCTCAGAGCCTGGAGCCTGTTTCAGATTCTGTACTTCCCTCTCTCTCTGACCCTCCCCTGCTCACACTGTCTCTCTCTCTCTCTCTCTCAGAAATAAATAAAACATTAAAAACAAGAAATCTCTTCTAAAAAAATAGTCTCTTTTGCTTGCTTCTTCATATGCAGTCTAGAGTTGGATAGTGGGATAAGACTGAACAGAACTTGTTTTGGAATCTCTTGGTATGTTATGAACCTTCAGGCAAACACTCAAGTTTATGGGATGGCTTTCAGCACCTGTTGAATTTCTCTCGGCCTTTGGTGTCTCAGTAAAAGTGAGATACATTTATATCTACATATTATAGTAAATTTTTTATATTTTGCAAGTATAACAGGATATTTAATCAAATTGCTGGAATATAGATACTTCTAGTATAAAGAGCCCCACCCTGAGAATTTTTTGAGTTAACTGAAATACATAAACCTTCTGTTTTGTAACCACAGAAAGAGAAAGAATTTGAACATGGGGTCATGGAACATTGGAAAAAGAATAGAAAGATAAAGATAATAAAGAGGAAGAATATGGGGTATTTTATGTTCCATTCCTAACTTCTTGTACTATCATTTCTTCTTCTGTAGTATTTATAAGGGTGTCGGCCAACAAATGGAAGAGATATTTTATTGGAGACCCTAGTCAAAAACAATGTCCATCTGGGGCCAAGTTGACAAATCTTGGTACAGATTAGAAAAACAAGATACTTTTCTTACCTGTACTTAGAACCAACTTGACATTCTAAGACCTGATATGCTCATGAATAGGAGATAGCACCCCAGATCTGGACATTGTTATTCCCACATGGGCATCCAAAGCACTGTCAATGGGCAAGCAGCTCACATCAAATATGAATAAAAGAAGATTACATAGATCCTGCCTGCTAACTGAATGCTAAGGAATAAGTAAATTCTACCTGGTAAGGTAGGATGTTTAGTGAAAATAGACAAGCTAAGAACTTTTGAGTTATTAATGTCAGTGTGACTCCATTTGCACCCCAAAATTAGAAAGCGTAGTGGCATTTGGGGTTCATAGGATTTTATAGTTTACCGTGGATTTACTATATTATTTCAAGCAGCTAAAGAATAGGTAGATTGTGAAGCAAATTGGATAAAAGACAAATTATGTAACTATTAGCACTAGGCATAAAACTGAACCAAGTCATTAATTGTGCATTGAGCTGACCATGAAAAATTTGTTTCTTTTGCCCATTAAGGAGCTCTTCCTGAGGATCCTATTTACATGACCCCCAGCTTTCAAATAGAAAAAAAATTCATTGGGTGATTCAGGTATTTTAAAAATAAAAATTACTTACAACACTGAGAAACATTTCTAGACCCAGAACTGAATTTTTCAGTTTTTGTCCAGATACACAATACAACACAGCAGAGCTCTGTTCTGAATCATTGTGGGTGGGGATCCCTGGACACAGATCACATACGTCACCACATCTTATCTTAGCCCTCCCTTTGATAATGTTTGGATCATCTGCCTACCATCCAGGAACTGAAGCGGTTGCAAGGGAACTGAGGAATCCAAAGAAGTTTAGTCTGTGTGGTGTTTGAGGAATGGGGAGAAAGACAATGGAAGAAAAAAAAAGAATAAAGGGAGAGACTGGCACGTGTTCAGCATTAAATAAACATTTTGAATAGACTAACTTTTTTTTAGTGATTGTTAAATATTCCTAAAAATGTAACCGTTCATGTGTTGTTTCTTCTGAAATGCATACCTCTCTGGATTTCTGTGCTGTTCCTTCTGTCTACTTCCTACTCTGACTGCTTTCTCAGGGCTGTGGCTTGTCACCTCTTATTAAATGTAGTCATGCTTTTTTTTTTTTAAGTTTGTATTTATTTATTATGAGAGAGTAAGAGAGAGAGTGCACACATCAGCTGGGGAGGGGCAGAGAGAGGAGAGAGAGAATCTCACGTAGGCTCTGCTCTGTCAGCATAGAGCCCCACACAGGGTTTGACCCTATGAACTGTGAGATCGTGACCTGAGTCGAAATCAAGAGTCAGAAGCACAACCAACGGAGTCATTTAGTCCCCTTGGTCACACTTCTAGTTTCCATGCTCTATCCTTTTCTCTTTCCTTCTAGGCAATATTTCTAGGCAGGGTCCCACAGCAGTGATTAACCTTTGTATAATCCATAAACATAAAGTCATCACGTGCTCACATTTGCAATCTTGGGCCCATCTTGTCACCATTTTCACAAATTAGCAACCTCCAAACAGGTTCATCTTTCCCTTTCCTATAACCTCCACAGCCAGTTAGCCAACAAAGCCAATTGATTTTACCCGTGTTGTTTTCTGTAGCTGTTTCTTCTTTTCTGTTACTGATGTCTGCTGTACAGTACCCTACCCGTCCACAAGAATTTCCTAAGGATCTCCTTCATTACCCTCCCTTTATTAATCATGTAATACCCCCTCTAGTCATCTTTGAAAAATATGGATATGGTCAGATAGCCTGCTAAGTTAAGCCTGTGATTGCTTTCCATCTTCCCTAATAGAAAAGCACAAGCTCTTGGGGCACCTGGGTGGCTCAGTCGGTTAAGTATCTAACTCTTGATTTTGGCTCAGGTCATGATCTCATGGTTCATGAACTTGAGCCCCACATCAGGCTCCCCACTGACAGGGTGGAGACTGATTGGGATTTTCTTTCTCTGCCCCTCCCCTGCTTATGTGCTGCGTTCTCTCTCTCTCTCTCCCTTTCTCCCTCAAAATAAATATATTAACTTAAAAAAAAAAGCACAAGCACCTGACATAGTCTTCAAGATCCTTTGCATTTGAAACCTAAATTAGTACTTTATAAATACTTCTCGTGAGTACTTTTGTGGGTACTCTTTATTACACCCGCACTACTGTGCAGTTCCCACCTCAGCTTTATTCTCCTATCTACCCACCAGCCCCAAACAAAAAAATGTGCAAAACACCTTCACTTCGTCTGAGCATGTTCTTTTAATGTGGGATACCTTATTAGCACACAGACAGTGCATAATAATAAGAGCAGTAACAACTACATTTATTGAGCAGTTATTATTAGCAGGTGCTGTTCTAACAGCTTGCCATTTATTAGGTCATCGAATCCTTACTCAGCCCTCTGAGGTAAGTGATATGATACCCGTTTTGTACATGAGAAAACTGAGGCACAGTGGTGTAAAGTACTTTATCCAAAGTCACGAGCCTGATAAATTCTTATTGAGATTCTAAGCAAGCGTTTCATTTCATTTCATTGGTTATTAAGGCAATGTTATGAGGCAAGTATTATTACATAAATTTCACAGGAAATTGGGGTTTATAAAAGTCTGCCTCCAAAACCTTTGCTATTTCCATAATAAAATGCTTCCTCTCATTTAAGGGAAAAACACAAGCTTTATTGTTAAATTGAAATTTAGGGCTCTCCCACTTAATGTAGTGTTATTTTCTCCAGGATGCTTTTAGTGGGCTGGCCAAATCATGATGCTAAACAGGGCTTGAGTTACACATTTTGTGATGTGCCAGCTGGAGTGCAATGCGCCAAGGCAAACAGGTTTGTAAGAACAACTAAATTATGAATCTGTCTGTGACATCCAACTAGTATAGTTTTGATCTCATCATTGACTGAGATTCATGTTATATAATATACAGTTTATGGACTACACAGACAGTTCCTTGGGTAATTAATACCTGGGACATTGTTTAGAGCAACTGATTTCAGATTTTACATTTTCCTATTTTTAATATTTTCTTCTGAGTAAAACAGCATGTTTGGTTATGGACAAGGACATTTTGGCTATCATGCTAATGAGGGGCATTTTCTCCCCCAGTCATGCAGGAGATTACTCCTGCCTCTTCTAATACACAGCAGAGGAAATCAAACCACTGAAACACTGCACAACCACACTTCTTTTCTCCAAATTGGTTACTTTTTCTGAGTAAATAAAGATGACATTTCGCAGCTCAGTGTCAAAGATCGAAAGTAAAAAATGAAATCACTGCTCAGATGTTGCTTTATGTAAAATTGAAAAGCTACAAATTCACCAACAATGACCTTTTGGTCAGTGGCCAAAAATGAAATAACATAGTTAGCAAAAAAAAAAAAAAGCCCAATTATGAAAGTTGTCTGGGAGAATGGGAGACTGTAGATCACTTGAAAGTTTTAGAAAGTGCCTTTTTCCAGCATTATTGTTTGAGAACTATGTTAGCGAGGGCCAGTGGGCTGTGTGCACTTCAGTAACACCCATGGTAATTGCTGGCAGATGTATCGTATGATTTCTAGTCAGAATTTCAAAGCAGAGATATTTTGTTCAGTCCTGTGGATAATGATGAACTTGTGCGGCGACTATACCCCTAGATATTGGTTTGCATGATGAAAGGTGAAAAGTCCCATCAGGCCACTACACAGATTACAACTACCACTATACCAAGGCTTTGGTTTTAAGAAGGCTTATTTCTGGTGAATGGCACCTCTATTCTCCTGTCGTTCTTCATACGCATTCATCACATTCTTTTTTTTTTTACAAATAGTTTATTGTCAAATTAGTTTCCACATAACACTCAGTGCTCATCCCCACAAGTGTCCTCCTCCATGCTCATTCCCCCC
>NW_024080658.1:718235-798562 GCF_003009895.1 Hyaena hyaena
GGTAAATTCCTAGCAGTGCTATTGCTGGGTCATAAGGGAGTTCTATTGTTAGTTTCCTGAGGAACCTCCACACTGTTTTCCAGAGGGGCTGTACCAGTTTACATTCCCACCAACAGTGCAGGAGGGTGCCCGTTTCTCCACATCCTCGCCAGCATCTAGAGTTCTCTGATTGGCTCATTTTAGCCACTCTGACTGGCGTGAGGTGGTATCTCAGTGTGGTTTTGATTTGTATTTCCCTGATGAGGAGGGATGCTGAGCATCGTTTCATGTGTCTGTTGGCCATCTGGATGTCCTCTTTGGAGAAGTGTCTGTTCATATCTTCTGCGCATTTCTTCACTGGGTTGTTTGTTTTTCGGGCGTGTAGTTTGGTGAGTTACTTATAGATTCTGGATATTAACCCTTTATCTGATATGTCATTTGCAACTATCTTTTCCCATTCCGTTGGTTGCCTATTAGTTTTCCGGGTTGTTTCCTTGGCTGTAGTCTTGATGAGGTCCCAACACATTCTTATTCAATCTCCTCTTGTGAGTTGTTCCCTCTCCTTGCACTGGAATTAGAACTTCATGATATGTCTCAATAGATTATTTTTTCTTTTGAAGTTTTCAAAAAGTAGCTTGGATTAGAGACCCCAAGATTCACCACTGAACACATTATCTCTAGTTATTTTTGTGGTTTTTTTCCGTCTTTGCCACAGAATTACAACAAATACAAAGGAACTATTTTAAGGAGGAACATCTATCTCTCTTTTTTTTAATTTTTTAATGTTTTTTTTATTTTTGGGAAACAGAGAGACAGAGTGTGAGCCGGGGAGAGGCAGAGAGAGAAGGAGACACAGAATCCGAAGCAGGCTCCAGGATCCTGAGCTGTCAGCACAAAGCCGGACGCAGGGCTCGAACTTACGAACTGCGAGATCATGACCGGAGCCGCAGTTGGCCGCTTAACCAACTGAGCCACCCAGGAGCCCCAGGAACATCTATCTCAATCATACTGTCCAAACATCTCAGTACTTTTTTCTTTTTCGAGTCCTCCTATCACTGTAGTCCATACACAGAGCTAATTGTGTTTTCATATAATCAGCTCATAATCAGTTTGTACACATAAGTCTCTGTTCTACTTTTTAACTAAATATTTTTATATAAAATGATACGTAATATAAAAATTATGTTAAGTATCACCATATACAGTTATGTGGTATATATAACTTTCATTTTTAATGACTGATATTCATGAGGTTAACACACCCTTTCTTGTTGAATTACTTTTTTATTATTGGAAAATTGCATTGTTTTGATTTTTGTTACTAAAAAAGATAGACCTTCATTCTTCATGTTTCTTTTTAGTACTAGGTGAGAGGATAGGATTTGTGATATAAATTGCCAAATTTCATGCCATGCTTTCTGCATCAATGTATGCATTTCAAGTAATGTGTGAATAAATGGCCTATATTTAAAAAAAATGAATGTCATATTTTCAATGCAATTTTTTTAATGTTTTTTTTTTTATTTATTTATTTCTAGGAGAGAGAGAGAGAGAGACAGCATGAGCAGGGGAGGGTCAGAGAGACAGGGAGTCACAGACTGAAACAGGCTCCAGGCTCTGAGCTGGCAGTCAGCACAGAGCCCGATGCGGGGCTCGAACCCACGAACCGCAAGATCATGACCTAAGCGAAAGTCGGACGCTTAACCGACTAAGCCACCCAGGCGCCCCTCAATGCAATTCTTAAATTGCATATACTCTTTTTGTTTATAAATTTTTTGCATTTAATCATTGAAGTCCTATTTTTATTCTAATCAATTTGTATGAATATTTTGTGTAATGTAACCAAAACCTTTATAATTCTTAATTTTTTAAATTTTTTAAAGTTTATTTATTTATTTTTGAGAGAGAGAGAGAGCATACATGCACGGAGGAGAGGAGGAGAAGACAGGAGACAGGGAAATCCTAAGTAGGATCTGTGCTGGCAACGCAGAGCCTGATGCGGGGCTGGAGATCACAAACTGTGAGATCATGACCTGAGCCAAAATCAAGAGTTGATGCTTAATCAACTGAGCCACCCAGGTGCCCCATAAAATTTTTACATGGTATTATTTTTCATTCTTTGCAAGTTAAAAAATTTTATGGCTAGATCAATTGATTTTTGTTTTTATTTTACTTTATAACTTAAAATGTTGTCCCACCAGGTATCTAATAACTACTCAAATTTATTTTCCATGATTTCATTTTGTTTTATGGTTAACTCTGTAATCCATCTGGAACTTTGTTAGGGTTTTGTGGTCATGTTCCCCACATACACAGAATCACATGTGGAATTTTATTTTCTTGAACAAAAATGAGCAGAACCAGTTCCTAGAGATCTACCTTTAGTAGATCTGACATTTTTAAAAAATACATATATGTATGTATGTTATATATACACATACATACATGGTAGATGAATTAATGGGTTATTTAAAGTTATAATACACTGAATATAATAATATAAATACAATTAATATGATTTTTATTTATTATAATACATCACCCAATTTAGAAAAGCTGCAAGTTAAAGACAGTAAATAAATAATAAATAGAGTATTTATTGGTTTGGCTCATTTTTCTCCTCAGATTAATGATTTGTAATTTCTTACTTAATATTACATAACCCTTTTATTTCCCATTGTTTTTGGCTACTGTTCTTTCAGATACGAATATTTCCTATGTAAAAGGGAGTTATAATTCTATTTCTATCTGGAGTACTTAGTATTTAGTACTCTTCATGTCCACCCTATACACAGCCCCATGAATTCCTCAGATGCATAGACCTTGAATCTTAGCAAGCAGTGTCTCCAAACATAGAAAGCACAGATGATATTGCAGAAGGCAATTGTAGAAAGCAGCTAACCTGAAGACGGTGGGTATTGAGACACAGTGCTGGCCTGTTTCTCTATCTGTTACCCTGTCTCAGGCTCTAGCACAGTGCCCGCCCACAGCTGTCTTCTCCTGAATCCGTAGGCCTTGGCTCTCTTGAAAAGAATTTAATCTGGAACACAGTATCCAGAAAGGAAGCTCTTAAAGAAACAAGAGCCCTGACCACCTTCCCTACAGTGGCAGAGAACAAGATTTCTAAAGATAACATGTCTCCCAGCCAGAGAGCCTATTGGCCAGTCTTTTTTGCAGTTTTGTGTGGACATATGACTAAGTGTTCATCAATGGAAAGTGAGCACAAGTGATACAGGCAACTTGTGCATCACTTCCTGAAAAGGAAATCGCTGTCCTCTTATTTCCTCTACTTCTTATTTCACTTGGACTAGTCCATGCAAATGATGGTGAGCCAGTTTCAATCGTGTAGATAAGGACAGTATCATAGAGGATGATGAAGAAGAATGAATGAAGAAGTCTGAGCCCCTGGATGATTTCACGGAGCAGAGATGCTTACCTGACCCAGATACCTGCTGGCACCCAGACAATCATATGCTGGAGTTTTTTGTTAAAATACCTTCTTTTGATGCAAACTGATATACCTATGCTCTCTACCCTTACCTGCTCTTAAACTTCCTTCATCTTTTTGGAATATAGCTACATTTTCTTTTAGACACACACACACACACACACACACACACACACACACACGGAGAAATATAACCTAACACGTACAAGTGAATGATGTTACTCTCAGTGACCCTAGTTATGTCCCAATTTGTCTTTCTGATGATACCGTTGTCAGTAGTTTCAAGATGACTTACAATTTCTCAGACCTGATGACCCAAAGAATTTTAAGATCCTCATCTAGTCTTCTAGAATGACTACTTTCAATGATTTTCAAGGTCCTTTTTTACTTTGTGTCTCTATTAAGTAGAATAGCCTACCCGAAAATTTATTTCCCATACCACTATAGAAAATCCTTCTTGCACATCATGGTAAAATTATTTTCCTAAAAACAATCTCTGTGTCAAAAACTTTCCACACATCTACTTTACCTATAACTTATTATCTACAAATTATCTCTTATTTATCATTAAGAACCAGAATACATGTTATTTAAAAACAATAATAACTAACAGGTAAATATATATTCTGTCTAATGCTGAAAGGTACTATGGAGAAAAATTTAACAGCTCAGGAGGAACAAGAAGTGCTAGAGGGCAAGTTTTGTTGTTGAGTTAGTTAGTTAGTTAGTTAGTTAGTTAGTTAGTTAGTTAGTTTATTAGTTTTTATTTTGGGTGGTCAGGGAAAACTTTATTGCAAAGATATCATTTGTGCAGAGATCAGAAGGAAGTAAGGAGCAAATCATGTAGACATGTGGCTTAAAAGTATTTTAGGCAGATTAAAAAACAAAACAAAATAAGTGCAAAGACCATGAAACAGAAGCAAGTCTGGCATGACTGAGGAATACCAGGGAGACCAGTATAGCTGAAGAAAAGTGATTAAAGGAAAAAATAGCCTATGAGTTTAGAATAGTGGCAAGAATTCACACCATGGGGACCTTGGGTAAGAGTTTGGAATTTCACTCTGCATAAGGAACACATTGAATATCATACTGTATGTCAGGCATGAAGATGTAACATTACATTCTTAAGTAGTTTACAATTCAATATTGGATACAGCCATGTAGTCAAAATATTACTCTCTGTGATGAAGTACTATGCTATGGATACTTCCAGGGAGCAATTCCAAAGGCAATCTACCTAATCAGAGGAAGTGCTATCTAAAATGAGGAAGAAGAAGAGATGTAAAATCAATCTTATTTTCCTTTTCTCCTCACAGTTCTAATTGCTAATGGGAGCCAACTATCCTAATTCATGGGTCAATCTTAGAAGAATATCCAAAACTTATTTCATAGAGACCTAGAAAGTTTTAGAATATATTGCTGCTACAGCACTGGTAACCTGGTTGTTCATACATTCTCCAAGTTACATCATTCCTATTTTCTGAGCTTCTGCCATCTTGGAAGAATCTATTTACTTGGACTGCAGTGCCTCTGATTAGCACTTCACTTTTCTATTAACTTTTGTCTTTCCCTTTATCCAGGAGCAATCTTTCAATGGGACTATCAGTCAATGTTCAATCAAGGAGACTGCTATAGGTATTTCAGGCAGAGAAGAATTTAATACAGGGGCTTATTTATAAAATATTGGAAGGGCTAAGAAATAAAAGAAGAAAGTTAAGTGTTAACCATGTGTCTGTAACTACAGAGCCTCTGCCTTCACTACAGATTGTAGGAAATGGCATTGCCAACAACAGTAACACTCCTGCTGCTAATCAGGAGACCAGGAGTCTACACACGAGTTAATGTTGGTACCAGTAGTAGAAATGGCATCTACTCTTCTAAGGTCTTCTAATCCCCTACAAGGGCTTACCACCAACCTAACAGAAATACAGTGTCAAGTAAAGTGACCAAACCATTGCCATTTGCCACGGACCTTTCAAGGAAACTTTTAACACGGAAAATCCCACATCTCTGGAAATCTTCAGTCCTAGGCAAACTGGGCCTATTGATACCCAATTGGCAAGGGAATCTAGGAAATGTAGCTTTCAGGCTTTGAGCCCCATGAGTACAAAGGGAAGTAAAGAAAAGTTACTCTGGGGCTGAGTACCAGCAGACAATTGTGTGACATAGTCCTTTTAAAGAAAATACAGATGACTCAAAACCAGTATGTCATCAATATGTAAATGTGAGCATAACCCATTATTTGGAATTCTTGCTGCCATGCTACTATTGGACATGCTGTTAGGAAAGGCTTATTGATTTATACTGAGCTGCTATGCTACGGTGATGTAATCCTGACCATGAATAGGTCAGATTAAGTGTAAGATTTGTTTTTTTATGTTTTTATTTATTTTTGAGAGAAAGAGAGACAGAGCATGAGTAGGGGAAGGGCAAAGAGAGAGAGAGAGAGGGAGACACAGGATCCGAAGTAGGCTCCAGGTTCTGAGTGGTCAGCACAGAGCCTGACACAGGGATTGAACTTATGAACTGTGAGATCACGACCTGAGCTGAAGTCAGACGCTCAAATGACTGAGCCACCTAGGTGCCCCTAAGTGTAAGATTTTTATGAAATTAAGTGAAACTATTATTACATAAGGCCCATAGCACACACACTGCCTACACAGAATAACTATCCAACAAAAGGAGTTATTTCTACTGCTACTATTATAACACTACTATTAACAACAATAGTAACTGAGATCAGTTGTCTTACTCTTCTGATTAGCAGAAACAGGCTATAAAAAATAAAGACATTGAGGCCAAGTGGAAAAATAAAAATAAAAACAAATTCACTAGTTGACTTTTCCAGTTTCAGGGCATATTGAATATACATTGTGACTATTTCTTGCCAGAATGTAGTTCTAGATATTTCTAACCCTTCTTAGAGGAGAAAGTAAACCCTTCCTGGTATAATTGTGGCTGTGGGCTTGACTTATTATAAGAGCTAAGAGCTGCCTCTTATTCCTTTATGCAAAATAAGGCAAAGGACACTCTTACTGTCAATACATTCAGTGAAACAGAGGGTAACTATCATTTTAAACATTAAGGAATTTTATACCAGCCCTCGGTACTATGGGAATCCTTTGCATGTCCACTAGGAGCATAACCCTTGCTTGACTATGGTATAATTCTGCTTGCATACCTTTTAAAATGTCACATAAAATGTAGTTAGCTTCCACTATTTCATTTTGTGTTATCAAGTGAATGTAGGACAATAAACTGACTGGTGATGACATACTCTTCAGGCAGGATGGCAAAATCTAGAAATGGCTGCCTCTCACTGGAGAGCGAAAATTCCATGCTTCTTTGGTCCTGCACTGGAAACTACATGGGAAAGGACTTTCAGAACCCACACCACTGACTCATAGGATGGAGCCCAGGGCTTGTCCCTTAACCAGAGGTTTTATCATGTGTTCTTGGTTTATAGTCCCCAATTCTGGCTGCCAGATAGGCTACTCATAGCTTTCTAACCTGAAGAGACAGAGACTGCATGTTTATCCATCCTGGGACTCTGACATCTGATGCCCAGCTGCTATTACGCCAGAAGAATGGACTCCCAAGGCATTGTTTGGTGGCTTCTCCCAGGGAACAATCCTCAGGGAGGGACACAAATCCCTCACAGATCACAAGGAGGGAGTGTCAAGAGCTGAGGCTGCAAGGGAGCTCAATAGGGAAATTTTTGCTAGCTGTGCACATAGGATTTGGGGTTGTAGAAAAAACTAAAGTGTTGCTAAAGGACTATTTACTTCTCAGAGAAGACAATCACAGGATTGTATATTTTCTTTTTAATACATGTTACAACCACCCTTTATACTCTTATGTGGAATGCATACCTACATGTGCCCCTACGGCTCTTTCACATTAATGTTCTAACTTTTTTCATTCATTCATTCATTCATTCATTCCCTCATTAGTATTCACATTAATGTTCTGTTTAACTTTTCTCATTCATTCATTCATTCATTCATTCATTCCCTCATCAGTATTAAATGCCTGGACTGTGTCAGGCACTGTACTAGGGACTTGGAACACAAGAAGGAATGGAAAATACTTCAAGAGGTTCTCTGTTGTCTTCTCAGTGGCGGCAGACAACAGCAAGAAAATAATTAAATAACTAAACAATAAAAAATCTAAAATGCATTTTGAAAATCTTGAAAGCTTGAAAAGGGGAAAACTTCCATTCATCCAGACATCCACTCCTGGTGTAAACATGTGCTGGTCCTTACAGCATCAGAGACTAATAGATTTGGTTTTTGATAAAATGGTAAAGTAGAAGGTGGGAAAAGGCACAGATGAAACAAGGTTGTCGGACAAGAGACAGAATTACTTCCCAGGAGCCAAACATTTTGTTTCTATCCATAAAGGCAAAGACTCAGGTCTTTAGTACACTGTTGGCACAGACTTAACTTGTGGTCAACCAATTCATGACCACATCCACCACCACAAGTTTTAGGGAATTTTGTCAAAATTGTTTGCCTCCTTCTTATATGGTCTCAACTATTTTTTCAAAAACACAAATGGAGAACTTTATCATTTTTTCCTATTGAATTTCATCCTATTGGTTGTTTCCAATCTCCAAATATGGTGAAATCATTATGAATTTAGCTCCTGTCATCTATTATTGTAACTACTCCACCCAGCTTTATGTCATCTGAAAATTTCACAAACATGTCCTCTTTCTCTTTGCCTGTGTCCAATCCATCTACCACATGGCAACCAGAGTGATCTTTCTAAAATAAAGACCCGATTTTCTTATTCTTCATCCACACATAATTTAAATATGGCTTCCCATCATGACAAATAGCCTAGCATGGAATTCAAGGACACAATTTGTTCACAATCTTCCCTTTGTTTGATGATTCTTCTATTCCTGAAAGACACCCTCCCTTACCACCAAACATAACTAAACGATTCAGAAGTTCTCAGAACTCAATGTACACCCACTGTGTGCCTGCCTAGCTCTGCTCTCCCTTCTAGGATCCATTTTCTTTTTCTTAATCTTCTCTGATAATTATTTATCATCCTTCAAACCCCAGCCACATTGTATCTTACTTGGGAAGCCTTCGTTGGACAAATCCACTCCACAGTCCCCACCTCAGGCTGGTGTTTCAATCTGTGCTTTCATGATAATTGACAATTTGTTTTGATCTACTTTACTCAGCTAAAACTAGGAAAAGGTTTAGGGCTCCTTCCAAGAATCGTTTTCCAGACTTTCTGAATCAAAAATGAAAAGCCAAAGTTTAGTTTGAATGAAGTGTGGGAATTGTATTGATATCAACTTGGAAAGTAGTTTCTGGTAGTTCTGTTCAAACTTTTTGAAAATAAAAATTAGATAAGGGTGGGGTCAACACATTTAAAATGTTTTGCATGTTCACATGTATATAGGATTCTAGCAGTTCAGATAGAGTTAATTATAGGACCTATAATTAAGGAGTTCAGAGCTGAGAAAGGAAATATTAAGAATTATATTGTTCTTGCTCAAAGGTGGACCAGCAACAGCATCATAACCTGGGAATGTGTAGGAACTGCAGATTTTCAGATCTCACCATCCAAGACCATGTAAATCAGGATCTACAGTCTACCAAAATCCACAGGTGATTTGTGTGAACATTAGAGTTTGAGAAGCTCTGAGCTTTAACTAATATGAAAAGTGGTATGTTAGTATATATATAAATTAACAAGGCAAGCAAGAAATAAAATTTTTTATGAACACTGCAATTGTGGAGTAATTTGTTTTTTCAGCATAACTTAGTGAACACTGGCTAATACACTATGGAAATACACAGTGAAATAAAAATTAGGAATATCTCAATTTTTCCTGGGCAGGGTTTTAAAGAAGACCTGGACTTTTTTTTTTTTTTATGTTTTATTTATTTCTAGGAGAGAGAGAGAGACAGTGTGAGCAGGGGAGGGTCAGAGAGAGAGGGAGTCACAGACTGAAAGAGGCTCCAGGCTCTGAGCTGGCAGTCAGCACAGAGCCCGACGCGGGGCTCGAACCCATGAACTGCGAGATCATGACCTAAGCGAAAGTCGGACGCTCAACCGACTAAGCCACCCAGGCGCCCCAGAAGACCTGGACTTTCAAATGACCCCCTATCCAGCATGAAGTATAGATGAAAAGACTGGCTTAAATTTATGCCTCTTTGATACTGGGCAGCTGCTGAGCTAATTTCATGAGGGAATGGCTGGTCACTGGTTTCATTTTCCCTTTCATTGGGATCCACTACATGGTGTGGTATGATGATGACAGCCATATTAATCAGGAATTTGGACTGTGCTCTTGACTTTGATGGAGTTTAGAATTTAACAATGGGCAAATCACTTAACCTCATTTCAATTTCATCCCTTGTAAGAGTCTGAGATTTATGAAGTGCCTATTATGGGGGTTTTGAGAGGAGTTTCTTTAAACTTGGTTCATATATTTATTGAACACACAATTATTGGGGATTCTGGAAAGTGCAGTCCCAGCTTAGCTAAACTGATACAGTACAAAGTTCCCACAATGGGCTTATTGAAAAGGTGTAAAAGTCAAGTGCCTGCAACAGTCGAATAATTAAAATTAAAAAATTGAAGGTTCCCATGACTCCCTACTTGGGTTGGATTAATTAGTTACAGGAGCTCATAGAATTCAGAAAAATGTTTACCTATGTTTACCAGTGTATTGTAAAGAGTATTATAAAGGATACAGATGAACAGCTGGGTGAATAGGGTAATGTATGAGGGTAGGAGCTTGGAGCTTCTAGGTCTTCTCTGAATGTATCACTCCCTTTCACTTCCACATGCTCACCAACCCAGAAGCTCTCCCAACCCCACCCTTTTGGGTTTTATGGAGGCTTTATTATGTATGTCTGACTGAATAAATCATCAGCCATTGGCAACTGGGTCAAACTCCAGCCCTTCTTTCCTTCCTAGAGATCAGGAAAGTGGAACTGGAACTTCCATCCACTAATCACAGGGTTGGCTCTGCTGTCAACAAACTCTCATCCTTAGGTGCTTTCTAAAAGTAATCTTATTAACATGTACTCAGGTATATATATTTTTTTAATTTGTTACGAATACCAAGACACCTTTGTTGCTCTCATCATTTAGGAAACTCTAAGGGATTTAGGAGCTCTGTGCCAAATATGGGGACCAAATATATATGCTCTATTATAAATCACAATATCAGAGAAAGAAGGGACTGGCAGGGGACCATACCAAAGAAGGTTTGCTTGTAGTACATACAGAAAGGAGAGATAAGGAATCCTATCTCTTGGGTTAGTGATAATATGGAAGGGCCATATTAAATTTCGACCATTTTTAATACCAACATGGGTAGCCTTCTCTATTTCTCTTTCTGGATTTCTTCCAGAATCCCTATCCAGTACCTCTGTTAGCAGCACAAGCCTATTTTGGCCATAACAAAAACATTAGCCATCTCATTTCAGCTAAGGGATAAATATTGTAAAATTTACTATAAAACTGGAAATGATGAAACAGCAACTATCCAAACACATGTGATTCAGAGAAGTTTAAAGGTTGTTGATAACCTTCCACAAATATATTCTGCTTTAAGATGTATAAAATACATAGATGCCTACTTGCAGTTTGGCACCTTAGAGTTTGACAGAATAATAGTTTGAATATGAATCTTATGGGACAAATTTAATGAACAACTAAAAAGAATCTTCTGGTTTTGTATTATTCTCCATTTTCCAATAATACACTGGAACTAAAGGTCATCTTCTTAAGATTAACCGTTTACTAAACAGAGCCAAAGACCCAGAGATTTTGAAACTGCAACCAATCTAAAATTCCTAAAGTCCTTCATCTCATGAAATGGTACAAATATAGCTGATATTTAGATGGCCCCCATATTTTAACAACCATGTCACAGTAGTTTAAATTGTGAAATACTTCTATATCTTTTAGTGAAAATCCATACCCTGAACCCCTTCTCTGTTAATAAATGTTTTGAAATTCACCCCTAAGTTGAAGCTTTGGTGTTCATAGTCAAGTTGGTGCAGTGATGTAGTGAGATGATCTGGAGTTCAAAGAGAGAAGTTTGAGTCTAGGCTCTGCCATTAATTTGGGATGCAATATTTGACAGACCGTTTAACAACTATTTCTTTTTTTTATTCAAAACATTAAAAATGGCAATGACAACTCCTCCCCTACCTTGTAGACCTGAAAGAAACAAGGTTTTGGGAGAGCCTTTTATGTTAACCACAATAGATAACATGTGGTTAGATTATTATGCACCAGAAATTCTATCAGGTGTTTTATATTCTTACCTGATTTTCCCTCACACAATACTATCAAATGATTAACATTCCTATTTCATAGATGAAAAAACAGATTGTGAAAGAGTACATTACCCAAGGCCATATAAATGGAGTATGGCAGAACTAGGACTCAATCCAACATCACTCTTGACTCTAGGATTCAGCTAGTTAGTAAAACATTAGAAGAAATTTTAGGAACAGCAAGGTTTTCCTACAGTTTCACTTTTAAGAACCCCCATAAGCATTTGGACAAACTTAATCATGGGTAAGACCTTGATTGCCAGGTAATATCTCTTTAAAAATCTGATTCTGGCAATAAAAAAGGTGTCAAAATAAAAGTCCAATTTTTTGGTTCATAGACTATATGCCTTATATCAACCACCTAAAACATATGTGACAGTTCTTTAAACAAGACCAGGACACACAAATGTTTTTGATCAAATTTTCCAATTTCTGTATTCCTCTGATGACAAAACATGTTATAGCCATTTTCCAGGAATTGGTAAGATTCTCTATGGTCAAGGTGTGCTGGAAGGAGAAGGGTTCATCTGGCAAAATCTATGGACTTAACGAGAAGCAAAGTAGCCTTAAGCATTGAGCACATATATTTACTAGTTGGCTTGTCTCCCTATCTGGGAAAAGATTGAGGGCATGGAAAGTTTTTGACCTTGAAATAGGTTAGGAGGCAATGAACCCATGCTGACCTCAGATTGAGACAACCATGTTGAAGCAACCCAGGAACATTGGTAGAAAGAATCCTAGGCAAAGACTAGCTTAGTCTATATTCTACTTTTGAGAAAAAGCTTCATACTTATGACCATTTCAAGAAGGTAATGGAATCTGTTTTTAAGATTTGTTCTTTTCCTCACACCCATGGATACATGCTACTCTAGTCTTCTTTTCCTGTGGTTGGGCACTCGAGGTTCTCCTAGTCTTTTCCCTAGTTCTACCTAAATCTATTCTCAAGAAAGGACTTGATAAACTCATTCAGGGGGGAGTGTTACTTAAGTCAGTCAGTTTCACGGTGCTCTCTTTCCCACAGAGATTTGCATTTTATTGAGCAAGGCAGCCACTACTATAGAATCATCTAAGAAGTCAGCAATGTGAAAAGAAGGGTTATGGATTTCTAATGGATCTGAAATCCTATTTCTGTTGTATAGTCCCATAAACACTATTTTACTCTCTGCAACTTCATGGAGGGTTTCTGAAGGTAAATACCAAACTTAAAAAACAAAGAAAAGCTCTTAGAAAATAAGAGAAGCTCTGAATACATAAAACACTTCAAAACATTTGTCTTGTACTCAATGCTTGAAATTCCTTTATTCTTTTTCCATCCTGCTTCCCTGAAAGATAAACCTCAAATATTGACTCATATGTGAAGCCTTCCCTGACCTCCACTGTAGCCTGCTCTTCTTCTGTAGTGCTGTATAAATCTATCACCTGGTAAATATTGGTTTAATAATCTGACCATCTATTTATTAGATGAAAAATCAGACTTTTTCATCTCTGAAGGCCTGGTTACAAGCTCAGGCCCACACACAGAAAGTACTTAACAAACGCTAAGAGAATGATAAGGGGGGTGCACTAGAAATAAGCACACAAGTTTGTATATCTTACTTAGTTTCAAAAAGGGATTTGGACTAGTTGCCAGGATTTAACAATTGGAACACTTCACATTAAAATCTATATCCCAATTTTTCTTTTAAAAAATGTCTGACAATATTGTGCTCAAAAAGCTTCAATAAACTCAATAAGTCTAATATAGGCTGAAGCTTATATTATCAACTTCCTTCACCATTTGAAGAAAAGAACTTAGAATTATTATTTTTTTAATCTGGGAGTAGAGAAGTCATTCCAAGTATGACACAAAACCATAAACCATACAAGAAAATATTAATACAGTTGACCCAAAAAATCAAAACTCCTATATATATAAATTAGCAAAAAGAAAGATAAAAAACAAATATCACAAATGAGAGGAAAAAGACTGTATGCATGTGCAAGAGGTCAATTTTCCTCAAACACACAGAATTTCCACCAAGCAACAAGAAAAACCTTGATCACTGCACTCCCCACACCACAAATGATCTGCCCCCCTTGAGATGGGGCATGTGCTTTCTTTCTTAAACACAACCTGTTTCATTTATTAATTTTAATTATCTGACCTTTGCAGGCATTTGATTTTCCAACCTTTGCTCTAAGTCCATTGTGGGAACTTTGTATTGTGCCAATTTAGCTAAGCTGAGACTACAATTTCCAGAATCCTCATTCCTGGATTTTCAGAGTTGGGGTTTGTCAACAGAGAGAAATGGGCAGAGATCAAAAAGGCTGAAATACCAAGCATCTGTGTTTACCTCTGAAAGGCGCATGTTGGGTCCAGCACTGTTACAGTTCACTAGCAGGTGTGCTGGCTCACCTTGCTGAGCCCCAGCCAAAACTGCGGCTCACCTGTTCCGATTGGCTCTCCTCCTGAAGCTTCTCCGGATCCTTACTAGGTTCATGTACAGTTCCGTGGTAACTCATACTAGGTCTCGAAACTGGAGGCTGGCTGTTGGTGAGCAACAGAGGTAGGTTCCTGCCATCATACCTTCCAGGTCATCTTCTTGGGTTTCAGTAACTGTCCCCACATACCTCATACCCATCTCCATCCCCCATCATTAACACCAGTCACCTCAGGCTGCCGCCCCTGAAACGGGTAAGAGACATACTGATGCATAAACTGTTTAACCAGGTCCCATGATTGCATAAGGCTAAGCCCTTATAATAAATCACTATTGTTCTGCTCCTCTAATAGAACCCTGAAACACCTCTCATGATTCTAAATCAGAATTACTAATCATGATAGTGAGGGCTTTGCTGACATGGGGCTGGAATTCCTGAACATTGAGATCATGACCTGAGCCAAAATCAAGAGTCATAGGCTTAACTGATGGAGCCACCCAAGTGCCCTGATCCTTGCTTTTCTAATGAAAACACAGAATAATCATGGTAATAGTGGGAACTAACGTTTGCATATTATCTGCAAAACAATTTCATATATATCCTCCACGGCATTTTAAACTATCTCTGATTGATGAGGAAACTAAGACTTCAAAAGTCAAAGTAATTTGTCCAAAGTTACACAGCTAGACTAAGCCAGGGTCAAAGTCAAACACTGAAGGCAGTTGGCAATGTTATAGGTATCACATCCAAATTGAGAATTTTACAAAACCCCTTTACCAGCTGTGTGATCATGGACATACAAATCTCATGAGATTGTTGTAAAAATGAAATGAAATAACACGTAAAAAATAACATGTGAAGTAATGTGGCACCCAAGTGGCTCTGATGGTTAAGCAGCTGGCTCTTGGTTTCAGCTCAGGTCATGATCTCACCGTTTGTGAGTTCGAGCCCTGCCTCGAGGTCCGTGCTGACGGTGCTCTGTGCACTGAGGGTGCAAAGCCTTCTTGGGATTCTCTCTCTCTCCCTCCCTCTGCCCCGCACCCCGCCCCTGCTCTCCCTTGTGCTCCTTTTTTCTCCCTCAAAATAAATACATGAACTTAAAAAACATGTGAAATATTCAGAAAGACACCGTGAATATAGTAATGACTCAACAACTATTATTATCAGTTATAGTAATATTAATAATAAAAGAAGAAATCCATAATGTAAACTAATCAGTAAATATATATGTTAAATAGATAAAGACTAAAAGAAAGCAGAGAGGGGTCTATTACTCACTATGTCATCATGGGTAAGTTTTTAGATTTCTACAGTCCCCATTATCAGCCTGTTGACCTCACCTGCCTGGTGCTTAGCTATTCACTCTTATACTTCCCTCCCTTTTCTTCTCTCAATCATGCTGTGATACCGTTTCTCATACAGTAATTACTGACATTCTTTTCTTTTCCTTCTGGGACCCTAAGCCACAGTTGTCAGAATCATCTTCTGTTATTACCCACCACCCCCCTAGGACCCTCAGTTTATCCTTCTTCCCTCCCACAAGAATGCTGGAGAACTTTTTTCTTTTTCGTTAACACATATTTGACATATCCTTTTCCAATCATCTCAGTAACTTTAAATTTCTATGCACCTCCAGGCTCTGCTGCATTCACCAAGGTGACAATAACTCTTACTGATCCCTCATATAAGACAATGAAGACAAAGCTTAGCTTGGAAAAACAGGATACGCATTTGGCAGCTTGCTTTGACAAGTGCCTGTGGTTCTGCCCATGGTGCCATTTGCTCTTGATTTCCACACTGACACTTCAGTACTTTTGCCTTCTACTAAATTACCTCCATTTACAATTGCCACTACTGTTAATTCTCCTAACAGTGCTGATAGCAGGTCAGATGGCAAAAACAACACCCCATTCACCCAAAGGTAGTTTAGCCTAACCACCCTCATCTTAGCCCATCTTCAGTCAATCTTCCAGAACACAGGAATGTCTCAACCCCTACTGGAGCTCAGGCACTCCCCAGAATGCCCACTGGAGCCCCATCCAGCCTCATATCTCCTGCTTCCAAATGCCACACCTATTGCCTTGGGCCATCTTTTATTTTGACATTTAGGGTTTCTTTTCTTTTTAAATGAATTCCATTTTTGCTTTGTGTAGTATAAAGCCTTCTGTTTTCAATAGATTTTCTTTTGTTAATCATCTACTTCAAAATACTCTCTTCAGCTTTCACTTTATTTCCTTTCATCTTCCCATTCATAAATCTCCAAAGCTGTTTTACTTTAGTTGTTTTCAAAGTGTCATCCAGTCCATGTCCTCTGTCAATGTATTTACAGTATAGCTAGCACTGGCTCTAGCCTTTCTTGTGATGAAGGCTTCTCTCCTATGCAAATATATACATATAGATTTCTAAGACTCTACAGAGACTTCTAAGACAGTGTCTTCTCTGTATAACTAAAATCTATTTAGTAGGTTGGGAAAATTTGGGGTGGTATATGAGTTGGTTTAAGAATAGTGGAAACAGGTAACGTGCTCAAATTAGGTTAGATTCTGTCTCTTATTAGATTCATCTCATCAACAAGAATTTACTGAAAATCTGCTATATGTCATGCACCATGCTGAGTACAAGTTGCTGCATGTGGAGCAAAATATACATAATCCTTCCCCTGATAGTACTTATAATCCAATGTCAGAGACTGATAATAACCAAATAAATAATGAAATATATTAATTCCTTATAGCATGGGCTGGATTCTGTCACAGGAAACAACAATGATAATATATGAGGGGTTAAAGCAACAAAGATTTGTTTGTCACTCTCATTATGGGTCCTTAGTGGGTTGGCTGGGGATCTGCTCTTCATCATTCTCTCTCTGGGACTCAGGCCAACAGAGTAGCCATGGCTAATCCATGTTTCTTATGTCTGTAGCAGAGGAAGAAAGAAAATAGTGAATCACACTGTGGTTCTAAACGCTTTCTCCTAACACTTTCTCCTGAAACATCTCTTCTCCTAACATCTCATTGGCCAAGACATGTCATGTGTCCACACCAAGTTACAATGAGGGTGATTAGGTGTAGTAAAGAAATGCACTCCTACTACATGCCAGAAGGAGTGGCAATAGAAAGCTAATGAAGAGCTCTAATATTAGGAATACTTTGTATTCCTAGTATTCCCAAATACTAGGAATGGACTGTATCTTCAACTATTTGTCTATTTAAATGCTTTGATTATAAGTAACAGAAAACCAAACTTGATGTATCTGAAATAAGAAGGAAATTCCACAAAGAAGTCTAAAAATGGGACAGACTCCAGCATGGATTGATTTAATGGCTCAAATAATCCAGGACCCAGGTGATTTTCATCTCTCTGATCTACCATCTTCAGTAAATTTGCTTTGTCTTCAGACTCACTCCTCTCTTAGGAGTGAGTGAATCAAAATAGTGAGTTGAATCAAATAGATTCAACTCCTGCCAGGTAACATATCGAGATAAGAAAATGTGTAAATGAGGGAATTAAGAGGATGATTTCTTTCTATGTCTCCTTAAGAGAGGAAACACGTGAAACCTCAGATTTTTCCATCAAGTTCCATTGGGTCTTATTTTGGTTCTCGATCCAATCCTCATTGAGGAGAACAAGATTGCTCTGACTTAGACCAAAGACTTGGAGATTAATGGAATAATCACAGGGGAATATATCACCCTGTGAAATTCTCTATGTGCAATACCTTTGGCACATACCAGACCTTCATACATGCTTGTTAAAAGCATGCATATGTAAGTACACAACAATAAAAGATATTTCATTTTAGACCACTTTCTACAATTCCCTCTATAATGTTTAGTTTTGATGTTGTTTTTAATGTATAGCTAAGGGGGGCTATATTAGTTTTCTAGGGCTGTCATAGCATAATACTACACACTAAGCCACGTAAACAATAAAAATTGTCTAAAATCAAGGTATCAGCAGGCTTGGTTCCTTTGGTGAGTGAACAATCTGTTCCGGGCCTCTCTCCTTGGCTTATAGATGTTTCATGTTCAGATGGATTCTCCCTGTATGCACGCCTGTGTCAAGAGTTTCCCTTTTTATAAGAACACTGATGATATTATATTAGGGGTCCACCCCTTATGACCTCTCCTTAACCAATTACATCTGCAACAACCCTGTTTCCATATAAAGTCACATTCTGAGGTGTATGCTGGGGGTTAGAATTTCAACATATGAATTTTGGAGGGGACACAGTTTTAACCCTAACAGATGTTATAACAAG
Source organism: Hyaena hyaena (assembly GCF_003009895.1). Classification (NCBI taxonomy): domain Eukaryota; kingdom Metazoa; phylum Chordata; class Mammalia; order Carnivora; family Hyaenidae; genus Hyaena; species Hyaena hyaena. Next base: position 736,669 of record NW_024080658.1, read on the forward strand.
CAGCCTTAGGAAATTGACAATTATTTCCTGGGTGTATATTTTTAATATTTTCCCTTATGATGTCTCTCAAAAAGAATTTCTTTTATTTTTTAGTGCCATTGTAAATGTATGCATTTCCTCAGAAACTTATATCTATATTTTTATATTATTGACAATTGTGAACCTTATAACTGATTCTATGTCTCTTTTGCTGCAAAATCTTTTTCTCTATATTTCTGTATGTAATATTGTCCTTCCTTTTGCTTCAACTTTTTAAAACATTTACCTTGATGTCTTTATCTGCTTTTACCCTCTTATTGTTTTTTAAATAACATATCATTTCAGTGTGAGTAGGGAAGAAGGGAAGAAAGGAAAGAAAGAAGGAGATAAGAAGGGGAGGGAGGGAGAGGAGAAAAACAGAGGAGCAGGAAGAAAAGGAAGGAGGAAGGAAAAAGTACTAATGATCATCATTTAGAACTTCGAAAACTATAATAGTATTTTAGAAAAAATTAGCATTATTTTTTTCAAATTTAGCAATATTCTAAATATGTCTATATTTTTTCTATTTACCTGCAATACAAAGATTGAGTTAAGATATAAAAATTTAAGAAAGGTTCAGTAAAAGTACGATAAGCTATCAATTCAGATGAATGGATAAAAGCGAAATGAAATGTTGACATTCTAACTATGGTGTATTTACAAAAGAAAATGGCTTTTATCCTTTCAAATCCCTGTGCTGTTGAAACAGGACACCAGGTTTTAGTAAAAATAAAAATTGCTTGAAGACATGTTTTAATGAATACATAGAAAAATATTGTTAGTTAAGATATGAAACTAATTTGTAAGCGAAGTTTGAAGAGTTTGGAAAATTTTTAAATTTCTTTTAGATTTCAGTAACACAAGTCACTGATAGTTATTAAACACTTTCTGCATGCCAGCAAATATATACTAATCGCTTTACTTGCTACATATAAGCCTCACAATCAGCCTATGAAATATGTGCTACTATTATTACCCTTTTCCAGATAAGGATATAAGGATATAAGGCTCAACCAGTTAACTTTCTTCCCAATGCCACTGAGCTAGAAACAGGTCAAGTTGGGAATAGAACCAGCCTGTCTGACCTGAAATTCCATGATCTTAAAATCTTACTCCTCTACCAAATGAAAGGTCACCCTCCTTTAAGGTTTTTACCATTCTTCAGTCTCCTTTCTAAAATTTTTAAAAATTTATTTATTTTTGAGAAAGAGAGATAGAGCATGAGGAGGGGCTGGGACAGAAGGAGACTTCTTTCTCTTCAGAGAGAATCTAAAGCAGGCTCCAGGCTCTGAGCTGTCAGCATAGAGCCCCCATTGCAGGGGCTCGAACCCACGAACCATGAGATAATGACCTAAGCCAAAGTTGGACACTCAACAGACTGAGCCACTCAGGTGCCCCTCCTTTCTAAATTACAATGCATTTTGATTAAGTACATCTTTATGATATCCTTAGAAGCTAATAACTAATAAACTAGAGATAACTTAGAAATGAGCTTGGTAAAAAAAAGATCATATATTCTCCTCATATCTAATTATTATAAGGAAAATATTAAGAAAAATCTTAAATATTGAAGTTCTTAATAGCCTCAAAAATATTTTAAAATTATTAAGTAATGAATTTATGTCATTAATATATTTTTATAGTAGGCTTATGCTTGATTTGGCACTCTGTATTTGTTCATCTATTGCTATGTAACAAATTACCTCCAAACAAGTACTTAACACGACAAACACTTATCTAACAGTTTCTGGGTTCAGAAATCTGGGCTTAGTAAAGTTGCATATCTCTGGCTCTGATCTCTCTTAAGTTTCCTGTCAAACTATCAACCAGTGCTACTGTTTCATCTGAAGTATCAACTGAGGGAAGATTCACTTATAAGCTCACATAAGTTTCTATTGTTGGGAGGAGCTAGTTCCTCTCAGCTTTTGGACTGAGAGGCTCAGTTCTTCAATGGCTGTTGATGGGAGGCCTTCCTCAATTATTTTCCAGGTAAACCTCTCCACGGGCTAGCCAACTTCCCTCAGAGTAAACAAACAAGACAGCAAGGGAGGAAGACCAAGATGCAAGCCAGTCTTTTTGAAACCTAATATCAAAAATGACATCTCATTTGTTTGCTGTACTCTATTTCTCAGTAGTGAGTGAATAAGTCCACTCTTATCTACTCTAGGGGAAGGGAATGCATACCAGGAGGTGAAGATCATGGGGGCCATCTCAGAAGGCTTCTATCACAATAGCTCTACATCATTCATGATCTGTATCTACAACCTTCTTGATAATTATCATTGACAAAAAACTTCATTCATGCAGTAGGTAGTAAAAAAAATTTTAAATCAATTTTATAATCATTCAAAAGTTTGTAACAGTTGAGGGGCACCTGGGTGGCTTAGCCAGCTAAGTATCCAACTCTTGATTTCAGCTCAAGTCATGATCTCACAATCATGAGATCAAGTCCTCTATCGGGCTGGACATGAAGCCTGCTTAAGATTCTCTCTCTCACTCTTGAATGCAGACAAAAACTGAGGACTGATGGATGTGGGGGGGAGGGGGGGATGGGCATAGAGGAGGACACTTCTGGGGATGAGCACTGAGTGTTATGTGGAAACTAATTTGACAATAAACTATTTGTAAAAAAAAAAAAAAAAAGATTCTCTCTCTCTCTCTCCCCCACCCCCCCGCCTTCAGCCCCCATATCACTCATATACATGATTGGTCTCTCTCTTGCTTAAAAAAAAAAAATTAAACTGTAAAAAAGAGTTTATAACCATTGAAATTACATTTCAAGATAATAGAATTGTTTCACTGACAAATGTGATGTTGAAAATTTTTGTGATACTTCAAATGAACTTTGACTCCAAACCTTTCCCTCACATTTTTTAAAACAATAATAAATACCAAACTTGCAAACTGTACATGAATGGTGCAAATGAAAATGGATGCTACCAAACGGATGCACAGCTTGAAACACTCAGCAAGAGCCAAGTGGATGAGAAGGCAAATGCCTGTGGCTGCCTGAAGGAGCTTCACTCATCAGGAACTCCTGCCTAAATTCACATTCTACTGCAGCTTGTCATGGTGCGGGCTGTGTACCAGATTCCTTAGACACTAGGACATGAAATTCCCCAGTACCTCCAGGACTTCTCATTCATGGCGCTCAGGAACCATTTGGCAGTTTGTTGCTGAGACAAAAAACTGATCTGAGCATATATATCCCCACTACTTCACTGGCATACAAATCACCCAGGTATATCATTGATATTCAGAATCTGATGAAGTAAATCCAGCCGGGACCTGAGATTCTGCCTTTCGCTGCAAGCTCCTAGGTAATGCCGATGCTGCTGAGTAGCAAGTCTCTGTACAACCAAACTGAATACTAAAGATCGCTACTACCCATCATTTTTAATTTTTTTCCTGGGAACGATGAGGGAGTACTACCAGACCCCATTCCTCAAGAGATTGTACTAGAGAATATAGTTGTTCTACCATGAAACCATCAGATCTCTATTAGGGTTCTGCTCCCATCCTGCAACTTGTGTGGGCTTTGCTACTTAGGGCTCATGCCCTGCAAACTTTATTCAGAGGCTTACTCACCCACACTACCCTCACTTACCGAGAACCAGTAGTACTCAATGGTTCATGCCCCACCCGGGGCAACCTGTAGCTAATGACTGACTATAGCAGGAGTATGCAAGCTCATCTTCCTTATTTCAAGGTAGGACAAAACCCAAGGTGTACCTTATGCTCCAGAGCTCCCTACAGAATCAAGCTGAGTCTGAGACTTCACTAGAAATTTCTGCCTGCTCAGCTTCCTCCGCTTCTCTGTCATGCCTCCCTCACTCCCTTTCAGGTTTCTCTTGGGAATGCCTCCTGGTTAAATCACTTACACCCAAATCCCAGTCTCAGGTACATGCTGGAAGGGGATGCTTGTGCTTAAGACGACTGACTAGGTGGCTCTAGACAGTGCCTTCCTCCCCAAGAATCTAGGACGGCAATATCAATGGCACATATATGACCAGAATACTCTTTGGGAAGCTCTGAGCTAGAGAACCAATTTTGTGTACATACACCATGCGGCAAGAACCATGGAAGACACAATGGTTTACAGTGTCACTCCTGTTTGCTAATCAATGAGGCAAGCCATCCACCTGTTTCTGCATTTGCTGGCCCCACGCTATTGACACAGATGTCACAGAACCACCACATCCACATTTGTAATTCTAGAAAAGAAAAAATGCATGACAGATGTATAATTATTTGTAGACTCCTCCAAGTCCTTTTTTGCCAATGAGTCCTAATTTTTTTTTCAGGAATCAATTTTAGTTGGCCTGTGTCCCCCAGCCTTTGCAGTCAGGGCTACGGTGTATGTGAACAAGGATCGTGAAGACATTAAGAACTTTCTTTAAAGTAGTTGCATTTTACTTTAAAGGCAAAACAAGAGGGGCCTTAATTTTGCTGACAGACTTTTGGTGTTTGAGGTCTATTTAAAGTAAATCACAGAAAAGAAAATGTTGAGAAAGAAGCTACAAATAGCTTCATGAGCTTTATGTAACAGACTAACATCTCATTATTCTAATATGAGTTTGTTCCAACTAGTGGGTAATTCAAAGCAACTGCTCTTTCCTTTAAATGCCTTGTTATTCTTTAATAAAAACAGCTGAACCTTAGTTCATTGAGACTTACTTATTTTTACTTTTTATTTCCTGCTTCTCTGATTCATTAGGTTTTGCCACTAAGCTCAAATACAGCTAAGAATTATGATAACTAAAAACCAGCGACAGACTGAGAACTATCACTTAAATATAGCTATATTTTCCCTCTTTGAGTAAGCAGCTTTGGACCCACTCTGTTCCCTGCTGCAGGTTTTAATAATAGTAGTTAAGTTGGATGTTTCTTTCTGCAGTTAATCACAACTACTCCCAACAAGACTGAACTTAGCTTTTCCATATTTAAACTGCAGCTGTTTTTCATATGGTGGTGTTCCAGGAAGGATCCGCAGTCTCCTGGCCCCATGAGAAGGTGGGCAGAGTATGAGAAAGTTCTGTCTTCCACCATTTCCTTCCTGCCTTTTCTGTTCCTGGAGCCCTCAAAACAAAATGATAAGTAGTTTCGTCCCTAAGAAAATTCTTTCCTCCATCTTTTGTCTCTAAGCAGTTCAAGCATTCAGCAACCAAGTTTTTGGTTACTCATCTCTCTCGAGGGGGATGAGTGCTAAGGAATACTTTCTGTTACAGTCAAGGTTTTACTAAACAGGTGACATAGGCATGACAGAAAGAACTCACTTCTTTTACTCAATGGATATTTGTCTGATGTCTATCACGGGCCTAGGAGCTAGCATGGAGGCAACAGAGATGAACAAGGCTAATTCCTCCACTTGACAAGTTTGTGATTTATTTGGGGGCATATACAAATAAGCCAGTATTTTAAAAAACAATGAGATTAATTACTTAAAAGAAATATATGTGACTTAAGCACAGAGGTTAGGTAAATTGCCCAAGTCACATTTTTTTTTAAAGTGACAAACCAACAACTTGAAGCTAGTAACATTATATGTCCAAGCCCATAATTTCCTTAGCACTATTTCACACTGCTTTTCTTCTAAGTAACTAATCTTACTGTTTTGAAAATATTGGCTTATTTTTGAAGTGAAAAAATTTTAGCTTTGTTCATCCCTGTCTCCTCTGTGTGTCTTATTTTTTGTTTTTTTTAATGTTTTATTTATTTCTGAGAGAGACAGACAGTGTGAGCAGGGGAGGGTCAGAGAGAGAGGGAGATACAGAATCTGAAACAGGCTCCAGGCTCTGAGCTAGCAGTCAGCACAGAGCCCGACGCGGGGCTCAAACCCACAAACTGTGAGATCATGACCTGAGCCGAAGTTGGACGCTTAACCGACTGTGCCACCCAGGCACCCCTGTGTGTCTTAGTTTTAAAACCTGGGAAATACGGATAAGGCCATGGTACCCTGATTTTTAAAGTATCATTTATTTTAAAACACCTTGTTTAATAATAGGTAATAGGGGGAGAAAAAGCATGATATTAAATGTACACAGGGCTATAAAACACTATAACTGCTGAAATTAAAATGTGAAGAAATATGAATATAAGAGGTACATAAGCAATACCTCAGGAGACTGTTGTGAGGATACTTGAGAGCATTTATAAAGAACCTTACTCATTGTTTAATACATAATACGCATCTCATAAATGGTATATCTTGCTGCCATTACTGTTATTGAATTAAATTAGGATAGCATTCAGATGTGAAAGAGCTTAACTATCTGACTCATAAATTAAAGCTTTGGGGTAGATTAATACTTAAACTGACTCTGCAAAACTTAACTATTCAATTTGATAAGAAATGGAACTGCATTTGAAGGAAAGGGGATACTAGATACAAAGACCGCTGCTATGTTGTTTTCTAGGAATCTAAAATAGATTGCTGCAGCTAGCCTGCAAGGTGTGCACAGAAACCTACCAGCAGATGCAGTGGGGACAGCGAGCAGGGCCAGATCAGGAAGGGCCTTGACTAGGCCTCAGATGGCATGACATAGAATTTGGGCTCCCAAATGAAAAATAAACATAGGGCAAAAAAAACCACTTAAAATTAAACTCTACAATTTCATTTGTTACCATTGAAGAAGATAATTCACTTCTGTTTTTAAAAATAAATTTAATGTTTATTTATTTTTGAGACAGAGAGACTGAGACAGAGTGTAAGTAGGGGAGAGGCAGAGAGAGAGAGGGAGACACAGAATCCCAAGCAGACTCCAGGCTCTGAGCTGTCAGCAGAGGCCGATGCGGGGATTGAACCATGAGCTGTAAGATCATGACCTAAGCCAAAGTCCGATGCGTAACTGACTGAGCCACCCAGGTGCCCCTGAAGAAGATAATTCATTTCTTCATTTCATTTCCCAGATGCAGATATCTTAAGAGTTCTATAGTTTCAATACCTTTAACACTCTGGTAATTCCATAGCAAACTGATGTCTCTCACTTCTATTGGGCTTGAGAAGTCATAGAGCCCTTTCTTGTCACTCTGTACTATAGGATGGGTAGAACAGAATATATTACAACTTATTTCTGAAGACCTTGATGCTGAGTAGATGGCTAAATGACTTATTTAAGATTCACAGTTATGTGTTTGGACTTCAGATCAGAAGCCTATCAGGCCTTTCTGGAAAGTACTCTCCTGGGTCTTTCATTGTATCAGAATTGGGCTGGTCTATTCTCTCTTCCCAAACACAGATTCCTCTGGAACTTTCCTCACATCAACTTTCCTGCCCAGAATTCCCCTTGCTTCTCTCCTCATGACTTTGTATTTATCCAAAATTGGACCACCACAAAATTACCCACTCAAGTTCTTCACCATGAGAAGACTTCTCTGTTCCTTCTAGCCATAGAAGACTTTTTCTGTGGTGCTTCCCTATACTCTTATGTAGCAACACCAAATTCTTGTACTAATAATCTTTGAGACTCCTTTTACTTCATTTTCTTCCTAATCCTTTTCCCCTGGTGATTCACAGGCATCAACCTTACCTTGAGTGAAATTAGAATTGTAGACAAAAATTTAAAAAGTGCACGAATGACTTAATGTTTGTTCATAATTTTAGTCTAAAAAAAGTACCAAATAAAATATAGTCTATAAAAATAATTTGGAAATAGAAATGACAAAGAACCAGATAATCCATTCCTCTATTCCCACATCTGTACTCAGGGGAAACTATTGGTGGATAATGCAGAGATATCAACAGAGCCAGCATCCTGAAATTGCCAACAAGCATAAACAACAAGGGGCCAGTACAAAGTTGATCCGTGGACATTTTTGGTCATTTAAGGAAGTAGTAATCTATCTTGCCCAAAAACAGGAGTGATGTCATTGTAGTAGGGCATGGAGTATATGTCAACTGTCCTCTTTAGTTGCTAATGCAGTACCAAGAAGAAGGAAATACACAAGGCTCTGCGGCTTTCCTAGTCTCTATTAGAACTGACCATAGCCCTCTGTCAGTGGTCCAGGACAATATGAAAGTTGGACCCCTGCAGTCTCATGTTGCTGTACAACTGACTCAGAAGGAAGGACTCCCTACCTTCATCCACCTAAGCAACTTTAATTCCAAGGGGATGATGTGGAGAGATGTGCAACGTAAAGTTTGTTCTGGACATTGGGTAGGACTGGACAATGGTGAAACCCAATCCCATTATAGTTTTAAATTATATATGGCTATTAAATTTTTCATGTATCTATGTTTTCATTCCACAACCAGATTATGAAATAATTTTTGGCTAAGACTAGTCTTATACCTTTGTGTATCTCTAACAGCCCTTATAGAAACTAGATGTGTAAAAACTATCAATTAATTGATTAAGACGGTAACTTTTCCTAAGTTCTTTAAATAGTAGTGGATGGCACTGTCAAATTTTAGATTTGGACCTTCTGACCTTTCGAAAATAGTTTCTCAAAAAAACCATATTAATTCATGAAGTGAATCAAGCATCAATAGGTATCACACACATTTTTATATCACTGGAATTATTACAAATTTTAAACATGCACAAGCATGTTGTCCTTACCTTTTACTCAAGGTCAGGGTTGTAGCTAAATGGAAAAACAAATAGGCTAGGAATCTTGGGAACAATGCCTTTATGAAGTCTTTCTTGAACAACCACACTCACAGGGAGGAAATGTTCTTAATGCCTTCATTTTTACCATGTTGGTGCTTCTATCATAGCTGCTATTATATCATAACCCTTTCCTATTTATGTATTTCACTTTCTCTAGAACAATGGTTCTCAACCAGGAGGCATTTAGCAATGAGTAGAAACATTTTTAGGTGTCACAACTGGGGATGGCGGGGGGAAGGGTGATACTGGCATCTACTAGGCAGAGACCAGGGATGCTAGTCATACAGTGCACTGTCACTAGTCATACAGTGCACAGGACAAGCCCTCACAACAAAGAATTATCTCGCCCCAAATGTCAAAAACTCTAGTTGAGACTTTACTCTAGAGTGTATATCTCTTGAAGGCAAGGGTCATGGCTTATTTAACCTTAATCTTAAATGCCTAGGATATAGTAACTTATCAATATTGGAGTAATACACTAAATGCTGTTGTAAAAAGAAGCTCTTCCCTCAGGTTTTCTCAAGGGCTGTCTCTCCATCTTGGGCCAGGTACCTGTCACTTTTGTTTCTCTTTGCAGAACCCAGAGCTTTATCTTTCTTCCAAGGAAAAGCAGCAATAAATATATATTAAGAGCTTACTTATGTGTAGGCACTATCACAGGCTAGAGATAAAGCATGCATTGAAAAAAAAACACCCTATAGCTTATGGTGATGCCACCCTGAACACACCCAATCTCATCTGCTCTCAGAAGCTAAGGAGTAAGAAGGGTCAGTCCTGTTTAGTACCTGGATGGGAGGAAAAAAGAAATCCATGCCCAACTCTTCCGCCCTGTTATTTCCAAATAAGGCCAAGGCACTCTTAATGATTTTTTAAAGCTTTTTAAATTTATTAATTTAAGGAGTTTTTTTTAAAATTTTAATTATTACAGAGAAGGACAAGCATAGTTTATTGGATACTGTTTTAGGAAAACTTAAGATGAAAGAACTCAGATGTCAGTGAGGCCAGACTTCATGCAGACTGCTTCCTCAAATCTTTGTTCACCTTTAACTTCTCATGTTACCTGATTTTGAATGTGGGTGGGAAGGTTATCATGTCCATGCAGGTAAGAAGACTTCCACGAGGAAGGCTTGCATATGTGGCCATTGTGGAGCAAAAGGAAACCTTGGGGGTAAAAACATAACTGGAGCCATACTGGAAAGAACATAATCAAGGGACCTCGATGTCACTGTGGTCGATGGAGAACTGATTAGGAGCTATAGTTCCCTTGGGAGCTGGTAGTCTGGTCTTTGTTCAGTTGTGGGAGTAATTCTGAAATTCATTTCCCTGTGAGAACTGTTTCATTGACTTGAGAAGCACTCTCCAACAGAACTATCCATAAAGATGGAAATGTTCTATAATAAATCTTTTGTGGAGGGAACTGAAAAGTTACCTGGCAAAGGGTACATATCAGGAAAAGCTGAAAGAGAAGGCCCAACAATTCAATAGGGCAGCCACCAGTCACATATGGCTATAGAGCCATTGAGACAGTTAGTAAATGTTTAATTTTATTTCATTTTATCAACTTAAATGTAAACACACTTAATGGCTAATGGCTCTGGTACTAGATAGTGCAAATCTAGAAAAATCTACACCCTAGATTAGTGTCATCTAATAGGAATATAATGAGTATGGTATATGTAATTTTAAGTTTACTAGTAGCCATATTAAAAAAGAAAAAAGCAAAATTATTTTCAATAATATATTTCATTTAACCAATTTATTAAAATAGTATTTTAATATTTAATATACATAACATATTATGTGATGTATTATGAGATAATTTACATTATTTTATTGAAATATCTTCAAAATCTGGTGCATACTTTACCCTCAATAGCACATCTCACTTTTGATGCTAAATTTCCACTGGTTAACATGGAAAATACTCCTTCAAAAACAATAAATAGAGAAATATTTTTATGCCGTTTCCATTTTTAAATTTAAAAACACATTAATTAAAATGAAATAACATTAAAAATTTCCTTCCTACATCACACTAATCCCCATTTCAAGCACTCAGTAGCTACATGTGGCTTGTGGCTACCGTAGTGGATAATGGAATTCCAGATAAAAAACAAACAAAATTTAGAGGAAGTATAAATGAGTTGATTTTGTAATGAGACCAAGATAATAAGCATGAAGAGAAGCTGATGCTATTCAGATTTAAGCACCGGCATTTCCTACCAGAATAAAAGTGGAAAATAAAACAACAACGTGCAGAGATGGAATCTCCCCATTTCCTGTTCACTTTCTCATTCTCTAGCTTGTTCTTTAGGAGGCTGCAGTATTTCCCGTGTGTGAATTTGGCGTGTTATGCTCCCACATGATCTCTCCCCGCCCCCCCCACCCCCCCCCACCGAGGAAAACCTCTCCATAAATGTAGAGCTTCAGGGATTCAGCCCGGCTGGTGTTAGATCCTCACACTTCATTCTGCTTCACCACTGCGTTCTCAGCAGAGCAGTCCCTGCCTCCACGGAGCCATCACTGTTCTGGCTCATATTACTAGTGTCTCCTTCCCTCTGGGTGAAGCAGCTGTTAAGAAGTACAAAAGAGTACTAGACATTCTGGATCCATCTTCTTCTCTCCATTCCCCGGTCCAGAGAGATCAGATGTGAAAAACTGCTTATTCAAAGAGAAATAGGGCTAAAACTGATCACTGAGTTCCTATATCCAATTTTCTCCCCCACCTTACTCTCCCAAGTATTAATGAAAAACTGTTTAAAATGTCAGAGGGGAAGACAGGATGTTACGTCTAAAAGGATGCTGTAGCCCTCAGTTTGAAGAAATCTGAGTCTCTAATAGTTGCAGTCCACATCTTGTGAAGGTTATCCATATCCAGATGCAAAGAAGACCCCCAAAGGATGTGGGAACTTCTATTAGAGGACCACTGCCAATTGTTCCTTGGAATATCTTTCCTTGGAAATGAGAGACTAACCCCAAGACACTCACTATAAATCAGCCAACTGGCACATTTCAAATTTTCTATTCCATTTATGAACAGTCTCATCTTGTCAGATGTTTCAAGGGCTTTCTGTAGGGCATTCTTTTTCTTAATAGACTTCAGGTGCAGAAGGTTGAGTTCATCATATTCCTCAGTTCATAATATTTTATTATCTTTGGTTCCAAGAAGTCCCACTTATTTATTTATGTATCTGTTCATTCATTCATTTTGCTATAAATGTCCTTTTATCCCTTTTTCTCACTCTAGATCTCTCCCTTATTTTTTTTTTAAATATTTTTATTTATTTCTAGGAGAGAGAGAGAGAGAGAGACAGCGTGAGCAGGGGAGGGTCAGAGAGAGAGGGTGTCACAGACTGAAACAGGCTCCAGGTTCTGAGCTGGCAGTCAGCATAGATCTCTCCCTTATATAGGCAACCATTACATGCTGTTTAAGATCTTCCCTTTTTTTAGTGTATTATACAAGACGTGTATTTTCTGTGGGCATGTATTTAAAACTATTTATGGTGCTCATTTTATATTATTTATTTCTTAGCTTTTCACTAGTGTCTATATGTTGAAGATCCCTCCATGTTGCTATGTGTACAACTTATGTGTTCCTTCTAACTGCTAGATGGTGTGCACTCACTACACTTTATCAACCCCCTGTCCAAGTGAGGGGTACTCAAGCTGTCTCTAATCCCCATCACCATATATAATGCTGCAATGGATTCCCTCCCACCATGTTCCTTTATGTAATTACATGAGAATTTCTTTGGGATACTGACATGGAGGAGAGGGCAAATTTGTATATTTGTCTTGGCATTTTTACCATGAATCTTTCACTCCAGAGGCCAGAGAATCAATATAGTTCTGCAAGCTGCAAAGTATATCTACCCATTTATGTACTCAGGCAGTAAGGAAATAATCATAACCTAAGCCTATGGGCAAACTAGACCTACTGTGAGATGCACCTAGTCCCAAATTCCATTTATCATTTGGCCTCTCTACATCCTCATTCAAATAGGAAGGCTATAATGGCATTCTGGGTCCTTTGGTGGCAGTGTCAGCTGTATTTAACATCCTTCGAGAGGTCTCGGTATTGTTCTACCCTTGTGGTAGAGTAACTCTGATAAATGGTTCAGGTGCTTCCTAGGAAGAATTGGTGAAATATTCATTTTATATGCAAAGATTGCTTTCTGGAATTGATGGGCTCTAAGTTTGAGAACTGTCTCAAATTTAGAAACTTGATGAGAAATCACAATTTTCCATTTTAGTGGCTAACATCAGTCTCTGGTTGCTTTTTATTTTTCCAGTTACATAAGTCAGTCATTCACTCCACCCATTACTTGCCTCTAGAAGCAACACAAATAATTTACTCTTATGTGTCACCACCTTTTCCCTAATATTAAATACTATCACCTAGCCTCTGTGCTTCCAGAGTCCTATCTCTCTATCTCCATTAGGGAGGCAAGTTCTGAGGCAGCAGCTGCATGGAAGACTGATTGAGAGACAGAGAGAGAGAGAGAGAGAGAGAGAGAGTTCTGGATTCATAGGGGATCCTAGTCAGGTTGCAGCTTGTCTCATCTTCACATAGTAAACATATTCAAACTTTCCCAACTCTCTGAGCTTTTTTTATAAAGTAGGCTTCATGCCAAGCATGGAGCCCAATATGGTACTTGAACTCATGACCCTGAGATCAAGACATGAGCTGAGATCAAGAATCAGATGCTTAACCAACTGAGCCAACCAGATGCCCCTCTCTGAGCTGTTTGATCCCACTGCCAAAGCAATTTCAACATCTCCAACTAATTTGCTCTAAGTCTAGATTACTGCCATGTCCAACTTTTAAGAAAACATCTAGGCAAGTATTTGGACCAGTCTTAAGATGTTAAAGCCATAGTAATGAGAAAGTGTCCCTAGGCCAACAAACTTCTACCTACCTGACCTTATATTCCACCCACTCTATATTCATTCCTAGAGCTGCTATAACAAAGTACCATGAACTGGATGACCTCAAATAATAGAAATTTATTCCCTCACAGTTCTGGAGGCTATTAGAAATCTGAAATCAAGACAGTGGCATGGCATGTTGTCTCTGAAAATTCTAGGAGAGGATCCTTCCTTACTTCCTCCCAGCTTCCAGAAGTTGCCAGCTATTCTGGAGCCTGTAAACACATCACCCCAATCTGTCTCCATTGTCACATGGCATTCTCCCTGTGTGTGTGTGTTTCTTTGTCTCTGTGTCTTCACATCAGCTTCTTATAAGAACATGTGCCATTGTGTCTAGAGTAATTCGGTTATGATCTCTTCATAATTTGATTACATCTGTAAAGTCCCTATTTACAAATCAGGTACCAGGGGTTAGAACTTCAACATATCTGTACAGGGGCCACAATTCAATCAACAACATACTCTGTCCCAACTTTAGTCTAACACCTTTAATATCTACTTCCTTATGTGTTCCTCAGATGTTGATGCATAATTGCCAGGTCCTGCAACCTTTTTAGTAGGAAAGCTATTGCTTCCAGTATAGGAACTGTACTTTCCTGCTCGTGCTACACTGAGACCATTCCTAGTTACCTGTCTGTAGGCAAAGAGGGGAGGCAGGGTTAGATGTAGAAAAGAGCATCATCTTGCAGGGTATTTATCCAAGGTGAGATTTTTACATAAATGAAAGTCTACCATAATAAGGAGGAAGGGGTCGCTTCTGCAATCCCCAGAGACTCAGGAGGATCTGGGAGTTCAAATATACTCAAATAGCTAAAGAAAACCATGAACTAAGACCAGATGTAAGTCAGGAGGATGATGTATGAAAAAACAGAATACTGATTCACATAAATTTTAAAAAAGAACCAAACACAAATTATGAAAAGTAAAGTAACAGAAATTTAGAAATCACTAAAGGGTTTTAATACTAGATTTGAGCAGACACACAAAAAAAAGAATCACACACTTAAAGGAAGATATGTTCCATATCATATGAACTCCAATAAGACAAAATTCAAGGAGATTCACACTGAGACATGTTATAATCAAATTGTCAAAAACCAAACACAAAGAGAGAATTTTGACAACAGTCTCAAAAAGAGCTGCTGTTTTATGACTATGATGTGGGTGCAGGAAAAGGAGTGTCCAACCTCTTGGCTACAGTAACCAGGAGGTTAGTCTCTTCAGCTTAGAGGTAGAGGGGATGAGAAATGCTAGTTGCTTCAATCTCCTGTTGAGATGCTGGAAGCCTTGACAGGGAGTTGATGGGATGGAGGGCTCCATATTCTTGGCTTCATCCACCCAGAGTGGAGCTTCCCTCAAGTGAAGCCCCAGAGAGGGGGGAGGAAAAGGAAGCAGATTGGGGCTTGGTGCCACAGACTCTCACAGTTCTTTTGGAGACTTAGTGGATTTTCTTAAAGAAATAGTTCTAGCTTAGGACAATTTACAAAGGGTTTAAATGGTGTGTGTTTGTTTCCTCCTTTTTGCTAGCTTTTCTTGTTTCTCTGGGGAGTGAGTCTATGGAGCTCCTTATGCTGTCATATAGAAGTGGAATGCACCTGTATGATACTTATTGTCTATTCAAAGTTTCAAAGATCTCTTGAGGGAACTTCAGTGACCAGTCTAGAATGGTCATGTAGTAGTAGCCTTACACACACACACACACACACACACACACACACACACACACACACACACAAAACAAAGGGAAGAAGAAGAAGATTTCCAGGTGACTTTGTAGAATGTAATAATATTTTCATGACTTCTTATTTTATTTTTTAAGTTATAATATTCACTTTTATTCATTTATTTTTAATTGCTTTAGAGTTTGTTGGGAAGACTTTTTGTTTTGTTTTGTTTTGTTTTGTTTTGTTTTTATAGTTTGTCAAGTCGGTTTACATATAACATCCAGTGCTCATCCCAACACATGCCCTCCTCCATGCCCATCACCCCTTCTCCTTTCTCCCACCCCCTTCAGTCCTCAGTTTGTTCTCAGCATTCAAGAGTCTTTCATGGTTTGCCTCCCTCCCTCTCCCCCACTATATTTCCCCTTCTTCTACCGCTTCGTCCTCCATTAACTTCCTCCTAATCCACCTATATGTTCAAACATATGGTATTTGTCATTCTCTGCCTGACTTATTTTGCTCAGCATAACACCCTCAAGTTCCATCCATGTTGCTACACATGGCCAGATTTCATTCTTTCTCATTGCCATGTAGTATCCCATTGTGTAGATGAACCACATCTTCTTGATCCATTCATCTGTTGATGGACACTTAGGCTCTTTCCATGTTTTGGCTATTGTTGAGAGTGCTGCTATGAACAGTGGGGTACATGTGCCCCTATGCATCAGCACTCCTGTATCCCTTGGGTAACTTCCTAGCAGTGCTATTGCTGGGTCATAGGGGAGTTCTATTGTTCATTTTTTGAGGAACCTCCACACTGTTTTCCAGAGGGACTATACCAGTTTACATTCCCACCAACAGTGTAGGAGGGTGCCCGTTACTCCACATCCTCATGAGCATCTAGAGCCTCCTGATTTGTTCATTTTAGGCACTCTGACTGGTGTGAGGTGGTATCTCAGTGTGGTTTTGATTTGTATTTCCCTGATGAAGAGGGAAAAAGAGCATCATTTCATGTGTCTGTTGGCCATCTGGATGTCCTCTTTGGAGAAGTGTCTGTTCATGTCTTCTGCCCATTTCTTCACTGGATTATTTGTTTTTCAGGTGTGGAGTTTGATGAGTTCCTTATAGATTTTGGATACTAGCCCTTTATCTGATATGTCATTTGCAACTATCTTTTCCCATTCCGTCAGTTGCCTATTAGTTTTATTGATTGTTTCCTTTGCCATGCAGAAGCTTTTTATCTTGATGAGGTCCCAATAATTCATTTTTGCTCTTGATTCCCTTGCCTTTGGGGCTGTGTCAAGTAAGAAATTGCTGTGGTTGAGGTCAAGGAGGTTGTTTCCTGCTTTCTCCTCTAGCTTTCTGATGGTTTCTTGTCTCACATTCAGGTCCTTCATCAATTTTGAGTTTATTTTTGTGTATGGTGTGAGAAAATGATCTAGTTTCACTCTTCTGCATGTTGCTGTCCAGTTCTCCCAGCACCATCTGTTAAAGAGGCTGTCTTTTTTCCATTGGATATTCTTTCCTGCTTTGTCAAAGATCAGTTGGCTGTATACTTTTGGGTCCCCTTCTGAGTTCTCGATTCTATTCCATTGGTCCATGTGTCTGTTTTTGTGCCAATACCATACTGTTTTGATGATGACAGCTTTGTAGTAGAGGCTAAAGTCTGGGATGGTGATACCTCCCGTTTTGGTTTTATTTTTCAGTATTACTTTGGATATTCGGGGTCTTCTGTGGTTCCATACAAATTTTAGGATAGTTTGTTCTAGTTTTGAGAAGTATGCTGGTGCAATTTTGATTGGGATTGCATTGAATGTGTAGATTGCTTTGGGTAGTAATGACATTTTAACAATATTTATTCTTCCGACCCATGAGCATGGAATGTTTTTCCATTTCTTTGTGTCTTCTTCATTTTCCTTCATAAGTTTTCTATAGTTTTTATCATACAGATCTATATCTTCATGACTTTTTAAATGTTAATTGTACTACAGCCAGTTGAAGCCACATTTTGCCACCATTGCTGGTGCCCTTCATAAAAACAGATATTAGCACCAAGACCACTGCCACTCAGATGCTACCAAACTTGTATTTCCTGCATCCTCACTGTCCCTGGACACCCAGTGTTTATGAAGAAGCAGAGAAACTAAATCTGCTTTCTCATACTGGGTCACACTTTGTCACTGACATGAACACTGAAGGAAAAATAGTTATCCACCCTGTGTAACACAACAGCCCTCAACAAAATGCCTCTAAATCTGTCTGATGCCCCACTTTCCACATACATAGACTTGAATCCACGGGGCTGGATTTGGAAACCAGTCTCTGAGACATGTATCATTGGATCCTCAAAATATTAGTTCCTCCCTCTTTGTCTTTGCACACAGAAAAGTCCTAACAAAAATCTTTACAGCAATCTACTCATGATGGCTTCTTGCATTAGTTTATTAAACATGCATATTTTTGCCTGTCTCCCAATAGAAACTCAAGCTTTTCCTGAAGCAAGAGTTAGCAAATTTTGGCCTGTTAGGCAAATCTGGTACAGCTATTTTGGTACAACTCATGGGTTAAGAATGTTTCTTACAGATGAATATTTGTAATTCATTTGATAACGGGAAATGCTAACTTTGAACCCCCCTTTAAGTGCAAGGTTATCTCCCCACCCAAATAATTCTATTCTTCTCCCTAATTGACATATTACAAAAAGATTTGTGCTTATTATTGTATTTTGAATTTTACCACTAGAAGTTTTGTAGAAATGTCCTTTCTTTTTTTATATAACATCATATATATTATCCTCCATCTGTCCTGCTCCTCCACAAAGTCTAACATATTTACTATCTGTCTCTGTCAAGAAAAATCTTTTCAACTGCTAACCTAATGGATGAGCAAGAGTATCTGAGTTTGAAGAATGCTAGAGAAGAGTACAAAAGGTGTGAAAATTGGCACACTTCCGCACCGGATATAGTGTCCTGGAGCAGGGGGAAAGGCTGTGAACCAGTAACGGAGCTGTAGGGCCCAACAGCATAGCCACAGATTTGCAGCAGATGTGTCCACTTACTCCTTTCCTGGCCAGATGGAGACTATAAAGTTGGAAGCAAGGCAACTTTCTTTGTACCAGTTCTTTACACTGTCAACACATAAACTCCAAAAAATGGCAGGCACCTTGCTTTCTTCATGGCAAAACACTTTCAATGAATTTTTATTAGCCTAATTCTCACTCATATGCATGGCTAACCTACCGTGCAATGTTTTTTCTGCTCCAACCACCTGCACAGTAGCATGCTATATTTAGGTCAGAGGCAACAGGACATGGTAGAAGCTTTCCAAGAAATAGAAACTTAAGGATTTATCCTGCCACTTAACTAAGTGGCCTTATCTTGTAAGTGATTTAATCTACAGAATCCATGTTTTTTTTTCCCTCTATGAGATGGAAATTATAATACACAGCTATACCAAGGCCAATATGAGAAACATTTAATGACCAATATAGCACAGGCATTAATCAATCAGAAAGTATATTGGCCATGAAGAGCAAATAAGCCATAGAAGCCAGACTTATTTATACCTTGTGTGGGGACTAAATGACAAATTTTGTGTCACAGGCTAAGCACAGAGTCTAAAAGACGGTACGTTCTTCATAATTTTTGGTATCATTACAATTATACAATTTCTTCTCTTCTTAGTTAACAATCATTTCTTGTCTAATTTATTAAAAGGCACTGTATTTACCATAAAGTGATGTATTCATCATGCCAGA
The DNA here is from genome assembly GCF_003009895.1 of Hyaena hyaena. Taxonomy (NCBI): domain Eukaryota; kingdom Metazoa; phylum Chordata; class Mammalia; order Carnivora; family Hyaenidae; genus Hyaena; species Hyaena hyaena. The sequence continues at coordinate 755,646 of NW_024080658.1, forward strand.
TCTTTTATTTCCTTATTTTGGGATAATTTCACACAAAGAAAAAAATGGCTTCTCTTAAAATAAATATTTGGAAATTGATGCTTAATGTTGGTGATCAAAAAACATTTCTCTTTGACCCACAATGCTAAGAACAATAATTGGTTGTGAGAGTCTTGCTAGAAGCAAATGAAATTAAAGATTGATCAGTGTTAAAGGGTGGCTCAGTCAGTTAAGTTTCCTACTCTTGATTCTGGCTCTTGTCATGATCCCAGGGCTGTAGTATCAAGCCCCTGCCCATCACTATTGGTCTCCACACTGAGCAGGGAGCCTGATTAAGATTTTCTCTCCCTCCCTCCCTCCCTCCCTCTCTCTCTCTCCCTCCCTCCCTCCCTCTCTGTCTCTTAAAAAATAGAATAGCTACCGTCAAGTTCCTCCTAATCCTCCTATACGTGCAAACATATGATATTTGTCCTTCTCTGCCTGACTTATTTCGCTCAGCATAACACCCTCAAGGTCCGAAATGGTGGGGGAAAGGGAGAGAGGCAAACCATGAGAGACTCTTGAATGCTGACACAAACTGAGGACTGATGGATGTGGGGGGGAGGGGGGATGGGCATGGAGGAGGACACTGTGGGGATGAGCACTGAGTGTTATGTGGAAACTAATTTGACAATAAACTATTTGTAAAAAAAAAAATTAAAAAAAAAAAGAATAGCTAATTTAACAAGAAAGACTTGTGGTAAATTTAACAGGATTTACCCAAGCCCTGACCACATGAAGAAAACCCTCAGTCAAGGAGCCTTCAAATATTTCTCCCTGGTTTTGATCTGTATACCTTAAGTGTTTTCTTGGCTAAAATCAAGATATTGAACAATTCTTAGCATCAATGATTAGGAGAAACAAGGTCAAACAAGATCAGCAAGGTTTTATATTTTGATTAGCTACACCATGATTGGTAATAGAAATGATTACTTCTTGACAATGTATGCAACATGTTAAGCAATATTCTAACTGCTTTAAATACATTAACTTATATAATCCTTACAACAACTCTATCCAGTAAAATGGAAGCCTTTCAATCATCATTTCATGGTCTCCTGATTTCCTGTTTCAAATGTTCCACTACAACCATAGCAACCAGTTCTGTCTGGATTCTTCCTAGCTTCATGTTGTATAACTGATAGCATCTAGCTTCAGGCCACCTGTCTTAGTTCTGGCTGCTATAACAAAGAACCAAAGACAGGAAAGCTTATAAACAACAGAGATTTATTTCTCACAGATCTAAAGTCTGGGAAGTCCCCTCAAGGTCTTCTAGTGAGGACCTGCTTTCTGGTTCATAGATAGCTATCTTTATGCTGTGTCTTCACATGGGAAGAGCTAGGGATTTCTCTGGGGTCTTTTATATAAGGACACTAGTCCCATTCATCTCCCAAGGCCCTACCTCCTAATACCATCACATTGGAGGGTTAGGATTTCAGTATATGAATTTGAGGGAGACACATTCAATCCATTGCACCACCTATTCTATTTATTTTTTCATCTCCAACCCCAAGACTTCTCTTTTGATGTCCCAGAGTAGGAGGCCAAGGTAACAAGCTCAGTGCCTGCATATGCAACCCAGAAATAAAAAGAAGTCTTTATTCAATGCTGATAGGGAGCTGACAGATTAATATTCTCCCAAAATGGACAGTTTTCAAATATTTTTCATATAGATTCTTAGTACTGAAGAATTAAGTAACCAGTAGCATAGAGAAATGGCCAGCTCAATAATGTATCTTTGGTTTTTAAAAAATGTTTATTTATTTATTTATTTATTTATTTATTTATTTATTTATTTATTAAGAGAATGCATGTGTGTGCATATGAATGGAGGAGGGACAGAGAGAGAGGGAGAAAGAGAATCTCAAGCAGGTTCTGAGCTGTCAGCCCAGAGCCCAATGTGGGACCCCATCTCACAAACTGTGAGATCATGACCTGAGCCAGAATTAAGAGTCGGATGCTTAATCAGCTGAGCCACCCAGGTGCCCCCTCAATAATAAATCTTTGTATTGGCTCTCCCTTCTTCTCTGTTTCAATGCTCTGCCCTTTATTCTTCCTCCCTGTAACCACACTCCAGAAAAATATATTCATACATCTTACTAATATGATTTTGTCTCAAGGTAAACTTTATGGGGAACTTGGTAATAATCCAGTTAGTACCAAGAGAGGACCTAGACAACAGACTCTCAAGATGAAATTGTGAAGCCTAATCAGTCACCAGTCAGATGGCAGTAAGATCCCTATTGCTATTGAGGGGCGCCTGGGTGGCTTAGTCGGTTAAGCATCCGACTTTCGCTTAGGTCATGATCTCGAGGTTCGTGGGTTCGAGCCCCGCATCGGGCTCTGTGCTGACTGCCAGCTCAGAGCCTGGAGCCTGTTTCAGTCTGTGACTCCCTCTCTCTCTGACCCTCCCCTGCTCATGCTGTCTCTCTCTCTCTCTCTCCTAGAAATAAATAAAAAACATTAAAAAAAATTAAAAAAAAGATCCCTATTGCTATTGATAATTGGGGCAAGGATTACTATTGGAATTCAGCACAATTAGAATTACTAAGACTTTTACTGTTGTCGTTTTGGATAAGGTGCAGGTAGAAGGTAAGGCATTAGGTTATATGGTGGCTCTAGCATATTAATGGTATATGGAGTCAATGATAATTATAATAATTGTAGAAGAGACTGGTTTTCTTTGTTGGAAGTCTTGAAAAAGCAAATAAAATCATAACAGCCAATTTCAATTCAGGGCATTCTGCAAAAGCCTCTAGGTCCTGTATGCAAACTTGAAAAAGACCCTAATCTCCTGCAGCTGTGAGGCAGATTGTGCTGAAAATCAGGCCCCTGATCTAATTGTAAGAGGGGCAGAGCTTTAAGGGGGATTTAGTGCAATCCTCAACAGATCACTAATATCGAAGTCAAGGATATGGTAGGAAAAAATGCAACTGCGAGACCTGGCAGGGGAACAGTTAGTGGATAAGCCCGAGACTCATTTTTTTGGTAAAGGCAGATTTGCTTAAGTATAATTATAATTTACACACAATGAATTTCCCCCTTTTAGTATACAGTTCATTGAGTTTGACAAATTCATGCAACTACTACCACACAAGATACAAAATATTTTCATCATCCTAACAAGTTCCTTCATTTTTTTTGCAGTCAATACCCTCCACCCATTCCCAGCCTCTGGCGACTTCTGATTTGGTTTCTATTTCTATAGCTTCACCTTTTCTAGAATGTCATATAAATAGAATTATACAGTATGAGAGTTTTATATCTATATGTCTATACAGTTTACATACTACTTTTAAAATTCATCCTTTTTTGTACATATTAATAGTATGTTCCTTTTAATTACTGATAGCATTCCATTGAGTATATCACAATTTGTTTATGCATTCATCAGAGCCTAGGAATCGAACAACCAGATCTCCCGGGGCTATCCATGATAGCAAGGGCAGTCTCTTCTCTCCTGCCAGACAATAGTTTCCCCTTACCTGAGACCCTGTACTATTAAGGGTCCATACAAAACTAAGCAGGGAATTATAGCCCCTACTGTGGTAGGAAACAGCATAACCACAAAGGGAATGATAGAATCTAGATATGATAGATAGAAAAATAACCCCATCTCCAGAGTGTTCAGGCACTAATCCTTTAGATCCATGAATATTACATATCAAAGGTACTTGGCAAATGTGATAAAGATTAAGAACCTTAAAATGTGAAGGTTTTCCTGGATTGGCCCAATTTAATCACACGAGGAAGGAAAAAAGCAGAAGAGGTCAGAGAGATATGGCCACAGAAGGACACGAGTCATTTTTCCTGGCTGTAAAGAGGGTGGCACAGTCCACCAGACAAGGAATATGGAAGCTTCCAGAAGCTGGGAACAGTCTTCATTTCACAGCCAGTAAGAAGACAGGAACTCAGTGCCACAACTGAATTCCACCAACAACTTAAATGAGCCCGAAACATGTTCCCTACAGCCTTCAGAAACTCAACCTGCCAGCAATGTGATGTGAGTCTAGCACAACCCATACTGACTTCTTACTTGCAAACTATGAAAAAAGTTATGTTGTCTTAAGTCACTAAATCTGTAATTACTGTTACAGGGGCAATAAAAATCTAATATTCTATGTAATGGATATTAACCAGAGTTGGGGGAACAAGGTGTTAAGAATTTGCCTTAGGATATTAGAATGGATGGTAGAACAGAAAATAAGGCCAGTTTGGGGGCTAAGTCAATATTGGAGCAGTTGTGCATGACTTCGAGTCACTATTCTGGCAGAGATATATGAAATCTATCCTAAAACTCCCCAAGGAACACTCCTCGAAATCTGACATAGTGACAGCCAAGTAGATGCCAAGACTTCCCTGGCACATTCTTGAGAAAGAGTTAGCTAAGAAGTAGGAATATCATAAAGGATTTATTTTGTGAAACGAGAAAAAATCAGAGGATATTACTTTCACTAAAACAATAAGAAATTCACTAATGAAGGTAGCTCTCAACGTCTTTAAGAAGTGTGATTGTGGTTGTCCTCTGCAGGGCAGAATAGATGACAAGAACTCTTGACAATGGGCAAGAGTTCTTGGTTCCTGAAGAGCAGAGGCCAAGTGACACACTTTAACTTTAGTTAAGGTCAACTGGATAATATTGGAGCACCTGGTGGCTCAGTCAGTTAAGCATCCAATTTTTGATTTGGGCTCAGGTCATGATCTCATGGTTGTGACCTGCATCAATCTCTGCTCTGGGCATGAAACCTGCTTAAGATTCTTTTTCTTCCTTCCTCCCTCCCTCCCTCCTTTCTTTCTCTTTCTTCCTTTCCCTTTCTTTCTTTCTTTCTTTCTTTCTTTCTTTCTTTCTTTCTTTCTTTCTTCCTTCCTTCCTTCCTTCCTTCCTTCCTTCCTTCCTTCCTTCCTTCCTTCCTTCTTTCTCTCTCTCTCTCTCTCTCTCTCTNTCCTTCCTTCCTTCCTTCCTTCCTTCCTTCCTTCTTTCTCTCTCTCTCTCTCTCTCTCTCTCTCTGCCCCTCCTCTGCTCATTCTCTCTCTCTCCCTCTGTCTTCCTCTCTCTCTCTCTAAAAAAAGGTTAACTGGGTATAGTTTCAATAATATACAGTAAACCAGATTGGTTTGTAGGAACCTACAGGAATTTGGCAATGGCTAACGCTTCATGGTGTTCCAAGGGTAAGATACAAGGTATACTGTGTTACTCACCTTTATAATTAAATATAACAAGGTCAAATGAATAAAGTTCTGATGTCAGCAGCCATAATAAAAAATATAATTCTTTTAGATTCTTTGACATAGGACTTTGTCATGATGAAAAATTATGATTCTTCACCCACTTTCCAACTTAAGTCAATTATTTAAGAGGAAAAAGGACCCTGAAATGTCACAGAATAACATATGGCAAATATCCCCTTAATCATTTCCGCAGAATGACCTATGCCCATTTGCCAAGGTAACTATGTGCTGGAGAAGGGCAATATTCAGACATTTCAGTAACTGTTAGATGTAATATCTGAGATGACAATTCCAGGGGATCCAAAACACCACCATGTTCCTACTGTTAAAAAATTTGTGAAGGTCAGGTGAATAGTAGAGTCTTATCCAAATATATCTTCTAGTGTTCTAATGGGTCCATGGAATCACCCTGTGGTTATTTTTCTGGTCAAGTATATACGTAGGAGAGATGTTCTTAGTAAGTCGAAGAAACTTCACTTCAGTTCTCTGTTCTGTAGATTACAGTCATTATGGTAGAAAGGACCAAGTGGAAGCTTCTGAAAAAGCCCTCTTCTCCCTAGTCCAGATCGATAATCAGAAAGAATACTTCATCATTGAGAAAAAAATCACCCTTAATCCCACCATCAAAGACATAGGGTATTATACAAAATGTAGCAGTAACTGTCCCCTTTATAGCCCTCATTGAATTCACCTGTCTCATTCTCTGCAAAAGCTATATAAATTATCATGGATGGTCAACTATGATAGTCTTAATAAAGTGGCAGTCTTAATCTCAGCTACTGTGCTAGATGCCCTTACTTGGTATGCTACTACTGATCTGGCACATTCTTCTTGAAACCTGCAAGTAGGGAGGATAAAAGCAGTTTGCTTTCCATAGAGAGGAAAACATAATATCCATGGTTTTGCCTCACTGCTGTGCTAATGCTGCTGTGCTCTACTGCCAAAGTTTACAGTAAACTTTATTGTCTTGAGTTCGCAGAATATCACATGAGTGTATAAACCCCTGCTAAGATAGCTCACATCATTTCATCTTACATGTTTTACCATTAAGAAAGATGGGCCACTTTAGATTTCTGAAGCAACATATACCACACTTGGGAATATTCTTAGACCCATTCATTGTTCACCCTAGAAGCCACTGACAGTTTCAAGTGGGATCTGAATTTCAGAAGGGTTTTCTGATTTTAAAAGATCTTCATGAATGTCCTATGCTTCTTCTTTCATTTTCAGTACCCATCCCATTTTTCTCTCTCTCTCTCTTTCTCCCTCTTTTTTCTCTCTCTTTTTTTACACAGGCCAATTTTTTTCATATTTTTCTTTTTTCTCAGAAAATAATTTTGCTTCCAAATCATTAATTTATGCTGTTAAATTTAATAACTCTTTTCATTTATTTCATTTAGTTTTACTTGCTAGCTCTTTTATTTATTTCTAAAAATGAAAGCTTAAGTCATTTGTTTAAAGTCTCAGTTTTCATTAAATGCAATAAAGGATATTAATTTTCCTAAATATCACTTGGACTGCATACTGTTAGTTTGCATTGTTATTCATTAATTGTTATTCCTTTCTAAATCAGTTGGTGATTTCAGTATTAATTTCCTCTTAAACTCAAAAGCTTAGAAGAGGTTGACATGCTTTTGTTGTTAATTTCAAAGTAATTGAGTTTTATTTATTTACTTATCATTTGTTCATTTTGTTGCCAATACACAATTTCATTAAATTTTTATAATGAAATATGGATTATACTATCTCATATTTTATTTTTATTTTTTTATTATGGTTTCTTTTTTTCCTTAAATAATTTATTGTCAAGTTGGTTTCCATATAACACCCAGTGCTCATCCCAACAAGTGACCTCCCCCATGCCCATCACCTCCCTTCCCCTCACTCCCACCTCCATCAGCACTCAGTTTGTTCTCAGAATTCAACAGTCTCTCATGGTTTGCCTCCCTCCCTCTTTCCAACTATTTTTCCACTTCTTCTTCCCCATGGTCATTTGTTAAGTTCCTCCTAATCCACCTACATGTGCAAACATATGGTATCTGTCCTTCTCTGCCTGACTTATTTCGCTCAGCATAACACCCTCAAGTTCCATCCATGTTGCTACACATGGCCAGATTTCATTCTTTCTCATTGCCATGTAGTATTCCATTGTATAGATTAACCACATCTTCTTGATCCATTCATCACTGAAATCCAAGAGGCACAGAGAACTCCCCTCAGACGTAACTTGAATCGATCTTCTGCATGACATATCATAGTGAAACTGGCAAAATATAATGACAAAGAGGGAATCCTACCATCTCACATTTTAAAAATATCTTACTTCTTTGGGGCCTCCTAATGGGTAACTTTAAAACTATTTCATTGGTGTTTCAAAACCAAATATATTCTCTTTATTGGTTGAAATAAAATTAACTCAATATTCTACTGTGGTTCATCCATATTTATATTTTTACATGTTCATTTTTGCCTATTTAATGCATTGGTTTCTGAAACAAGTGTGGTAAAACTTTCCACTATAATGTGTGTGTATGGATTTTCCGATTGCTTATATTTCTAATAGCTCTTTTACGATATATATATTATGTGCGTGTGCATGCATGTGTTTCTTCTATTACTTATAATTCTAATATATATTTTTTTCTAAATAAGATGTATACATGCTTCTCGTGGATTACAATTTTATCTGTATAAATTGTTACCATTTCTGTGTAATTTTTTTCACCTTGAATTCTATTTTGTCATATACATTACCATTCTTTTGGTTAACATTTTCACAAAGTATGCATCACTTTATTTTTGATTTTGTATTGTTTTATTTTTCTTTTGGAAATGTCTTGTAAATAAACTACAACTGAATTCGATGGACTTGTTTACCTAATACAAGAAACTCGATGGGATACTACATGGCAATGAGAAAGAATGAAATCTGGCCGTTTGTAGCAACATGGATGGAACTGAAGGGTGTTATGCTGAGTGAAATAAGTCAGGAAGAGAAAGGCAGATACCATATATTTTCATTCGTATGTAGAACAGGAGAAACTTAACAGAGGACCATAGGGGAGGGGAAGGGGAAAAAAATAGTTAAGGAGAGGGAGTAAAGCAAACCATAAGAGAATCTTAAATACTGAGAACAAACTGAGGGTTGATGGGTGTGGGGGAAAGGGGGAAATGAGTGATGGGCATGGAGGACAGTACTTGTTGGGATGAGCACTGGGTGCTATGTAGAAACCAACTTGAGAATAAACTATAAAAAATAATAAAAAAAGAAAGAAAGAAACTGGAATTCACTAATTTAATCTTCTTTGTTCTTTATGCTACTCAACTAAACTATTAAGTTTTTATTTAATTGCTTATGTTTTTAATTATGTAGACTGATGATTCCCTCTACAAGAAGCCATTTTTGTTTGCTTTTAAGAATGGGTTACTATCTCAAATATTTATAAGACTATTATTTATGCCCATTTTTATACTTCCTTCCACTTTCTATGCTTAATCTATATCATGTGATAATAGTGCTTCTGTGAAGTTTACTGGTTCATTTTTATGTCTTGGTGCTCTGCAAAGGTTTGGTAACTTTCATTCACCTGGATTCAGTATTTACTTTGCACAATATTGCAACTAGATTGTATTTCCATGACCTAAGTTAGAATCCTCCTCTTCTAGGCATATAGTCCATAGTCTGACTATAAGCGTCCTACATCTAAGGATTGTGCAGAATGTGAGATAACGGTGTATGTCAACATGACATTTAAAATTTAGTTTCTAGTCCTATGTCCCTGTGTGAGCTGCTGGTTTCCCAGTGGCACTACTCTCACTCTGGAGGCTGGCAAGCCCACTTTGGCAATCTCATATATTAGAACTACCATTTTCATCTCTGTTCCATCTTGTACAGCTATTTTCTCTTTTCACTGACAAGCTTTTTCTGCAACATAAAAGAAGAAGCCAACAATTACTGAAGATCTACTTTCTCTAGAGAGCAGTTAAACTCTACTAGAACCTCTCATTTCCAATCATATAAAGGTTTTCATTTACCAGTCTTGGGTAAGATAGCTACCCATGCACCTATGACATGATTTGTAGCCAGAAAGCGAGGTTGTACTCCTATAATGGTTCCCAGAATAACCATATAGATAAATGGGTGTAAGGGGGAAGCTGGAAGGATCAATTACCAGAGGAATTCCTTAGAAATAGGAAAAAATGGTGAAGAGAAAAAAATACCAAGTACTTTGTGTAGGATAGACATTTTGTGATTGAATGAAAGAAAGAAATGAGGTTAAAATTAGCAAAATAACAAAATGGTTACATAAACTAGAAGGAACAATGCCAAGTGGGCTCTCTCGCATGGTTCAACAGCTGCATAAATGTGAACCTTAAAATACATTACAATCGAACATATACATGATTTTTGCAGCTCCAAAAACATCAAATGATGCCTGTTTTCCATCTGGACTATGCAATATTTATGTGTATATTTATAGTTTACCCTCAACCTACTTCAAAAAGTTTTTGTGTTGGCTTACCATGAAAGACAAGCACATAATCAGATTATTTAAGTGTAGAAACAGAAAACACCATAGGCTCCCAGGGAAAATAAGCTGATCAGAAACATAGGCTATAACTATTATTATTGAGCATTAATTCTGGATCTGGGCTTCTTGTCACCCAAGGTAAAATATACTCAGAGTCTGAATAACAAAAGATGCTAGTTCATTAAAAGACAAGAAACTTTCCTGGAATGAATTCATCATATCTTTATTCAAAAGATAATAAAATGTACATAGAAATCTTCAAACAGATGTGGAACATTTTTTATATAAATGTTTCCCTCTCAACCATTAAGTTAAAAAATCAGAGTCTAACATTGAGGCCTTATTTAGAGAAGGCATCTTTTAGAAGCCAAAATATTATGATCTTGATATGTGTACCCTCTTGTACTTCAATGTTATACCCACCTCCTGCATATAGTTAATTTCTACTTATCTGTTTAGATTTATTTTGGGTATTGTCTTCTTTTCAAAGCTTGGCTTAATTACCTTTTTGCCTCCCAGGCTGAGTTAACAATTATTCCCCACTGTTTACTTCTACTACTTACTTCCATCGCAAGCATATGCCTGTATTATAATAAGGTATTACAATTTTCCCACTGCTAGAGTCCATGCTTATTTTTATGTCTGTATTATTTTAACTGTAATGTCCTCAATCATGCTTCTAATAAAATGTTAGAGTCAGACTAAATTTTTTGACTTGCTAACTGTAAGAAAAGCTACATGAATTGGATGTTAAATGTTTGTATTTCACAAGGAGAGTAGGACATGGCACCTCTGGAGAATCTTCAGACAGGGTCAATATTTTCCTCAAGAAGTAAATTAGGATATGGCCAGAAAGCTATCATTTATTTGGTGATTACTATCTTCTGTCATTCCATACTTGGTTTCATTGGGTTCTTTAACTATAAAGATCATCTCTATCAGTAACTTCCAAATTTGTATTTCCAAGCCCAAACTACTCTCCATCCTTTATTCATCCAGTTGCTCATACCAACCATCTTGGAGTCATTCTTGACTCCTCCCTTTTTCTTTTTCTTATGCCCTGAATGCATTTGTTATTACCAAATACTAAGCAGTGTGATTGCTGAATCACATTATAATAGTATGTTTAGTTTTGTAAGGAGCTAAGACACTGTTTTCCAAAGCGGCTGTACCATTTTGCATTCACACTAGAATGAGCGATAGTTCCTGTTACTACACTTCCTCACTAGCATTTGCTGTTGTCAGTGTTTTGGAATTCAACTATTCTAATAGGTATTTAGTAGTATCTTATCGTTTTAACTTAAATATCTTCTCATTCTTTTGAGCTTGTCTTTTGTAAAGCAGAAGTCTTAATTTTAATAACATCTAGATTACCAACTACTTCTTTTATAAACTGGACTTTGGTTTTGTATCTAAAAAGTCATCACCATACTCAAGATCATCTAAATTTTCTCCTATACTATTTTCTAAGGGTTTTATAGTTTGGCATTTTATGTTAGGTCTATGACACATTTTGAGGCATTTTTGTGAAGGATATAAGGTCTGTGTCCAAATTCATTTTTTTGCATGTGGATATCCAGTTGTTCCAGCACCATTTGTTGAAAAAAGCCCATCTTTGCACCTTTGTGTTGCTTTTCCTCCTTTTTTCAAATGTCAGTTGTTAATATTTATGTTAGTCTACTTCTGGGCTCTCTATTCTGTTCCACTGACTATTTGTCTACTTTTTCACCAATACCACACTGTCTTAATTACTGTAGCTTAAAAGTAAGTCTTAAAGTCAGATAGTATCAGTCCTAAGACTTTGTTCTTCTCCTTCAATAATAAGTTGGCTATACTGGATCTTTTGCCTATCCATATAAACTGTAGATTCAGTTTGTCAACATCCACATAATAATTTTCCAGAATTTTTATTAGATTGCATTGAATCTGTAGATCAAATTTGGAGGAACTGACATCTCAATGATATTGTGTCTTCCTATACATGACCATGGAATATCTCTCCATTTATTTAATTCTTTAGCTTTTTTTTCATCAGTTTGGTAGTTTTCCTCATGTAGGTCTTATATATACTGTGTTAGATTTACACCTAAGTATTTCTTTTGGGAGGTGTTAAAGTAAGGAGTAATATGTTTTCAATTTCAAGTCTTACAAGTTTGTTGCTGGGAAATGGAAAAGGCATTGACTTTTATATATTAACCTTGTATACTGCAACCTTCTTATAATCGTTGATTAGTTCCAGGAGTTTTTTGGTTTTGTTTCTTGTTTTTATTTTACTTTATTTTTTTGGTCTATCCTTTCAGATCTTCTATATAGATAATCATGTCATCTGTGAACAAAGACAGTTGTATTTCTTTCTTCCCAATCTGTATACTTTTTATTTCCTGTTCTTGTCTTATTGCATTGGTCAGAACTTCCAGTATGATATTAAATAGGAGTGCTGAGAGGAGACATCTTTGCCTTGCTCCTGATGTCTAAAGTGTTTTTTTTTTCTTAAGAGTGGCCAGAGTAGAAAGTATTAGACCTCTGGGTTTGAAATGAACCACTAGAGAATATGTTAAAATAAAGTCCATTGCTTTAATTATTAATAAATAGGACTTTACTAAAAAAGACAGAAATAGGGAGAGTACTAAATTTACTAGTTGGGTCTCCATTTAACTCTTTAATCAATATTTAATAAAAGCAAATACTTAATTTTTTTCACATAAAAATTTATTCTGGTAGCCAGCCCAGAAGACTAAAGTCTTCCTCACAAGGTAACCACAGACCCCAAGTCTTTTCTTTCTTGTTCACTGGTTCTCTAAGGTATTATCTTTATATATGATCCATATTCGAGCTTTTGGTAAAGAAAAAGGAAAATCAGAACACAAATAGTCTCTTACTAAGCTGATAATATGAATGTTATATATATCACTTCTGCTCACCTCTCATTGGCCATAATTTAGTTACATGGCCACATCTAATTGCAATTAAAGCTAGGAAGTATAGTTTATGGTTACCCAACCATGTGTCTAGTTAAAATTTGGTGGCATGGGGAAGGACCTAATACTAAAATCAAGTAAAGAATGGATTTTAGAGAATAATTATGAGACATCATACCACACAATAGGCAGAAATAAAGAAGCAATTTTTACAACTTACAAAACCCACAACTTTATGGGTTCTTTACATTTAAGTAAATGTTTTATCTATTTCAGTTTTACAGTTTACAGTATTTCAGTTTTAATGAAACATGGAAATACTGAAAGTTATTGGGAGTGGTATTGTATAACAATACAATATTTTCTCATTTTTTAAACCTAGAGTTTCCTAAATTATAGCTTGTTCTAGTTAAAATAAACAAGTGACTATTGTGTGAGGTCTTTGAACACCTCTATATTTCATTTTAATAGTTATCCTTTTATTTATTGGTTACCTTATTTTACGGAAAGTTATCTCAGCTTTTCATTTACAACAGTGACATAAAATTTGTTTTAAAAATGTACTTAACTGGGGGCACTTGGGTGGCTCAGTTGGTTAAGTGTCCAAATATTGGTTTCAGCTCAGGTCATGGTCTCATGGGTTGAGTCCCACATTGGGCTCTGATCTGACAGCATGGAGACTGCTTGAGATTCTCTCTCCCTCTCTCTCTCTAAGCCCACCCCCAATAAATAAATAAAATAAATAAATAAATAATTTTAAATATATATATATTTAACCAAAAGCAGAGCATCACACTAAGGAAAAATATCAAGTAAATTATAATATAGACATGAGATTTATATGACAAAAACTACTAAAGTGGTATACAAAGGGCTTAATCTATACTCCTTTAATAAATATAAATATTTCACTCTTTATTGTTATTTTGAAATAAATTAAATATGGCTGAAAGCAAATGAATTATAGTTTAGTTCAAGTTTTTTCATATTTTCAAACAGTTCATATATCTCCATACTCTGAGATCATAATGTACTCCCATAATGAGACATAGTATCTCATTGAGAATCATTAAGTAGTGGAATAAACCCTGAAAAATTTTAGTGTTGAGCTCTTTTCCATAATTTACCATATACTGGTTTATGACACACTGAGCTCCAGTTTGGTCATCTATACAATGGGATATTAATATCTGACCTAACCTCCCAGATTTAAGTAGGGAACTATCCACCCAATATAAAATGTAAATGAATCTGCAAATATACGGAATTGAGTCAGCAACAGTAATCATAATCCCAGTCTCAATAATACTATTTTAGTCAAAATATACTCACTCTGAATTTTCCCACTGTCATGGCAAAAAGCCTATCAGAGAAGGGTGAAGAAAGGAACAACCATGAGAACTCATGGTCAAGACAGTCAGAATTTGATTCTGAAGACAGTTCTACATTGGCACTTGTGGAAAACTTCACTGACTTCAAAGGTAAAATCAACCCTGACAATGCAAAGGCATAATATTTAATATTATCCTAATAAATGTCACTTGAGAAAAATTATCTGGGGAAAATGGTGTTTTCATTGCTTTTAAGATGGCTATGCTACTAGTATATTATGCAATACAGCATTTTATAAATTGTTATTCTAAGCAATGTCTAAATTTATTGCTCTACAAACATACATATACATACACTCAATCTTTTAGGTATTTTTTCCTTTATAAGACATATGTCATTTTCTCTATTTTAGAGAAGAGGAAAGTAACTCTCAGAATTCAGATGCCTTGTCTAGAGTAGATAACTCCAACAAGGCAACACTTACAATGTTTGCCACATTTATAGACACTCAATATATATTTATTTGATAAATGAATGAGTTAACAAATAAATTAGTTCAATATTGAGAAAACTAAGAAAGTTCAGCTTCTAAAATGAAGACCTATTTTATGCGACTACATTGTTCTTTCATTTTCATTGAGTCACTGTTCCAAAAACTAATAAAAAAGAACAACAACAAGAAAATGGTAACTTATAAGGGTGTTTGCTGATGGCCCAGTTACTAGTTATATCAAATTTATAGTTTCAAAATTAGCTCATGATTGCTTTCTGCCCCAGAATGACTACTTAGACCACAACAAGTTGCTCTCCATTAGAACACTGCCTACTGCAACTGCCAATATTTACATCACATTTAACCCATGCACCCCTTATAGGATCAAACACAGGATGTTCAAATTAAGTAACATATATGATGTAAAGGCTGTTTTATGGATTACTTAAAAGTATTCATGACTATAAATGTTTCCATCCTTTGATCTGTGACTTTTTATTCATAGGCTCCACTCTTAAAATCTCCAAAGTTTCTCCCAACAAGGAAGCCCAGGTCTGTGGTGATGAATAATGTGGGGGAGCTCTGTTTTTAATTCAGGTTCCTCCACATAGTTTTCAGATCAGGTACACACTCTGAGGAAAGAGGTGATATATGAAAGTACCTCAGCACCAGCTCTGTTTTCTCTAGTTCAATTCACCTGGGTCATACAATTCCAGAGATAGTTGCTATGGCCGCTTGGCAGGATTGAAATGATCAGAACATGGAAGATTAGAGATGGCAGTATTTCCTAAATTTGAATGCTTTTCAGTGTTCTTCAAATTTTATTTCTAGATCTTAAGTGTATAGACCCTATTAGATTTCTGTTGTGCCTACTCAGTAGATTCTCAAAGTAGTCAGAAGATTCTAATGCAAATATTCCTATTACTTGGTCTGTGATGCCTAGTATTTGGTCTCTGCCTGTCTTGAAGTGGCATGGCAAGTAAATGTGCTCCAGTGACTCTTGGGAAGCTCCTGATTTGGAAGCTGACTGAAAGGTCAAGTTATTTTTCATATTATGCAGTCTTATCAACTCTGCTACTGCCCTTCCATTAAGACTACATCTAACAAAGAATTCAATCTTTTTTCTAAATATCTAAAAACTAGAGACACCCAGCCTTGATAGGAAAATATATCATCAAAAGAATGTCAAAAGAATGAAGCACCAAGAAAAAGAGGTAAAATGAAGTCATGTGACAAGGATGTTGCTGTCTCATTTACTGCTTCTTGTAGCGGGAGTGCTATTTAATCCGCTTCCAATTAAGACTGGCTTTGAGTATGGACTGGGTTTTTAGAACACATTGGGTAAAGATGATGACCATGGGCCATGGCACTAAGACAAGTGCACTTAGCACATTAATCGTGAGCAATTAAAGTGCAGCTACAGTGCCTTTTTTTTTTTTTTAATAAGGGACACAAAACCTGTCACCAAGCATTCCATTTGCATCACACAGTAAGTGTGAGATGCTTCAGATGCTTCAATTTTATCCTAACAAGTTCAAGCGGCAGCAATGATTAAAAATTGGCATACTCTTTCCAGGGAAAGAGTAGTAAGTAGTAGTTGAAAACAGCTCTCTCAGCTTACACTGCTGAGATTTAATTCTCACTTCTACCAAATTATGTGCGACTCAGTTGACTACTGTTTGAAATGGGGATGTTAAAAGTTCCCATCTCATGTGGAAACTAATTTGACAATAAACTATTTGTAAAAAAAAAAAAAAAAAAGAAAGAAAGAAAACAATCTGGCAGTTTCTCGAAAGGTTAAGCATGGAGTTATCATATGACCCAGCAATTCCACTGCTAATTATATACCTAAGAAAGGAAAACATATGTCCATGAAAACACTTGTACATAAATATCCATAGCAGCGTTATTCATATTGGCCAAAAGTGGAAACAACAAAAATGTCCATTAACCAATAAACAGATGAATAAAATGTAAAAAAAAAAAAAAAAAAAAAAAGTTCCCATCTCAGATTGTTATGAGAATTAAATGAAATGAGGAACGTAAAGTGCACAGTACACAGTGGGCGCTCACTGACTGCTGGCTTTTAGTTGGAGCTCTTGGAAATATTGGAGGCTTTGCTTGCAATCATGAATCTTGCTTCCATGTCATAGAAAAAAATGTGTAGTTTGTCTACCACTGTTAAATATCATGTTTCCTGGTCATGTCTTTCTTACTCGGCCTTATCATTCAAAAATATGCAAACTTCTCTTATGTTTCTGTCCTACTGATGCATTTATTTCCACAGTGCTACTCATCAACCATTCTGAAAAGAGTGTATTTAAATAAAATCAATCTCTGAAATCCCAGCATTTTCCTATGTCCTGCAAACAACTGGATGAAAGACTGTGTCACTGTGGATAAGTTTCTAACCTTTTCTAAATATTTTGTGTCCATCTGAAACTCTTAAGAGCTGATATTACCTCATCCTCACATGTTGCTTTTAACTTGTAAAATACCCTACTTACAGATTCATTTCATGTGAGGATTTTACGTTTGTATTTTTTTTTTTTATAGGAGATCATCGTCATTTTTATATTGCCACAAAGCAGCATGCACTAGGCACTGCGGAGAACAGTTCAAGCCTGCCGAGCTGGGCTTGAAGGCACAACTCCTGTAAATTAAACACAGTTCATAGACCCTGCTGTGATCAGTCCCATTCCTCTTGTCTCAGACAGAAAAATCTGCTCATTTTTCATTTCCTTCCCCACATGCAAACATAGTCACACGGCCTAAAATCTCATTAATCAAATATTAATTTGTTACAAGTTATGTCTATTTCAATGCAACAAATTGCTAATCCCCAGATGACCAGATTCTCTCATTCTCTTTTTACTCCCTTAATATGCTGGTGCCTGGTGTTTGAAGTTAATGAAGTTTTATTGTATGCAAGCCATCTACATAAAGGGTAGTCAATTCATATCAGGGCTCATTCTGTGCAATGCGGTTTGCAAGGAGGCTGTTTTCAATAAGATGACTTTGATATTCCCAACCATATGTGTCCAGATGATCATGAGAATAGGATATGTGAGGAGAGCTGGAAATGTGTTTGACTTGTGAGGCCAAACTTCTAACACATCATGGTGGTCTACTCTCAAATTATATATATAAATATAAAATGCACATATGAAAGAAAAAATCTGGACCACATTTCTTTTTAAAAAATTTTAAATGCAAAACAGAATTTGCCAAATATTAAGAATAATAGACAAATGACCACACTAAACGGGAAACAGCTAAACACTGGTATCAGATTTCACTATTCCGAAAGTCCAATGGGCACTTCCCATAGCTCATCTCCCATATACCTGAGCCCTCAGCCACAGGCAGAAATCACTATTCACTCCGTCTCCAGGAATCTCTTCTTCCTTCCTAAGACCTCCACACTCTTATAGCCCAGGACTTCCAGGACTAATAGTAATATGGATATTCATGTTCCCTTATTATCTGAGGCAATTTGGCTCAGCATCTTCTCAAATCCCACCTCCAAAAGTAGGCCTGTGCTTTTCTGATCATAATTCTAAGGTAAGTTATATTAATTACATACATGATTAAGCTTGCTTTTTTTCTTACCTAAATTAGATATTAAAAGGTCACTAGTTTAAAATGTAAGCTCGGGGCGCCTGGGTGGCTCAGTCGGTTAAGCGTCCGACTTCGGCACAGGTCATGATCTCGCAGTTCGTGGGTTCAAGCCCTGCATTGGGCCCTGTGCTGACTGCCAGCTCAGAGCCTGGAGCCTGTTTCAGATTCCATATCTCCCTCTCTCTCTGACCCTCCCCTGCTCACTATCTCTCAGAAATAAATTTAAAAAAAAAAAATAAAAAAATAAAAAAATGTAAGATCAACAGGAATAGTCAAAAATTGTCCATAACAAGCATTTGACATGGTGTTTTACATTCTGTTGCTGTGTACCTAATTAACACAAACAATTGAAGCTAAAAATATGCACTTACTCTCTTGTAGTTTCTAGAGGTCAGAAGCCTGGGCACAGAATAACTGGGCTTTCTGCTCAGTCCCACAAAATAGAAATCAGGTGTGGGTCAAGTTGGGTTTTCTTCTGGGGCTCGAGGTCTTCTTCTAAGCCCACCAGGCTATTGGAAGAGTCCAGTTCCTTGTGGCTATAAGTTTGAGAACCCGTTTTCTTGCTGGCCCTCAGCTGGGAGGGTTGCTCTCTGCTCCTAGAAGTGGTCTCGATGCTAGCCATGGGACCTTATCACAACAAGGCAGCTTCTTCAAGGCAAGCAAGAGAATCTCTTTCATTTGGAATTTTTCTGACCTATTTTAAGAGCTCACCTGACTGTATCCGGCCCATCTAGGATAATCTCTTTCTTAATTAATTCAGAGCCAAGTGATTAGGGATCTTAATTATACCTGCAAATCCCTTTGCCTTTGCTATATAGGGTAGCCTAATCACAGGAGTGACATCCCATCACATTCATGGACTCTGTCAACAATGTGAGAGGATTGCAGACCCGAGGGCAGAATCTTTAAGGCCATCTTAGAATTCTTTTTCCCACACATTCATGCCAGGGAATATTTCAAAAAGACAAAGTTCATTTTTGCTACACCAATAAATGTATTCTAAGGTTCAGACACAAAATATTCCTTGTAATTGCAAAAATTCACTGTGCTTTCCTTTTCATTCTTCCTTTAGACATGTTGTTTTGTCTTCCTAAAACAGTCTTTTACCAAAGCCCTTGCTCCCAATTTAGCTGATTATTTCATATCCCTCAAGATCCAAGTCATTCAACTTAAAAAAAATAATTAAAATGTACTATGTGTCATACTCTGGAGACACAAACTCCTTCATGGAGTTATATTTTAGTAGGAGATGGGGTGCAGGAGGAATTCTAGGACTGCTGATTCTAAAGTGGCAAAAGAAAGATATTTCTAAATATCATATCTTTCCACCCATTAATGTGAAATGAGAACAAGAGAGAAAAACATAAATTACTCCTTTAGTGAACTACTGACGGCTGAAGTGATGGAAATGTGGTAAAGGACTTAGAAGATCAGAGAAAGGTCAAACGTAAGAGCCTACAGATGGACACACAGATAAGTCATCTGTTTGTTCTCATAATCCTGGAGAAATTCTGGGATTCAAGGCAACAGGTATCTACAAAACATTTTTTTAAAAAGCTTAAAAATCTACATAGAGGGAAATTAGACACGAAAATTCTCCAGCCCTGCCCCAAAGAATTGAGTCCAATTGTTGTTTTTTTATGTTATTTATTTTGAGGGAGGAGGGGAAGGGACAGAGAAAGAGGGAAAGAGAGAATCCTAAGCACAACACAGAGCTAGCCCAATGCAGGGATCAATCTCAGAAATAGTGAGATCAAGATCTGACCAAGAGTCAAATGGTTACCTGACTGAGCCATGAGTTGAGTTAAAGTTCCTCAACTTGAGTTGAGTCTAAGGACATGGGAGTTATAATATGTGGGGTAATTGAACCAGAGAGACTTTATACTTGGGAACACAAGGTAGAGGAGAGTAAGGATGTGCACCTAGATTTTTTAAGGGGAATAATAAAAGGCTACATATTAAACACTGAGACAACCACCTCCCACCCAAAAATACAACACAGGCAATCAAATTTATTGTCATGCAGTATTCCCAGCTCACTGACAGAAGATTAGGGGAAGTGTTTCTAGAAAAGTTGAACCATTCCTGAAAAATGGACAAGAGATACCACTGTTGTTAGAGGGGGTGAAAACAGTTCCACAGAGAAATAGCCAAATTCACCACTACCATTGAGTCATCCCCACTAACATTAGAATTTTAATGCCTCATTCCCATGTAAGAACAGCCAGCTGCAATTTGGTATTTCCAACACTTAGAGTGGTTCATAGTTTATTTGTATGCTATGAGAATACCATGCAATAGCCATTTTTTGAAAAGATGAATCAATGAATAAATGAATAGGTTTTATAGTACTGTAAAATGGTAAGTAAAAAAATAATAAAATAAAATAAAACTGTAAGTTATAGTAACTTCTAAATCATAAAATTAAAATTACTTTAAAAAAGAAGAGTTAGCAAAAGATTCCTGACCTCTAGTAAGAGGTCTTCAACATGAGAAAGAGTTAAAAAGAAGTATCATTCATCAGTAAGTAAATAAATAAATAAATAAATAAATAGAAGTATTAAAAGGAAATTGAAGGAAACAAAGACATCGTGGGGTCAGAACACTTAAAATGAGATAAGAGCATACAATGATCCACAAGTAAGAATAGGATGTCAGAAAAAATGAATAATCAGAGAATAAGAAATAGTCCTACAAATTAAAAAACAAATTTTTCAAAACTTAAATTCAGAAAAAAAAGACAGAAGAGGACAAAAAATTTTTCCAGAGAGAACAAAAATATGACAGTATCCAAAACAGGAAAGAATTCAAGGATCAATACAGGAAGTCCAACATCTAACTAACAAGTACCCAAGAAATGAGGTATCAAATAAATTCTGTAAGAATATTTCCCAAAAGAGAAAAAGATTCCACCAAATTTTTAGGAAAAAAGAATCCATACTATCTTGGGTTATCTTGAAACTTTAAGACATCAGAACTTTGGGAAAAATTGTAAGCAAAAGGTCACAAAGAATCAGTTATCACAATGGTATGAGACTTCTAAAACAAATACTGACTAGAAAACAATTGAAAGGGAAACCTTTCATAGTCTAAAGCAATGTGATTTTCAACTTTAGGATTCTAAAATCTGTGAAAGTATCATTCAAGGGTGAAACCAGAATAGCTACAGTTTTAAATACGGTCCAAAAAACTGCCTGCCATAGAATCTTTTCTCAGGAAATTACTAAAGAAGTTGTTTAATAACATAAGGTAGTAAAATCAAGAAAAGGAGCAATATGAGATGCCTTATTTCCAGAATGGAATCCCACAGTTTTCCTTAAAACCAGGAGCTAATTTTCAACCCAAAGTGGACCTACCTTTTACCTCCTCACTTAAAAGCAGTTGCCCAATAGAAAAATGGACCGGCTTGCTAACCTCTTAACCACGATGTGAACTCAGGTGCAACACCATCCAAGATGCGAGATGTACACCACCTGCTACATCTTTGTCATTAAATACATGGGTCTGGGAGCCAAAGGGTGGAGGTAGGATTGGTCTCTCTCACTCATGTCCATCTCCCACTTGCAGAATTTGTGCTTCACACTCCCACAAACCTGGACTCCACAGGATTAGAAGTCCTAATTCCTGGGTCAGGGATGGGATGCAGGTTTGAGAAAGCTTCTTACAGCTAAGACTATCACCTGGTCACTTAGGGGTAGGAACAAGGTGACTTATTCCAGTAAGCTCTTCTATTAAGTTTTTTTATAAAGGAATACCTGGATGGCTCCATTGGTAGAGCATCAGACTCTCAATTTCGGCTAAAGTCATACTCTCACAGTTCATGAGTCCAAGCCCCAAATTGGGCTCTTCACTGACAGCACAAAGCCTGCTTGGGATTCTCTCCCTCCACTCTCCCTGCCCTTTCCTACACTCTAGGTAGTAAGTAAGTAAGTAAGTAAATAAATAAATAAATCAACAAACAAATAAATAAGTTTTTATAGAGATTTCAGCCAGCTACTACCTTGAAGTCCTGTGACAGACTAAACTTAATAGAGATTCAAGGAGTGGCCTATACTATATGTATCTTGTGCCTAGCCTTTGATTCTAGCCATTGCTGAAGCAGCTAATTTTAAACAAAGTAACATGTACATAACTGTACCTTGAACATGCCTTATCTCAGCTGTACCATGTATTTCAATTTCTTTCCCCAAGCTTATCTGATTCTCTGGTGTAAGGACTCTATCCAGCACTCATATACATATGTTGAAGAAATATGTGGAGACTAATGACCCATGAGGCAAAACCGAGCCATCAAGGATCATTGAGGAACCAGTGGACACATTTTTCCTTCTTCATTCCTTTTATAAACCATTCTGGGGCACCCTGTACATGGCTCCTCAGTAGGTTTATGCAGGACTGACAACCGTTCTCCGCACTGTACAATAACAGGTAACAAACAGTCCAGCTTGGAGCAGAAGGACTGAGGACTGCAATATGGATGAAGCCAGAGGAAAAGAGAGGAATTAGATAACAGATAGGAAGGAAGAAAGGAAGGAAGGAAGAGAGGAAAGGAGGAAGGAAGAGAGGAGGGAAGGGAGGCTGGGAGAAGGGGAGGGAGGGAGGGGAAAGGAGATAGGAAGGGAGGAAGAGAGGAAAGAAAACAGGCAGAAATTTCAGAAAAATAAAATTATTCAAGAATGTAAATATAATCATATACAGTACATGATTTAGTAATATATTGTTTTTACTTAACCATAATAATGAATACTAATACAGATTTAAGAAAATTGTAAAATAAGTATCATGATAGAATGGAGAGGGGCAATGGAGTGTAAGAGCTAAAATCTTGCATAGACTTTACATATGGAAGTCTATACACTATGTCTAAATAAATCAAGTGTGAAGAAAATGGTTATTTAGAGACATGAAGAGGTATGTGTTTTTTTAACTTTCAGCTTGTTGGTATTTTAAGTTGTGGTTAAAAAAAAAACCCATAGAACATAAAATTTACTATTTTAGCCGCTTCTAAATGTACTGTTCAGCAATATTAAGTATATCTACACTCTTGTGCAACCAAACTCCAGAACTTTTTCATCTTGAAAAACTAAAACTCTACGCCTTTTTATTAAACAACTCCCATTTCTCCTCCTCTGAGCTCGTTGCAGGCAACTACCACTCTACTTTCTGTTTATATGAACTTGACTACTCCAGGTACTTGATGTTAGTGGAATCACAGTATTTATCTTTTTGTGACTGGCTTATTTCACTTAGCAAAATATCCTCACGTTTATCCATGTTGTAGTGTATTTCAAAATCCCCCCCTTTTTAAGGCTGAATAATATTCTATTGTATGTATACATCACATTTTGTTTATACATGTTTGCATTATTGGATAGTTGAAGTGCCTCCCTATTTTGGCTACTATAAATAGTGCTGCTATGAACATAAGTGCGAAAATATCTTTCAGATCCTGCTTTTTAGGTTTTGAATATGTAATTAGAAGTGGAATTGTTGGAATATGTGGTAATTCCACTTTTAATTTTTTGAGAAACTGGCATATTATTTCTATAGTGGCTGGACTATTTTACATTCCTACCAACAGCACACAAAGCTTCTAATTTCTCCACATCCTTGGAACACTTGTTACTGTCTATTTTGTTTTGTTTTGTTTTGTTTTTTGATGGTAGTCATCTTAACAGGTATTTGATATTGTCTTAGTATGATCTTGATTTTGTGTGCATTTCTTTAATGATCAGTGACGTTGAGCATCTTTTCATGTGCTTGTGGGCCATCTGTATAACATCTTTGCTTAAATGTCTACTCAAGTCCTTTGCCCACTTTTTAATTGGACTAGTTGTTTTTTGTTGTTGAATTCTTCATATATTCTGGTTATTAACCCCTTATTAGATACATGATTTGTAAATATTTTCTCCTATTCTATAGGCTGCCATTTTCACTTTCCTTTGATACACAGAAGTTTTTAATTTTGATAGAGTTCAATTTGTGTACTTTTACTTTTGTTGCCTGTGTTGTTTATTTCTAAAAATGCTTAATACTAATGCTTTTCTATAATTAAAAATAGTTTGTAAAATTTTGTCAATGGTGCATTGTGAAAGCCTTATAAGAGGACATCAAAAAAGAGGAAATGGATATTTATATCACACTGCAAGGAACAGGCATGTAGTCAAGGATGATGCCAAGGGGGCAAAAGTAAGCCCTGCAATTTAAAGGATGAGTAAAATTAAATAATTATAAATAATACTAAAAGCTAATATTGAATATTATATTGTGGCCATTATGCTAATAATTATAGAGAAAAAGAGACAGAGACAGAGAGACAAAGAGAGAGACACAGAGAGAGAGAGAGAGAGAGAGAAACAGATAGACAAAGAGAGAGAAAAAGGGAGAGAGTCCTCCTTTAATCTTTCTAGTGACCTCACGGCCACATAAGCACTATTACACTCAGATGAGAAAACTAAGCTCAGTGGTTAAGCCATTGCCCAGATTCTCCCAGATGGTAACTAGCTGGGAAGTGAAACAGTCTAATTGGAGGACAAAACATGACAAAAACACATGCTCTTAGCTATCTTGTCTCTTTTAATAAAAGAAGTATAAGGGATTCCAGGCAGAGGGAACACGACAAGACAAGCATAGAGGTTTGAGACTGCATGCTCCACTGGAGACGTTGTAGGAAGTTTAAAGAGCTGGACAGAATGCCAATGAGAGGAAATGAGGCCTAGATCCTCACAAAGAGCCTTGTGTGTAAGGAAGACCTTTAAATGTATGAGTGCAAACTATAGGCACTATTAGAGGATTTAGGAAAAGGGGAATGATCTGGTAAATTTGTCTTTATGAAGAATCATTCTGACCACCATGTAGAAAATGGCCTGGAGGGGCACCTGAGAGGCTCAATTGGTTAAGCATCTGACTTTGGCTCAGGTAATGATCTCCTGATTCACGGGTTCTAGCCCCTCATAGGGCACTGTGCTGAGAGCTCAGAGCCTGGAGCCTGCCTCAGATTCTGCATCTCCCTCTCTCTCTGTCCCTTCCCCGCTCACACTCTGTCCTCTCTGAAAAATTAAAATTAAAATAAAATTTTTAAAAGAAAACAGACTGGAGAGGGGACAGACAGGAAATGAAGACCATGCAGTGGCAATAACGGTTCAGAGAAAATTTAAGGCAGAGGCTGTGGAATGGATGGACGATACTTATTGTTGAGAATCTGAGGTATTAATGAGGTAGAATTGACAGGATTTAGTGCTCACATGTGTTTGGTAACAGAAAGAAGGGATGAGAGCAGTGCTGTGGGAGTAAAGGTTTAACATAAACTTGCTTTCCAGAGGAATAACACTAATACCCTGTTTGTTGCTTTGTCAATGTCCACGACATAAATGCTAAATATGGAGCAATTTCATTTTACCAATACAGTAAAAGTAAATTACCCCCAAAGCATAGAAAATAGCAAATTATAGTAGAATAATCAGGAAGTGATGAATTTTGGATATAAGAATTCAGTTGTAAGTTTGTATGATTGGATTTTTTAATAATGGCCGTGTTTAGCACTAGCTTACAAAATTCCTGAAAATTTTACCATGGGCCTGTGTGAGCCAAGTCCAGCACACAACTGGGAGACACCAGAGGTTCTGGCTGAGCTTTCATCTCTTCCAGGAAGCCTCCTTTAATCCCACCAGAGTAAGGAGAGAAATCCATCTCTGGGCTCCCATGACATCTTGTGAAGAGGTTTGCCATCACTTATTTCATACTAAATTTTAATGGCCTATTTGATTGAGTCTTATCTTCTCACTAGTGACCTTCGAGTGCTTAGGCAATCAGAGCCAACTTTTTCCAAGATATTTCGGTGCCAGACACAGTTTGGCCCTGAAGTACAATGATAAATAAGAGAGAGTTCTTATCTTCAAGAAGCTCCTCATGCAGGAAGAGAGGCAGACAGTAAATATTACTAGAACCCACTGTATTAAGAGCTATGATGGAGGTAGAGATGATGTACAAAGAAGGCACAGATGGAAGCCAGCTGATCAAACCAATCGTCAGTCAATCAGAAAAGGACCCTGGGAATACTGACATCCAATGTACATGATTTTCTTTACATTTTCCATTTTAAACTTTAACCAGAAAAGGAAAAGAGAGAACAAAACTTTCATATGAACAGCAGCCCTAAAGTATTAAAGCTAAAGCATTAAAGCCAATTTGAGAGTTAATGGAGAGGGAGCCCTCTGAATATTTTTTCACTTCTAAGATTCAATATATTTAAAGTGGTCCAGCCTTTCTGCCCGTGGACGCCGCCGAGTAAGCATCGATAAAGTCTCCCCTCCCACCGCCGTCATGTCTAAGTCAGAGTCTCCCAAAGAGCCTGAACAGCTGCGGAAGCTTTTCATCGGAGGTTTGAGCTTTGAAACAACCGATGAGAGTCTGAGGAGCCATTTTGAGCAATGGGGAACGCTTACGGACTGTGTGGTAATGAGAGATCCAAACACCANAGCTAAAGCATTAAAGCCAATTTGAGAGTTAATGGAGAGGGAGCCCTCTGAATATTTTTTCACTTCTAAGATTCAATATATTTAAAGTGGTCCAGATTTCCAGATATAATTTTACAGTCCCTTCATCTTTCCAAAGGAAATCTTGGCTTGAGTCAGGAAGAAGTCTGAATTATCTAAATATAGGAGTAAAGGCACAGGTTGTTACATCTTCTCCCTTGTCTCAGTACCCACACTCTGGGCCTAACAGAAGCAAATTTGTAGGGAAGTCTCTTAAAAATCTAAGAAGTTTTCTTTACCTCCTTTCACAGTTAGAGAAAGAAGGCAGCTGGACCCCTACCTTGAGCAGGGATCCTTCGGGATGATGGAATCATTACTGTCACTGCTCCCAGACAGTCTCAGCAAGCATTCAGTTGCTGGTGGCATTGGCAGGATTCTCATGCCAGGGGCTGGCTGGCAAAAGCTCAGCACCAAAGTGAGATGCCATTGGTCCATGAGAGGGAGCTCTCCTTGGGGTTGTGGCCCCTGAGTCACTGACCTTCCAAAATACCCATTTTGAAGTGTTCAAAAAATATGTACTGCTACTGATTTTTTGCACGTGTGTTTTTAATCAGTACGAATAGGGACCATCTTCCCAGAGGTTGTGAAGTCCAAAGCACAATGTAGATGGGATATCATTGTTGTCAAATAAGTCAATTTTCTGGCTTTTGAAACTAACAAAGTCTATTTTAAGTTTCTCAACTAGGTTTTAGCTCGGGGCTGCCATCTAACTAGTTATCTAAACTTTAAAAAATGTCTTCTAAGAGAGAGAGACACAAACCAATAAACCGACTCTTAACCATACAAAAAAACCTGATGGTTAACAGAGAGGGGTGAGGGTGAAATAGGTGATGGGGATTAAGGAGTACACTTGTAGTGATGAGTACCAGGTGATTAAAATAAAAGATGTAAAAAAAAAATGTAATTCTTTTAAATTTTTTTAATCTGTTTATTACCTTAGAATCTCTGCTTATAAGACTTTTATAAAGATTAAATGAAATAATGTTGAAGAGTAAGGAACTAGGATTTGCTAACTAGAAAACACAATGTAAACATAATGTGTTATGTTCACTAATATTATTAATGCTGATAAGTGGTAATCACTTACATATCTGTTTATAAAAGATTCATACAATTATAAATTAAATTGGGATATTGATACAAAAGCCATAAAACATAAAAAGGATAGCCTTTATATTATAAAAATCTAAAGGTTAAAATTCATATATGGAGCCAACAGATAAATAACCACCTGAGAAATTGTATAGGATACATATAAAATTATATTTCTATATGTACAATAATATAAATAAACATACAGTTGAATATAAAAATAGATGTAAAATATGCTACAAAAATATTCAAGTTTTTTTGCACCATAGAAATGATGACACAGTGAAATATGGAGTTTTATCATTTTAGCAAAGATTTAAAAACCGATTAGTACACTATGCTACAGGTGTGGAAAGGAAAGATACTCTTGAACCCCGTTCATAGGAACAAATCAGTACAGTTTTACTCAAGGGTGATTTGGTAAGATACATAGCAAAATTTAAATGTGCATATCCTGGGACACATCAAGTCAATTTCTAGAAATTATCTTTTTTATCCTTTAAATGTGTCACTTTATTTATTTTTTAAGTTTTAAATTTCAGTTAGTTAATATATAGTGTAATATTAGTTTCAGGTGGACAATATGGTGATTTAACACTTCCATACAGCGCATGGTGCTCATCACAGCATAAGCACTCTTTCATCCCCATCACCTATTTCACCCACTACCTCACCCATCCCTCCCTCTGGTAACCATCAGTTTGTTATCTATAGTTAAGAGTCTGTTTCTTGGTTTCTCCCTGCCCCCCTCACTTTCCTTTGTTCCTTTGTTTTGTTTCTGAAATTCCACATATGAGTGAACTCATAGAGTATTTGTCTCTCTCTGACTGACTTACATTACTTAGCATAATACTTTCTAGCTCCATCCATATCATTGCAAATGGAAAATCCATCAACTGATCAATGGCTACAGAAGATGTGGCATTGATAGATAGATAGATAGATAGATAGATAGATAGATAGCTATAGATACATAATGGAATATTACTTAGCCCTAAAAAAGAATTTCTAGAAATTATCTTAAGGAAATAATCAGACAAGATAAACAAAATATACATAAGATGTACACTATAGGGTTTAAAATACTAAAATATTAGAGCACCAGTTACATAAATTATAATACAGTTTATAGTTTATTTAATAAAACATGCACCTATTACAAATATCCATATGCTTCTATATTTATTGACATTTGTGTTATTAAGATGCCCCGGTATATTATGGGATATTTGTGACACATTAACAAAAATTGTTTGAAACTGTGTGCAGAATTTAATTAAATTTTTAAAATACAGCATGATAGGCAATAAGATGTTAACCTTGGTAAGAATAATACTTAATGCTATTAAATTATTTTTCAGTAAGTCTGTATTATTTTTATTATAATACAGGGTTTTTTCATTTCAAAGGTGCAGTTTTTTTCTTATATCTGTTCTTTACCCAACTGAAATAGACATTTTATCTTTACGATAAATTATTTTTTTCTCTCCTGCTCCTATATTTTCTCTGATTGCCTATTGCCTCAGTTGTTCAGTGATGTTATGATTCAATGTTGTCACCGCTGGCCTTAATCATAGGACTTGTGACATCACAAAGTCAAGACTACTCTCAGTTGAGGTCATAGTGACCGTAAAAGAGAAATATTTATGTCAAATATTTTCTTTTTGGCCAATTTATGGGAAAAAATGAAGGTGGGGAAAAGGAGGACGACAACTAAAAGGAGAAAAATACAAAGCTGTTTGCATGAAAACTAGGGATGTTATTTTATTTCATTAATTAAAATGGCCAGTAGTGTGTGTAGATGAGATCAGTGCATGCATATGTCCCCCATGCAATGTGCATCTGTATCTTAAAGGAAAGCACATTTGAGAAACAAGACAATTTTCCTGAAATGGAAGTATCTTGTTGGTCATCAATTTGGGACTCACCTGTATACTTGCTTTAGGAGCACAGACTAGGTGAACCCATAACTATAAGCTCAAGTGGTCCATTGAAATAGATGAAGAAAAGGTGTATATTTGTTCATATTCAGAGAAAGAATGTGTAGTAAACAGGAGGGACATGAGCTAATTCTAAATGCTTTCATTGATGTGTTCTAGAAATCCATTTTCAGCTTTCTTTTTCATGGATACCTTCTACCTTGAGTATTTTATTTCTTGTTGCTTCAATTCTTAGCTAGGAAATAAGCTTACACACAATTATCAATAACAAAATGAATCCATTTCAATACATGTAATAAGAACAAAGGAGCTCAAAGGAGAAAAAGATTGTGTCTGATGGTGGAGCCCAAGAAGGGTTATGCTTCTGAATGCTCAAAAACAGGAAGAATTTCCAGAATGTGGTCATAAATGGGGAAGATATTACAAATGTGTAAGGGCCAGAAACGCATGAAAAGTTAAAAGGAAGAAAACACTGAAAAAGTTAAAAGAAACCCAGTAAACTAGTTCTATTGATGTAAAAAATACACTTTCTAAAATAGCAGGAGATGATGCCAGAAAGATAAACTAGGACTGGGTTTATGGGTATCTTGAATGTCAGTTAAGAATCTGGGACAATAAAAACATAAACCATTATAATCAAAATATTGTATTGAAATTTTCTGCCTGTTCCTTGTTTTCTGCCTGTTTCTCCTTGATTTGATCATGTGATTGTTTCTGATATTGTTCTTGCATAAGATGGTGATTATTATATTTTCTGAAAAGTGAAAAAATAAAAACCCATCATTAATTCAACCAAAAAAGTGCTGTCACTTTTAATCTCCTTAATTACACAGGTTGAAAGGCATTATGGGAAGATTTGGCAACATCTGGAAAAACGACCACTCAGAGTTAGAGAAATAAGTCCAAATGATACATGATTTTCAGGGAAATTTCCTAAATCTTTCCAACAAGAATGGACATGGCCCATTCTTCATCCAGGCATGTTGACTATTAATGTCAAAATCCATTTGCAATAGAAGTAAAGGTTCAGGGCTAAGAACAGATTGCTAGTGAAAGCTTAATGACCAGAGGTCTCAGAAAACTTGGCAACCAAATGCTAAGTATGCTTACTCAGTCTACAGAAGAAAAGCTTTAATTAGTGGTCATCAAAGCACAAAGCAAAGGGTCAGCACACCTACTTAGCCAATGTCTCTTTGAAGTAAAAACTATTATTGGGTTGCTGATTCCCCACACATCCTTGCAAACAGGTGCCCCTGCTTCCCATGCTTATTTGCACTCCTATTCCCCTTTGTGTAATAATTGTCTGCCAAGTAAAAGGAGATCTGCCAAGATACTGAACTTGAACCTGGATACACGCTCCTTAAAACTTTCATGGCTTAAAGTACCCACTCCAACAGTGTGCTTGCTGATCCTAAACCAATCTGACTATGCGTTGAAATAGGCCAGACTTGTTCCTACAGTCTACCTTTAAGTTGTTGTCATTCTTTTGAGGCTCAGAGAATTTTATTTCATTTCATTTAACTTCTAGCCCAAGGAGATATGGCTGGATAAGCTATTCCTTGCCAAATAGGCAACCCATCAGTGGGATGAGAGTAGGAGTGAAAGTATCCGTAGGAGTAAAGGATTGGTCGCATACTATGCTAGTAGGACTGGCTAATTCTCTTTGTTCCAAATCATCTTCTCCAACATCTTGAAATTTCATCATTTGAAATAAAGTTACTTGAGTCTTAAAGTTTTCCATTCTTTAGGATATCTCTCTAAAATCCAAATACCTCTGAAAACACTAGCAACCCAGGCTTTATTAACTGGTCCCATCAGAGGAATGGAATGCAGGGTGGATAACTGGTTTGGAGCAGGGAGATAACAGCAGTAAGGACAGAGACAGAGATATTAAAAGGAGTAGTAGAGACAAGGGCACTATTTTTCTCCTGACCATTTTATGAGAGAATGAAAGGAAGGCACCACTGTTTCTAACTTAATCTTGTCAACCTCAGTAATTCAGACTTCTGACATTCCTTGAATTCTAATAACACAGGCTCACCTGAAAAGAACCTTATTAATAGCAACAAGAACATCATAATAGTGGAAAGAAAATCAGGGCATATTTGAAGCACATTTAGGTTGGAGTCATAATTGGAAACGTTCATGTAATTTTCTTGGAGTAAAGTTAGAGCTGGGAGGACAGGAAAGCAAGAGATGCCATGTGCGATCACTACAGGCACTAGTTTTTTTTCTGGAAACATAGGTTTTAATTTTTCTGGGATAAATGCCCAGGAGTTCAATTGCTAAGTGGTAAGTGTAGGTTTAGTCTTTTTTTTTTTTTTTTTTTTTTTAAGAAACAGCCCTGGTATTTTCCCAAATGCTGGTACCATTTGACATTCCCACTAGCAACAAATAAGAGCTCCAGTTTCTCTGCATTCCAGGCAGGATTTGGGGTTGTCACTATTTTCTATTTTAACTGTTCTAATGAGTACATAGTGATATCTCAGCATCACGGTTTTAATTCCCATTTTCCTAGTGGCTAGTGATGATGAAGGTACTTATTTGCCACCTGTAGCTCCACTGTAGTGAAATGTCTCTCTGTGTCTTTTGCCCATTTTCTTAGATTTTTTAATGTTCAGTTTTGAGAATTCTTTATATGTCGTAGACATAAGTTCTTTGTCAAATATGTGGTCTGCAAATATTTTCTCTAGGTCATAGCTTATCTTTTCATCTTCTCAGTTGGGTCTTAGAACAAGAAAAAAATAATTTTGATGAAGCCCATTTGATTATTTTTTCATTTATGGATGATGCATTAGAAATTTATGTCTAAAAACCTCCACCAAGTTTCAGATCCCAATATTTTCCTTATGTTATCTTCTAAAAATTTTATAATTTAATATTTGTGTTTAAGTGTAATCACATTTGAGTAAAATTTTGTATCAGAGAGGAGGTGCAGGTGAGGTTCATTTTTCTTTTCCCTATGGAGATCCACTTACTTCAGTGAAACCATCTGGGGCTTGAGATTTCTATTCTGGGAGGGTTTAAATTGTGAGCTCAATTTCCTTAATAGTTATAGGATTACTCAAATAATCTATTTCATATTGAATTTGTTGTTGTAGTTTGTACTTTTCAGAGAATTGGTCTATTTCATTGAAGTTGTCAAATGTATGTACATGGAATTGTTTATAGTATTCCCTTACTATACTTCTGATACCTGGAGGACCTGCAGTGATAGCTCCTACTGTATTACATATTTATGGTTTTTTTTCTTTGATAGTCTTGCTAGAAGTATCTTACCGATCTTATCAAAGAACCAGGTTTATTTCTATGATTTTTTTCTTTTGTTTTCCTGTTTTTGACTTCATTGCTTTCTGCTTTTGTATTTACTATTTCCTTCCTTTGGATTTATTTTATTCTTTTCCCCCTGGTTTCTTGAGGTGGGAACTTAGAGTATTGACCGAAGACTTCCTCTTCTCTAATGTAATGATTTAGTAGTGTAAATTCTTCTCTCAGCCCTGCTTTAGCTGTGTCCTAAAACTTGTAATATGTTTTGTTTTTATTAATTCACTATAATATATATTTTAATTTTCCTTCAACACTTTCCCTTTGATCCATAAGTTACTTTTAAATATGCTATTTAGTTTCCACGTACATGTAGATTTACCTGATACCTTTTTGTTATTGTTTCCTACTTTGATTCCATTTTGGTCATAGAGCACACTGGATATGATTTAAATTACCTTAAATTTGTTGAAATATTTTTATGGCCCAGCATATTGCCCAGGGAGTAGGTTGGGGTACCTCTTTACCTCCTGGCAAAGACAGAAGTCTAGGCTCTTCACTTGACCTTTAGTAACAGGGATGGGTTGGAGGCAGTTTTTTCCATGTGTTTGCCTAGAATAGAGTCGTTATTATATAGACTACTGTCAGTTTTTTGTCTTTCTAGGCCATCTCTTTCTTGGTCCTTTGACTAAAGAGCACAGGTTTCTATTAGGAGACTGTTTTTTGTTTGTTTTTTGTCTGTGTCTACTGGCATTTCTGGGCTGTAGCTTCTATAGTATGTAGTGTCTGAATATATGAAGGAAAAAGAAAGCCCAGGAAACTTACCACCATGTTGTTTCTTGGGTTCTCAGGTCCCTCATGGGTCAGACTTCTCTTGAATTTTTAGTCTTCTTGTGTATGTTTTATACATAAGGGCCAGAGTTTTCAGTTGTATTTAGTGAGAGGAATAGGAAAAACTATGTCTACTCCAGCTTTATAAAATTAAGTTAGGAAAAACTATGTCTACTCCAGCTTTATAAAATTAAGTGTCTAATTGTTATTTATAAATGTATGAATAAGTATTTTTATGCTTTTGTCTACATTTCTAATATGGTAAACATCAATAAATATAGCCTACATAAATAAAAGTTTTTGAGGTCCTCAAAAACTTTTTAAGTGTCAAGTTATCCTGGCTTCCTAAAATTAGGGAATCACTGTACTACAAATAAACATATTTTTAAGATTATACTGAAAAATGTAGTGCTTAAAGTACATATAACTCATTGGGTTGCATTAAGAGAGTAGTCTGCATGAAGATACCGAAGAAAAAGCCAAATCTAATATTTCCCATCCCAACACACTGAGAACAATCTATGATACATAAGGTTACCATATGTCCTGCTTTGCCTGGGAAAGTCTATGTTTACACCTGTTTTCTAGTCATAATTATCAATAATAATCCATTGCATTCTCAGAAGTATCTTACTTTGTGTGATAAATTATACTGTCACCTAGATGATACAGATCAAGGAGATGTGTGCTGCCATTTTCTCTACTCTCTGTCTCAGAAAAAAAAAAAAAACACCAAAACCTCAAATTTTCAAATACCTAAGGTACAAAGTATAAATACAATATTTAATCTTTAAACCACATGTTGATGCCACCACTTCTACCAGGCAAGCTGAGACTCGGAATATCTGTTTGACTCATTATTGCTGCCAAGTAATCACCCTCCCTGAGTCTAAGTCTTGACTGGGTGAAGTTATCTCTTCTACAAGTGTTAAGCTTGCCTTAAAATTTAAGCTAAGAATTTCCCCTTAGGTTTCCATCCAGGACCAATCCCAAAAGCATAATATCTTGAAGAACTTCTCAGATCCCTGGCAATGCTTCAGCCATATTTTCTCAACTGCTGTTGGCTCATCTTTTCTGTTATGGGAATCAAGAAATTAAAATCTCAGCTATGGTGGAAATACTAGAAAAAGTTCCAACATTTGGATGGCTAACCCTAGTGACAAAGCCAACTTGTTCTTTAACCACTGATTTAAAAAAACACATTTATTGGAAACTTACTATGTTATATAATTCTCTTGAATTATATAATCACAGAGAATGGCATATAAAATAAATTATACTAAGTGAAATAAGTCAGTCAGAGAAAGACAAATATATGATTTCACTCATATGGAATTTAAGAAACAAAACAGATGAACATAGTGGAAGGGAAGGAAAAAGAAGATAAAAAATGAGAGGGAGGCAAACCATGAGACTCATAAATAAAGAGAACAAACTGAGGGTTGCTGGAGAGGAGGTGAGTGGGGGATGGGCTAAATGAAATGAAAGGCACTTGTTGGGATGAGCACTGGGTGTTCTATGTAAGTGATGAGTCACTGGGTTCTACCTCTGAGACCAATACCATCCTGTATGTTAACTAACTTGAATTTAAATAAATAAATAATGTACTTTTTAAAAAAATTGAACAGTACTCATCTCCTTCAAAATATTCTTTCAAAAACAGTCTTTAGAAGAAGAAACCAAAGATGTAATTCTCCACCTCAACATTTCCTAGAATATCTTCTGTACACTAATTTCACTATGAATAAACTGTATTTTAAAAGAACAAAAGAAAAAAATATATATGTTAAATATTCGTGTGGCAATCACTTTGAAAAGTTATGTGAGAAGGAAACATGTTTCTATGAAAATATGAATTAGAAAATGATCTCATTATTGCATAGACTCTTACTAAACATCTAGACCTTGAGTTATTAAATCAATTCCCAGACAGTCTCATTAATACAGGATTTCCTCGTCAGTGAATTTGAACTCAAAAATGAAAGTGGGAGTCTCATTTTCAGAATTTAACAAAGGAATGATGTCACTAAGTTTATACCTATCTGTTTGAAAGAGAAATCTGTTATTTCAGAGACCTAAAACTAGCACAAGTCCTGAAAAAAAAAAGATGAATTTCAAATGGAGCTGTCTCCCACCCCATATCCCATGCATGACATACCAGTGTTAGGCGGTGCTCTGCTATAAGTCTGGGCTGAGTGACATGGAGGGAGAGAAGACACTCTTACCAAAAAAGGATATTAGCCACAAGACAAGAACACGGTCTCAGTGGCTATACTGATCATACTATCAACAGATACCATCAAAGTTAGGAATATGTAGTAAAATAAAAGAAGTTTTTCTATTGGTCACATGTATCCAACTCTATTTCAGCTCAGGTCACGATCTCATGGTTCGGGAGATTGAGCCCTGCATTGTACTCTGTACTGACAGTGCAGAGCCTGCTTGACATCCTCTCTTTCTCTCTCTCAAAAAAATATATGAACCAAAACATAAAATGCTTAAGAAAATTTTAAGGAAATATGCAGAGCCTATAATAAAAATAGCTCTAAAATTTTAATGAGGTCATAAAAGAACAAAAGAATTAGAAACATTTCTTATTATTCCTTATATTAATACATTCCATGTTCCTTGATAAGCAACCTGCAATAAAGATGTCACCTCTTTCAAATTTAGTTTGTGATCTTAATACAATTATGAACAAACTACCAATGAAGTTTTTTGAGAATGGGTAAGTAATTTAGTGAAATAATTTTAAAGTTAATCTAGAAGAGTAAGTTGATGTGATTATGAAAAAAAATGGGAAAAAAAGGAATAATGCAATGTTTAATAATAAAAAGAGATTACTTCTGGGGCACCTGAGTGGCATCAGTCACCTGAGCATCCAAATTTTGATTTTGGCTCAGGTCATGATCCCAGGGTTGTGGGATTGAGCCCTGCATCTGGCTCCACACTAAGCATGGAGCCTGCTTAAGATTCTCTCTTTCTGCCCCTCTCAACCACTTGTGCTCTCTCTCTCTTTCTCTCTCTCTCTCTCTCAAATAAAATAAATAGTAAATAATAAAAATGGATTACTTCTATTACTGAAAATATTTAGATAATAATAAGAGTTCATAATAATATTAATAATAGCTATTGAAGGACCATTAATGGGCAGGCTTTAGAGTAAACACTTACCACATTATTTAATTTCCACACAATCCTCTGTTGAAGACAATACTGTTCCCGTCTTACAAATGGCTAGGTGAAGGCATTGGCCAGAGTTCACATGTGGAGGTAGAACAGGCTATTTGACAGAGGCATAGGTTCTGAAATCAAAGAGGTCTGTATTGCAATCCTAAATGTATCCCAGGCTAGCTGTGGGACTTTGAGCTTGGGATTTAACTTTCTAAAGCTTCAATTCCTAATCGGCACTTTAAGGATAGTAATAGCCATCCTATATGAGTAGTATATGATGAAATACTGTAAATATGTTTGAGAAAGTCTGTCACATAGTTGCTGCTCAATAAATGCAAGCTTAAAAGTACAAAAAACTCAAAACCAAAACCAAAACAAACAAACAAAGAAAACCACGATGGGACAGGTACTGAAATTCAATAATAATAGATAACACATAATGAACACTTGCATTTTTCTGGGGACTGTTTTTAGTGGTTTCCATGAATAAATTCAAAAATTAAAGTCAGTCACTATTATTACCTCCATTTTAGAGATTATAAAACAGAGGCACAGAGAGATCATGCCAAGGGCATACGGCTAAGATGAGGCACAGCTATTATTAAGGTGCTTTTAGCCACCACAATCTACAGCATTTCCCCACACGTGATCATACTGACAGAAGTCATAGAGGGTGCAGGATGCAGTGGGAAAGCCTGAACACAGGCTGTGGCTAGGATCCCATTAAATAGTCTAGGCCTGAGTCATGAAGACATGGACAAGAACAGAAACAAGAGAGTTAAAAAGGAGAAAACTAGTATGGCACCTTTATTTGGTGGTGGGGGCTGAGGGGAGTATCAGGATTGGAAAAAACAACCAGTTGTAGATAAGAGAAGAGTTCAATTTCCAAGTTTGAGAAATGGGAGAGAGATGATGTTCTTGGTCAAGATAGTTGGAAGACAAAAGAAAAAACAGCCTTAAAAGAACCTTGCCCAAATTGGCTAAGCTGTGTACTCTACAAAAAAAAAAAAAAAAAAAAAAAGAAAAGAAAAGAAAGAAATAAAAAAATCAGTAGTAGTATTTTACTTAACATTTACTATGGGTCATGGGCAACTTAACAGCAATAAAATCCCCTCAGTTGACATGTGGTAAATAAAGGCAGATTTCACATGAAAACATAATGAATATGGACAGTAAAACAATGTTTTATGGAGATGTCTTGGTTTAGTTTATCCAAGCCAAAATTTTATTTTGCCATAACTCGCAATCAGACAAGTTTTGCAAGTCTTTGGGAACTTTAGGGGAAACCCAAATATAATCGCTTAAAATTTTAAAAAGTCAATTCTTAACAAATTACAGTCAGAATTTTGTCAAATTTAGGCTACTTAAGAAGCTTTAAAGTTCTCAAAAATCTAAGGTTATTTTATTGATTAAGACACTGTATAAAAATGTATAGGAATGCTATGGGGTAACAGTTTTCCCTGGTAGGTATATTACATTAACTGGAAAGTTTCCTGTATAGGTTCATTATGAAAGTCATTCTTAAAATCCCAAATGACCTTTTTCCCATTTTTCTTGTCTCTTCTTCTATGTGAAATTCTGAGAGTGAAAAAGATGTCTCCACCTCCTCACAGATTCTCATTCCCAAAGCACGCACTGGTGTTACCAGCTTCTTGACCTGAGAATTCCAATCCTAGCTTCTCCAAAGAGAAGGGGTCATGATTTATAAAGGCATTCCAGTGTTCCAGGAAGAGGAAGAGGCTGTGCTGGCTATCAGCTGCCAGCTGGTGGTTTAAAAAAATCACATCAGAATAGAACACAAAATCAACTCTTATTAGCTTTATCCCCATCAATATGACCATCACCAACAAAGCAGTTTCCCACACAGCCCTCAGACTACCCTGAGAGTTCTTGAATTCTGGTTCCCAGCAAAGTTGCCTTTAAAAGAGGATTGGGGAAAAAGCTGGGGAAAAATCTCATGGTATGGGGTAAAAAGTGACCCACCATACTCAACTTCTAAGCCCTGGTTTACCTGAACAAGGCAATTAAACTCTCAGATAATCAATTACCTCACCTACAAAATAAAGAACTAGATGAAGAGGCTCTAAAACTAAGTACAATGGTAACCTGTACTCTTCTACTCAATGTGTATTAATGTTTTAAACATTTTAGATGTTTTAATCTAAACACTTTAATAAAAACATTTTACCCAGAAAGTAAACTCTAAGTGGACTCTTTAAGGTTGACCTTTGACCTTAGGGCTTTCTCTCTATGAGTGGCCCTATCCCCAGTGAAAGTCATCATAATACTCAACTGCTCACCACCATTGTTGCTGCTGCTATTTTTCTGGAATATTTCAACATTCTGAACTCTTTTATCTTCTTTTCTCTTTCTCTGTCTCTCTGTCCCTGTTTTTCCCTTCTTTCTTTAAATGTCTTTAGCATCCAATACAAGCAATCACGATTTCAACCACTAGGACAGAGTAGGGCATAAAACAGACAGAGAACTAGCCCACCACTTGCTTCCTCAAGCATAGCATGAGATTATCATCATACTATAACAGAACTAATGTTCAAACAAGCATATTTGAGGGGAATTATCATCAAAATCCATAGACTTACAGATGAATAGAGACTAGAAAGGAGTTTTAGACTTCAGTTATCCTAACGTCATGTGAACACATAGGAATCCCTGATAGATGGTAACTCAGCCTCTCTTTCAGCACTTCCAGTGACATGGCACTCACTCTTCATACAACAATCTATTCCACATCATCAGCACCAAAAAAATACATGACACATGATGTCCCCTTACTCCAGGAAGTACAGGAAAATCCTTTTCAAAGGGGCCATCATGCCCCTGGGAGGATATTTTGTACTGCCTCCCCAAGTGATTATTTGGGAAGTCATTTAATAATCCTGATAATTAAGAATATATAGCTTGAACTGATTAATACCTTGTATTGGCGCAATAAATATTTCAAGCATAGCAAATATCTTGAGAAAGGATTTTCTTTGTAGTTACGAAGCAGCTCAGGTTTAGTGTTTGTTGTTTGAAGAAAGAGAACGCAGATAGGATTTAAATACTTTGTTTTCATTGTACTGATTGAAAAAGAGTGCATTTAAAATATGTATGTATGGTGGACTTCCAGGAAAAGACAGAAAGTTGAATATGTTTATCTACTTTTGGTCTTTTCCAAAACCCCATTAAATGACATGAAAGGTTTTTTTAATGCATAAATGCAGAAAGATGAAAATATGAGAAGAAAAATAACAAAACATTAGAAAATGCAAAGTAGATAGACTGGTACTAAATGCTTTAGTAAATCCAAGAAAATTAAATCTTAACGTAGAACTGAGAAAAGCCATGTGCAGCTTAATTTTCCCTGAATTATCTAAAATATAGGAGCTGATAACAGTTTTGAAAGTGGAAATAAGGAGATGGCACAGTAACAAGAGTTGATAGAAAGTCATTTGAGGAACAGATATCCAGCCCTTGCTCCAAATTGCCCACAGCTGGGGACTGGCCAAAATTCCAAAGTTTATTCTCAGGAAAGGATAAGGTATCTTTATACATGAGAAACTTCAGGTACATGTATCACCAAGGTATCATTTTCAAAAGAGGAGGAAAATGTGGACCCCACCAAACAAGTCTGAGGGAAATCCAGAGATCCACCCAATAAACAGATGGAGTCAATACTATAAGCCTGAAGATGGTTCAGATACATATCCTGGAGTGACCAACTTAGGGATAAAGGATAAGTCAAGATGAGTCATCATTACAGATTAAAGTTGATCCAACACAAGAAGAAGGGAATCCTCCGAGGGATAGTGCAAAACTTAGGCTAAGGGAATACCAGTTGAGACAGGAGCAGAAAGAATGTTCTGGGAAAATTTCTATCAAGGATAGAAATTGGTAGAACACCTAATATTTAATTTTGGGTTGCATTGTGCTGAATACATAAAAAAAAACTAAGCAAACAAAAACTATAGGAAAAACAAAAAAGTTTTCCAGTGGGGGAAAAAAGCTGCCATAAAATATAATGCAGAAAATTATGCCATGATACCTCACCTCAGATAGTTCATAAAATTATCTACATATTAGGAGACACACAGAGGATATCAAACCCAAGCTCAGTGTGAATATTTTTTTTCATGTCATAAAAGGCAAATATTAACCATTTAATTGACTAAAATGAAACCTATTAAGAGGCAGGTCGATGGGAAGGCAGAGGAAGTAAATGCATAAAGAATGCAGGAGGATGGAGTACCTGGGTGGCTTAGTCGGTTCAGCATCCGACTTCGGCTCAGGTCATGATCTCAAGGTTCACGGGTTTGAGCCCCACATCAAGCTCTGTGCTGACACCTCAGAGCCTGGAGCCTGCTTCAGATTCTGTGTCTCCCTCTCTCTCTGCTCCTCCCCCACTGTGCTCTGTATCTCTCTCAAAAATAAATACACATCAAAAAATTTTTTAAAAAAAGAATGCAGGGGAAGAAAATAAAACTAATTCCTCATTTTCTATGATAGGAAACCAAGTGACAATTTCTAAAATTAAAGCATCAAGAAGTAACATATGCAAATTATTTGGAGATATGGAGGTAAATATAAAAACATTCAGTGAAAATACTTGAAAGATGTTGTCTCTGAAGAAGACAAACTGGAGAGAGAGGCAGAATAGGAATGCTGATTGTTATGCCAATGAGGACTCTTTCTTGGACCAAGTTGACTTTTTTTTAAATGTTTATTTATTTTATTTTGAGAGAGACAGAGCAAATGTGTGTATGTGTGCCTGTGCAAGCCAGAGAGAGGAAGAGAGAAAATATCAAGTAGGCTCTGTGCTATCATGTCCAACATGGGGCTTTATCTCACGACCATGAGTTAATGACTTGGACCAAAATTGAGAGTCTGACACTTAACTGACTGAACCACCGAGGTGCTCCCACTTTAACTTTTTAAACTGTGTAAATGTTTGAACTGTATAAATGAGATATTAAAACAAGAAACAATAATGGGTTCTATAAAATCTCCGGAGTATCTGTTAACAGACAGAAGACCCAAAACGAAAAGTGCTCTTCCTGGACTAAAACTCGAAATTGACTCAACAAAAGCTTGCGTTCTAGTCCAGCTGTCAGAGCCCATACTTACCAGGTTGGAAACAGACAACACAACATCTGTGTTCCAAACACCGAACTCACATTTTATCTCCTTCCTACCTGCTATGTCTAATACCTAGAGACTGTAAATGCACTGTGCTGTGGATTAAACTTGATTGCTTGTTTTCATTTCTAGCACATGTAGGCAGAAACTAGAATTTAACACAAAGAAGGAATGTGTGTCAATATTTTGCTTTGGAAATCCCTAAAATACTAGAGTCTAGTTATGTCAGCTTCAGGTTAAATGGCTGACAGGGGGCATTAAATTAAGGCTACTGATGTCCAGCCAAATAGTCTAAGTAGCCCCAGAGACCGACCAGCTGTCAATCTGTCTTCAAAATGTCATGGGATTCTCTATATCTCCTTTAGTCTCTTGAAAATGCCCACAAACACACACAGACACACATGTAGCTGAGATTGACTACAGACTTTTTTTCTTAATATAATTTAGTTGACTTTGTGTGATCCCACTGATACAACCAAAAGGAATCTCATCGATGAAAACAGCATGAACATTCCTCAAAAAAATTAAAAATAAACTATCATATGATCCATCAATCCCACTTTTGGACTTTATCCAATGGGGGAAAAAACCCACTATCGTAAAGAGACACCTGAATGTCCATAATCATTGTACTGCAGCATTATTCACAATAGCCAAGACATAGAAACAATCTACATATCCATTGATAGGTGGATTTTTAAAATGTAAACATATATTTATCTCAACTGGTAGAGGAAAATCTATCTATCTATATCTATCTATCTATCTATCTATCTATCTATCTATCTATCTATCTATCTATT